>NW_026611960.1:0-340000 GCF_023638135.1 Falco biarmicus
ACTCGTTTCTGGCACTTTCCCCGGTGGAGTTGTGCATGGGGTGTGTTTGGAACATTTTGTCACCAGCCGAGACCAAAATTCAGCGATTCCCCATCTCAGCCCAGAAAGCAGGTAGAACAAGTTTTGTGGTGCCTTTCAGCTGTCTACCGGGGTAGTGTAAAAACTACCAAGAGAACTCGTTTCTGGCACTTTCCCCGGTGGAGTTGTGCATGGGGTGTGTTTGGAACATTTTGTCACCAGCCGAGACCAAAATTCAGCGATTCCCCATCTCAGCCCCAGAAAGCAGGTAGAACAAGTTTTGTGGTGCCTTTCAGCTGCCTACCGGGGTGGTGTAAAAACTACCAACAGAACTCGTTTCTGGCACTTTCCCCGGTGGAGTTGTGTATGGGGTGTGTTTGGAACATTTTGTCACCAGCCGAGACCAAATTCAGCCATTCCCCATCTCAGCCCAGAAAGCAGTAGAACAAGTTTTGTGGTGCCTTTCAGCTGCCTACCGGGTAGTGTAAAAACTACCAAGAGAACTCCTTTCTGGCACCTTCCGCGGTGGAGTTGAGCATGGGGTGTGTTTGGAACATTTGTCACCAGCCGAGTCCAAAATTCAGCGATTCCCCATCTCAGCCCAGAAAGCAGGTAGAACAAGTTTTTTGGTGCCTTCAGCTGCCTACCGGGGTAGTGTAAAACCTACCAAGAGACTCATTTCTGGCACCTTCCGCGGTGGAGTTGTGCATGGGGTGTGTTTGGAACATTTTGTCACCAGCCGAGACCAAAATTCAGCGATTCCCCATCTCAGCCCAGAAAGCAGGTAGAACAAGTTTTGTGGTGCCTTGCAGCTGTCTACCGAGGTAGTGTAAAACCTACCAAGAGTACTCCTTCTGGCACCTTCAGCGGTGGAGTTGTGCATGGGGTGTGTTTGGAACATTTTGTCACCCAGCCGAGACCAAAATTCAGCGATTCCCCATCTCAGCCCAGAAAGCAGGTAGAACAACTTTTGTGGTGCCTTTCAGCTGTCTACCGGGGTAGTGTAAAAAGTAACAGTAGAACTCCTTTCTGGCACTTTCCCCGGTGGAGTTGTGCATGGGGTGTGTTTGGAACATTTTGTCACCAGCCGAGACCAAAATTCAGCCATTCCCCATCTCAGCCCAGAAAGCAGGTAGAACAAGTTTTGTGCGGTGCCTTCAGCTGCCTACCGGGGTAGTGTAAAAAGTACCAGTAGAACTCATTTCTGGCACCTTCCGCGGTGGAGTTGTGCATGGGGTGTGTTTGGGAACATTTTGTCACCAGCCGAGACCAAAATTCAGCGATTCCCCATCTCAGCCCAGAAAGCAGGTAGAACAAGTTTTGTGGTGCCTTGCAGCTGTCTACCGGGGTAGTGTAAAAAGTACCAGTCGAACTCCTTTCTGGCACTTTCCCCGGTGGAGTTGTGCATGGGGTGTGTTTGGAACATTTTGTCACCAGCCGAGACCAAAATTCAGCGATTCCCCATCTCAGCCCAGAAAGCAGGTAGAACAAGTTTTGTGGTGCCTTTCAGCTGTCTACCGGGGTAGTGTAAAAAGTACCAGTAGAACTCGTTTCTGGCACTTTCCCCGGTGGAGTTGTGCATGGGGTGTGTTTGGAACATTTTGTCACCAGCCGAGACCAAATTCAGCGATTCCCCATCTCAGCCCAGAAAGCAGGTAGAACAAGTTTTGTGGTGCCTTGCAGCTGTCTACCGGGGTAGTGTAAAAACTACCAAGAGAACTCCTTTCTGGCACTTTCCCCGGTGGAGTTGTGCATGGGGTGTGTTTGAACATTTTGTCACCAGCCGAGACCAAAATTCAGCGATTCCCCATCTCAGCCCAGAAAGCAGGTAGAACAAGTTTTGTGGTGCCTTTCAGCTGCCTACCGGGGTAGTGTAAAAAATACCAACAGAACTCCTTTCTGGCACTTTCCCCGGTGGAGTTGTGCATGGGGTGTGTTTGGAACATTTTGTCACCAGCCGAGACCAAAATTCAGCGATTCCCCATCTCAGCCCAGAAAGCAGGTAGAACAAGTTTTGTGGTGCCTTTCAGCTGCCTACCGGGGTAGTGTAAAAACTACCAAGAGAACTCCTTTCTGGCACCTTCCGCGGTGGAGTTGAGCATGGGGTGTGTTTGGAACATTTTGTCAGGAGCCGAGACCAAAATTCAGCGATTCCCCATCTCAGCCCAGAAAGCAGGTAGAACAAGTTTTGTGGTGCCTTCAGCTGCCTACCGGGGTAGTGTAAAAACTACCAAGAGAACTCATTTCTGGCACCTTCCGCGGTGGAGTTGTGCATGGGGTGTGTTTGGAACATTTTGTCACCAGCCGAGACCAAAATTCAGCGATTCCCCATCTCAGCCCAGAAAGCAGGTAGAACAAGTTTTGTGGTGCCTTGCAGCTGTCTACCGGGGTAGTGTAAAAAGTACCAGTAGAACTCCTTTCTGGCACGTTCCCCGGTGGAGTTGTGCATGGGGTGTGTTTGGAACATTTGTCACCAGCGAAGACCAACATTTAGCGATTCCCCATCTCAGCCCAGAAAGCAGGTAGAACAAGTTTTGTGGTGCCCTTGCAGCTGCCTACCGGGGTAGTGTAAAAACTACCCACACAACTCCTTTCTGGCACCTTCCCCGGTGGAGTTGTGCATGGGGTGTGTTTGGAACATTTTGTCACCAGCCGAGTCCAAAATTCAGCGTTTCCCCATCTCAGCCCAGAAAGCAGGTAGAACAACTTTGTGGTGCCTTTCAGCTGCGTACCGGGTAGTGTAAAAAGTACCTAGTACCAAACTCCCTCTTCTGGCACTTTCCCCGGTGGAGTTGTGCATGGGGTGTGTTTGGAACATTTTGTCAGGAGCCAAGACCAAAATTCAGCCATTCCCCATCTCAGCCCAGAAAGCAGGTAGAACAAGTTTTGTGGTGCCTTTCAGCTGCCTACCGGGGTAGTGTAAAAAGTACCAGTAGAACTCCTTTCTGGCACCTTCCACGGTGGAGTTGTGCATGGGGTATGTTTGGAGCATTTTGTCACCAGCTGACTCTAAAATTCATCATTTCCCCATCTCAGCCCAGAAAGCAGGTAGAACAAATTTTATGGTGCCTTTCAGATGCCTACCAGGGTAGTGTAAAAACTATCAACAGAAATCGTTTCTAGCACCTTCCCCGGTGGAGTTGTGCATGGGGTGTGTTTGGAACATTTTGTCACCAGCCGAGACCAAAATTCAGCCATTCCCCATCTCAGCCCAGAAAGCAGGTAGAACAAGTTTTGTGGTGCCTTGCAGCTGTCTACCGGGGTAGTGTAAAAAGTACCAGTAGAACTCCTTTCTGCACTTCCCCGGTGGAGTTGTGCATGGGGTGTGTTTGGAACATTTTGTCACCAGCCGAGACCAAATTCAGCGATTCCCCATCTCAGCCCAGAAAGCAGGTAGAACAAGTTTTGTGGTGCCTTGCAGCTGTCTACCGGGGTAGTGTAAAAACTACCAAGAGAACTCCTTTCTGGCACTTTCCCCGGTGGAGTTGTGCATGGGGTGTGTTTGGAACATTTTGTCACCAGCCGAGACCAAAATTCAGCGATTCCCCATCTCAGCCCAGAAAGCAGGTAGAACAAGTTTTGTGGTGCCTTTCAGCTGCTACCGGGGTACTGTAAAAACTACCAAGAGAACTCCTTCTGGCGCCTTCCACGGTGGAGTTGTGCATGGGGTGTGTTTGGAACATTTTGTCATGAGCCGAGACCAAAATTCAGCGATTCCCCATCTCAGCCCAGAAAGCAGGTAGAACATCTTTTGTGGTGCCTTTCAGCTGCCTACCGGGGTAGTGTAAAAAGTACCAGTAGAACTCCCTTCTGGCACCTCCCCGGTGGAGTTGTGCATGGGGTGTGTTTGGAGCATTTTGTCACCAGCTGACTCTAAAATTCATCATTTCCCCATCTCAGCCCAGAAAAGCAGGTAGAACAAATTTTATGGTGCCCTTTCAGATGCCTACCAGGGTAGTGTAAAACTACTAACAGAACTCGTTTCTGGAACCTTCCCCGGTGGAGTTGTGCATGGGGTGTGTTTGGAACATTTTGTCTCCAGCCGAGACCAAAATTCAGCGATTCCCCATCTCAGCCCAGAAAGCAGGTATAACAAGTTTTGTGGGTGCCTTTCAGCTGCCTCCGGGGTAGTGTAAAAACTACCAAGAGAACTCCTTTCTGGCACTTTCCCCGGTGGAGTTGTGCATGGGGTGTGTTTGGAACATTTTGTCACCAGCCGAGACAAAATTCAGCGATTCCCCATCTCAGCCCAGAAAGCAGGTAGAACAAGTTTTGTGGTGCCTTTCAGCTGTCTACAGGGGTAGTGTAAAAAGTACCAGTAGAACTCATTTCTGGCACCTTCCCCGGTGGAGTTGTGCATGGGGTGTGTTTGTAACATTTTGTCACCAGCCGAGACAAAAATTCAGCGATTCCCCATCTCAGCCCAGAAAGCAGGTAGAACAAGTTTTGTGGTGCCTTTCAGCTGCCTACTGGAGCAATGTAAAAACTACCACAACAACTCCTTTCTGGCACTTTCCCCGGTGGAGTTGTGCATGGGGTGTGTTTGGGAACATTTTGTCAGGAGCCAAGACCAAAATTCAGCCATTCCCCATCTCAGCCAGAAAGCAGGTAGAACAAGTTTTGTGGTGCCTTTCAGCTGCCTACCGGGGTAGTGTAAAAAAGTACCAGTAGAACTCCTTTCTGGCACCTTCCACGGTGGAGTTGTGCATGGGGTATGTTTGGAGCATTTTGTCACCAGCTGACTCTAAAATCATCATTCTCCCCATCTCAGCCCAGAAAGCAGGTAGAACAAATTTTATGGTGCCTTTCAGATGCCTACCAGGTAGTGTACAATAAACTATCAACAGAAATCGTTTCTAGCACCTTCCCCGGTGGAGTTGTGCATGGGGTGTGTTTGGAACATTTTGTCACCAGCCGAGACCAAAATTCAGCCATTCCCCATCTGAGCCCAGAAAGCAGGTAGAACAAGTTTTGTGGTGCCTTGCAGCTGTCTACCGGGGTAGTGTAAAAAGTACCAGTAGAACTCCTTTCTGGCACTTTCCCCGGTGGAGTTGTGCATGGGGTGTGTTTGGAACATTTTGTCACCAGCCGAGACCAAAATTCAGCGATTCCCCATCTCAGCCCAGAAAGCAGGTAGAACAACTTTTGTGGTGCCTTTCAGCTGTCTACTGGGGTAGTGTAAAAAGTACCAGTAGAACTCGTTTCTGGCACTTTCCCCGGTGGAGTTGTGCATGGGGTGTTTTTGGAACATTTTGTCACCAGCCGAGACCAAAATTCAGCGATTCCCCATCTCAGCCCAGAAAGCAGGTAGAACAAGTTTTGTGGTGCCTTTCAGCTGTCTACCGGGGTAGTGTAAAAACTACCAACAGAACTCGTTTCTGGCCCTTTCCCCGGTGGAGTTGTGCATGGGGTGTGTTTGGAACATTTTGTCACCAGCCGAGACCAAAATTCAGCGATTCCCCATCTCAGCCCAGAAAGCAGGTAGAACAACTTTTGTGGTGCCTTTCAGCTGCCTACCGGGGTAGTGTAAAAAGTACCAGTAGAACTCGTTTCTGGCACTTTCCCCGGTGGAGTTGTGCATGGGGGTGTGTTTGGAACATTTTGTCACCAGCCGAGACCAAAATTCAGCCATTCCCCATCTCAGCCCAGAAAGCAGGTAGAACAAGTTTTGTGGTGCCTTTCAGCTGCCTACCGGGGTAGTGTAAAAACTACCAAGAGAACTCCTTTCTGGCACATTCCGCGGTGGAGTTGAGCATGGGGTGTGTTTGGAACATTTTGTCACCAGCCGAGTCCAAAATTCAGCGATTCCCCATCTCAGCCCAGAAAGCAGGTAGAACAAGTTTTGTGGTGCCTTCAGCTGCCTACCGGGGTAGTGTAAAAACTACCAAGAGAACTCCTTTCTGGCACTTTCCCCGGTGGAGTTGTGCATGGGGTGTGTTTGGAACATTTTGTCACCAGCCGAGACCAAAATTCAACCATTCCCCATCTCAGCCCAGAAAGCAGGTAGAACAAGTTGTGTGGTGCCTTTCAGCTGCCTACCGGGGTAGTGTAAAAAGTACCAGTAGAACTCCTTTCTGGCACTTTCCCCGGTGGAGTTGTGCATGGGGTGTGTTTGTAACATTTTGTCACCAGCCGAGACCAAAATTCAGCGATTCCCCATCTCAGCCCAGAAAGCAGGTAGAACAAGTTTTGTGGTGCCTTTCAGCTGTCTACCGGGGTAGTGTAAAAAGTACCAGTAGAACTCGTTTCTGGCACTTTCCCTGGTGGAGTTGTGCATGGGGTGTGTTTGTAACATTTTGTCACCAGCCGAGACCAAAATTCAGCCATTCCCCATCTCAGCCCAGAAAGCAGGTAGAACAAGTTTTGTGGTGCCTTTCAGCTGCCTACCGGGGTAGTGTAAAAACTACTAACAGAACTCCTTTCTGGCACCTTCCCCGGTGGAGTTGTGCATGGGGTGTGTTTGGAACATTTTGTCAGGAGCCGAGACCAAAATTCAGCGATTCCCCATCTCAGCCCAGAAAGCAGGTAGAACAAGTTTTGTGGTGCCTTTCAGCTGCCTACCGGGGTGGTGTAAAAACTACCAACAGAACTCGTTTCTGGCACTTTCCCCGGTGGAGTTGTGCGTGGGGTGTGTTTGGAACATTTTGTCACCAGCCGAGACCAAAATTCAGCCATTCCCCATCTCAGCCCAGAAAGCAGGTAGAACAAGTTTTGTGGTGCCTTTCAGCTGCCTACCGGGGTAGTGTAAAAACTACCAAGAGAACTCCTTTCTGGCACCTTCCGCGGTGGAGTTGAGCATGGGGTGTGTTTGGAACATTTTGTCACCAGCCGAGTCCAAAATTCAGCGATTCCCCATCTCAGCCCAGAAAGCAGGTAGAACAAGTTTTTTGGTGCCTTCAGCTGCCTACCGGGGTAGTGTAAAAACTACCAAGAGAACTCATTTCTGGCACCTTCCGCGGTGGAGTTGTGCATGGGGTGTGTTTGGAACATTTTGTCACCAGCCGAGACCAAAATTCAGCGATTCCCCATCTCAGCCCAGAAAGCAGGTAGAACAAGTTTTGTGGTGCCTTGCAGCTGTCTACCGAGGTAGTGTAAAAACTACCAAGAGTACTCCTTTCTGGCACCTTCAGCGGTGGAGTTGTGCATGGGGTGTGTTTGGAACATTTTGTCACCAGCCGAGACCAAAATTCAGCGATTCCCCATCTCAGCCCAGAAAGCAGGTAGAACAACTTTTGTGGTGCCTTTCAGCTGTCTACCGGGGTAGTGTAAAAAGTAACAGTAGAACTCCTTTCTGGCACTTTCCCCGGTGGAGTTGTGCATGGGGTGTGTTTGGAACATTTTGTCACCAGCCGAGACCAAAATTCAGCCATTCCCCATCTCAGCCCAGAAAGCAGGTAGAACAAGTTTTGTGGTGCCTTTCAGCTGCCTACCGGGGTAGTGTAAAAAGTACCAGTAGAACTCATTTCTGGCACCTTCCGCGGTGGAGTTGTGCATGGGGTGTGTTTGGAACATTTTGTCACCAGCCGAGACCAAAATTCAGCGATTCCCCATCTCAGCCCAGAAAGCAGGTAGAACAAGTTTTGTGGTGCCTTGCAGCTGTCTACCGGGGTAGTGTAAAAAGTACCAGTCGAACTCCTTTCTGGCACTTTCCCCGGTGGAGTTGTGCATGGGGTGTGTTTGGAACATTTTGTCACCAGCCGAGACCAAAATTCAGCGATTCCCCATCTCAGCCCAGAAAGCAGGTAGAACAAGTTTTGTGGTGCCTTTCAGCTGTCTACCGGGGTAGTGTAAAAAGTACCAGTAGAACTCGTTTCTGGCACTTTCCCCGGTGGAGTTGTGCATGGGGTGTGTTTGGAACATTTTGTCACCAGCCGAGACCAAAATTCAGCGATTCCCCATCTCAGCCCAGAAAGCAGGTAGAACAAGTTTTGTGGTGCCTTGCAGCTGTCTACCGGGGTAGTGTAAAAACTACCAAGAGAACTCCTTTCTGGCACTTTCCCCGGTGGAGTTGTGCATGGGGTGTGTTTGGAACATTTTGTCACCAGCCGAGACCAAAATTCAGCGATTCCCCATCTCAGCCCAGAAAGCAGGTAGAACAAGTTTTGTGGTGCCTTTCAGCTGCCTACCGGGGTAGTGTAAAAAATACCAACAGAACTCCTTTCTGGCACTTTCCCCGGTGGAGTTGTGCATGGGGTGTGTTTGGAACATTTTGTCACCAGCCGAGACCAAAATTCAGCGATTCCCCATCTCAGCCCAGAAAGCAGGTAGAACAAGTTTTGTGGTGCCTTTCAGCTGCCTACCGGGGTAGTGTAAAAACTACCAAGAGAACTCCTTTCTGGCACCTTCCGCGGTGGAGTTGAGCATGGGGTGTGTTTGGAACATTTTGTCAGGAGCCGAGACCAAAATTCAGCGATTCCCCATCTCAGCCCAGAAAGCAGGTAGAACAAGTTTTGTGGTGCCTTCAGCTGCCTACCGGGGTAGTGTAAAAACTACCAAGAGAACTCATTTCTGGCACCTTCCGCGGTGGAGTTGTGCATGGGGTGTGTTTGGAACATTTTGTCACCAGCCGAGACCAAAATTCAGCGATTCCCCATCTCAGCCCAGAAAGCAGGTAGAACAAGTTTTGTGGTGCCTTGCAGCTGTCTACCGGGGTAGTGTAAAAAGTACCAGTAGAACTCCTTTCTGGCACTTTCCCCGGTGGAGTTGTGCATGGGGTGTGTTTGGAACATTTTGTCACCAGCGAAGACCAACATTTAGCGATTCCCCATCTCAGCCCAGAAAGCAGGTAGAACAAGTTTTGTGGTGCCTTGCAGCTGCCTACCGGGGTAGTGTAAAAACTACCCACACAACTCCTTTCTGGCACCTTCCCCGGTGGAGTTGTGCATGGGGTGTGTTTGGAACATTTTGTCACCAGCCGAGTCCAAAATTCAGCGTTTCCCCATCTCAGCCCAGAAAGCAGGTAGAACAACTTTTGTGGTGCCTTTCAGCTGCGTACCGGGGTAGTGTAAAAAGTACCAGTACAACTCCTTTCTGGCACTTTCCCCGGTGGAGTTGTGCATGGGGTGTGTTTGGAACATTTTTGTCAGGAGCCAAGACCAAAATTCAGCCATTCCCCATCTCAGCCCAGAAAGCAGGTAGAACAAGTTTTGTGGTGCCTTTCAGCTGCCTACCGGGGTAGTGTAAAAAGTACCAGTAGAACTCCTTTCTGGCACCTTCCACGGTGGAGTTGTGCATGGGGTATGTTTGGAGCATTTTGTCACCAGCTGACTCTAAAATTCATCATTTCCCCATCTCAGCCCAGAAGCAGGTAGAACAAATTTTATGGTGCCTTTCAGATGCCTACCAGGGTAGTGTAAAAACTATCAACAGAAATCGTTTCTAGCACCTTCCCCGGTGGAGTTGTGCATGGGGTGTGTTTGGAACATTTTGTCACCAGCCGAGACCAAAATTCAGCCATTCCCCATCTCAGCCCCAGAAAGCAGGTAGAACAAGTTTTGTGGTGCCTTGCAGCTGTCTACCGGGTAGTGTAAAAAGTACCAGTAGAACTCCTTTCTGGCACTTTCCCCGGTGGAGTTGTGCATGGGGTGTGTTTGGAACATTTTGTCACAGCCGAGACCAAAATTCAGCGATTCCCCATCTCAGCCCAGAAAGCAGGTAGAACAAGTTTTGTGGTGCCTTGCAGCTGTCTACCGGGTAGTGTAAAAACTACCAGAGAACTCCTTTCTGGCACTTTCCCCGGTGGAGTTGTGCATGGGGTGTGTTTGGAACATTTTGTCACCAGCCGAGACCAAAATTCAGCGATTCCCCATCTCAGCCCCAGAAAGCAGGTAGAACAAGTTTTGTGGTGCCTTTCAGCTGCCTACCGGGGTACTGTAAAAACTACCAAGAGAACTCCTTTCTGGCGCCTTCCACGGTGGAGTTGTGCATGGGGTGTGTTTGGAACATTTTGTCATGAGCCGAGACCAAAATTCCAGCGATTCCCCCATCTCAGCCCAGAAAGCAGGTAGAACATCTTTTGTGGTGCCTTTCAGCTGCCTACCGGGGTAGTGTAAAAAGTACCAGTAGAACTCCTTTCTGGCACCTTCCCCGGTGGAGTTGTGCATGGGGTGTGTTTGGAGCATTTTGTCACCAGCTGACTCTAAAATTCATCATTTCCCCATCTCAGCCCCAGAAAGCAGGTAGAACAAATTTTATGGTGCCTTTCAGATGCCTACCAGGGTAGTGTAAAAACTACTAACAGAACTCGTTTCTGGAACCTTCCCCGGTGGAGTTGTGCATGGGGTGTGTTTGGAACATTTTGTCTCCAGCCGAGACCAAAATTCAGCGATTCCCCATCTCAGCCCAGAAAGCAGGTATAACAAGTTTTGTGGTGCCTTTCAGCTGCCTACCGGGGTAGTGTAAAAACCTACCAGAAGAACTCCTTTCTGGCACTTTCCCCCGGTGGAGTTGTGCATGGGGTGTGTTTGGAACATTTTGTCACCAGCCGAGACCAAAATTCAGCGATTCCCCCATCTCAGCCCAGAAAGCAGGTAGAACAAGTTTTGTGGTGCCTTTCAGCTGTCTACAGGGGTAGTGTAAAAAGTACCAGTAGAACTCATTTCTGGCACCTTCCCCGGTGGAGTTGTGCATGGGGTGTGTTTGTAACATTTTGTCACCAGCCGAGACAAAAATTCAGCGATTCCCCATCTCAGCCCAGAAAGCAGGTAGAACCAAGTTTTGTGGTGCCTTTCAGCTGCCTACTGGAGCAATGTAAAAACTACCCACACAACTCCTTTCTGGCACTTTCCCCGGTGGAGTTGTGCATGGGGTGTGTTTGGAACATTTTGTCAGGAGCCAAGACCAAAATTCAGCCATTCCCCATCTCAGCCCAGAAAGCAGGTAGAACAAGTTTTGTGGTGCCTTTCAGCTGCCTACCGGGGTAGTGTAAAAAGTACCAGTAGAACTCCTTTCTGGCACCTTCCACGGTGGAGTTGTGCATGGGGTATGTTTGAGCATTTTGTCACCAGCTGACTCTAAAATTCATCATTTCCCCATCTCAGCCCAGAAAGCAGGTAGAACAAATTTTATGGTGCCTTTCAGATGCCTACCAGGGTAGTGTAAAAACTATCAACAGAAATCGTTTCTAGCACCTTCCCCGGTGGAGTTGTGCATGGGGTGTGTTTGGAACATTTTGTCACCAGCCGAGACCAAAATTCAGCCATTCCCCATCTGAGCCCAGAAAGCAGGTAGAACAAGTTTTGTGGTGCCTTGCAGCTGTCTACCGGGGTAGTGTAAAAAGTACCAGTAGAACTCCTTTCTGGCACTTTCCCCGGTGGAGTTGTGCATGGGGTGTGTTTGGAACATTTTGTCACCAGCCGAGACCAAAATTCAGCGATTCCCCATCTCAGCCCAGAAAGCAGGTAGAACAACTTTTGTGGTGCCTTTCAGCTGTCTACTGGGGTAGTGTAAAAAGTACCAGTAGAACTCGTTTCTGGCACTTTCCCCGGTGGAGTTGTGCATGGGGTGTTTTTGGAACATTTTGTCACCAGCCGAGACCAAAATTCAGCGATTCCCCATCTCAGCCCAGAAAGCAGGTAGAACAAGTTTTGTGGTGCCTTTCAGCTGTCTACCGGGGTAGTGTAAAAACTACCAACAGAACTCGTTTCTGGCCCTTTCCCCGGTGGAGTTGTGCATGGGGTGTGTTTGGAACATTTTGTCACCAGCCGAGACCAAAATTCAGCGATTCCCCATCTCAGCCCAGAAAGCAGGTAGAACAACTTTTGTGGTGCCTTTCAGCTGCCTACCGGGGTAGTGTAAAAACTACCAGTAGAACTCGTTTCTGGCACTTTCCCCGGTGGAGTTGTGCATGGGGTGTGTTTGGAACATTTTGTCACCAGCCGAGACCAAAATTCAGCCATTCCCCATCTCAGCCCAGAAAGCAGGTAGAACAAGTTTTGTGGTGCCTTTCAGCTGCCTACCGGGGTAGTGTAAAAACTACCAAGAGAACTCCTTTCTGGCACATTCCGCGGTGGAGTTGAGCATGGGGTGTGTTTGGAACATTTTGTCACCAGCCGAGTCCAAAATTCAGCGATTCCCCATCTCAGCCCAGAAAGCAGGTAGAACAAGTTTTGTGGTGCCTTCAGCTGCCTACCGGGGTAGTGTAAAAACTACCAAGAGAACTCCTTTCTGGCACTTTCCCCGGTGGAGTTGTGCATGGGGTGTGTTTGGAACATTTTGTCACCAGCCGAGACCAAAATTCAACCATTCCCCATCTCAGCCCAGAAAGCAGGTAGAACAAGTTGTGTGGTGCCTTTCAGCTGCCTACCGGGGTAGTGTAAAAAGTACCAGTAGAACTCCTTTCTGGCACTTTCCCCGGTGGAGTTGTGCATGGGGTGTGTTTGTAACATTTTGTCACCAGCCGAGACCAAAATTCAGCGATTCCCCATCTCAGCCCAGAAAGCAGGTAGAACAAGTTTTGTGGTGCCTTTCAGCTGTCTACCGGGGTAGTGTAAAAAGTACCAGTAGAACTCGTTTCTGGCACTTTCCCTGGTGGAGTTGTGCATGGGGTGTGTTTGTAACATTTTGTCACCAGCCGAGACCAAAATTCAGCCATTCCCCATCTCAGCCCAGAAAGCAGGTAGAACAAGTTTTGTGGTGCCTTTCAGCTGCCTACCGGGGTAGTGTAAAAACTACTAACAGAACTCCTTTCTGGCACCTTCCCCGGTGGAGTTGTGCATGGGGTGTGTTTGGAACATTTTGTCAGGAGCCGAGACCAAAATTCAGCGATTCCCCATCTCAGCCCAGAAAGCAGGTAGAACAAGTTTTGTGGTGCCTTTCAGCTGCCTACCGGGGTAGTGTAAAAAGTACCAGTAGATCTCGTTTCTGGCACTTACCCCGGTGGAGTTGTGTATGGGGTGTGTTTGGAACATTTTGTCACCAGCCGAGACCAAAATTCAGCCATTCCCCATCTCAGCCCAGAAAGCAGGTAGAACAACTTTTCTGGTGCAGTGTAAAAACTACCAACAGTCCACGTTTCTGGCACTTTTTCCCCGGTGGAGTTATGCATGGGGTTTGTTTGGAACATTTTGTCACCGTCTGAGTCCAAAATTCAGCGATTCCCCATCTCAGCCCAGAAAGCAGGTAGAACAACTTTTGTGGTGCCTTTCAGCTGCCTACCGGGGTAGTGTAAGAACTACCAAGAGAACTCCTTTCTGGCACCTTCCACGGTGGAGTTGTGCATGGGGTGTGTTTGGAACATTTTGTCACCAGCCGAGACCAAAATTCAGCGATTCCCCATCTCAGCCCAGAAAGCAGGTAGAACAAGTTTTGTGGTGCCTTTCAGCTGCCTACCGGGGTAGTGTAAGACCTACTAAGAGAACTCCTTTCTGGCACCTTCCACGGTGGAGTTGTGCATGGGGTGTGTTTGGAACATTTTGTCAGGAGCCGAGACCAAAATTCAGCGATTCCCCATCTCAGCCCAGAAAGCAGGTAGAACAAGTTTTGTGGTGCCTTTCAGCTGCCTACCGGGGTAGTGTAAAAACTACTAACAGAACTCCTTTCTGGCACCTTCCCCGGTGGAGTTGTGCATGGGGTGTGTTTGGAACATTTTGTCAGGAGCCGAGACCAAAATTCAGCGATTCCCCATCTCAGCCCAGAAAGCAGGTAGAACAAGTTTTGTGGTGCCTTTCAGCTGCCTACCGGGGTAGTGTAAAAAGTACCAGTAGATCTCGTTTCTGGCACTTACCCCGGTGGAGTTGTGTATGGGGTGTGTTTGGAACATTTTGTCACCAGCCGAGACCAAAATTCAGCCATTCCCCATCTCAGCCCAGAAAGCAGGTAGAACAACTTTTGTGGTGCAGTGTAAAAACTACCAACAGTCCACGTTTCTGGCACTTTTTCCCCGGTGGAGTTATGCATGGGGTTTGTTTGGAACATTTTGTCACCGTCTGAGTCCAAAATTCAGCGATTCCCCATCTCAGCCCAGAAAGCAGGTAGAACAAGTTTTGTGGTGCCTTTCAGCTGCCTACCGGGGTAGTGTAAGAACTACCAAGAGAACTCCTTTCTGGCACCTTCCACGGTGGAGTTGTGCATGGGGTGTGTTTGGAACATTTTGTCACCAGCCGAGACCAAAATTCAGCGATTCCCCATCTCAGCCCAGAAAGCAGGTAGAACAAGTTTTGTGGTGCCTTTCAGCTGCCTACCGGGGTAGTGTAAGACCTACTAAGAGAACTCCTTTCTGGCACCTTCCACGGTGGAGTTGTGCATGGGGTGTGTTTGGAACATTTTGTCAGGAGCCGAGACCAAAATTCAGCGATTCCCCATCTCAGCCCAGAAAGCAGGTAGAACAAGTTTTGTGGTGCCTTTCAGCTGCCTACCGGGGTAGTGATAAAAACTACCAAGAGAACTCCTTTCTGGCACCTTCCACGGTGGAGTTGTGCATGGGGTGTGTTTGGAACATTTTGTCACCAGCTGAGGCCAAAATTCAGCGTTTCCCCATCTCAGCCCAGAAAGCAGGTAGAACATCTTTTGTGGTGCCTTTCAGCTGCCTACCAGGGTAGTGTAAAAACTACTAACAGAACTCCTTTCTGGCACCTTCCACAGAGGAGTTGTGCGTGGGGTGTGTTTGGAACATTTTGTCAGGAGCCGAGACCAAAATTCAGCGATTCCCCATCTCAGCCCAGAAAGCAGGTAGAACAAGTTTTGTGGTGCCTTGCAGCTGTCTACCGGGGTAGTGTAAAAAGTACCAGTAGAACTCCTTTCTGGCACCTTCCGCGGTGGAGTTGTGCATGGGGTGTGTTTGGAACATTTTGTCACCAGCCGAGACCAAAATTCAGCGATTCCCCATCTCAGCCCAGAAAGCAGGTAGAACAAGTTTTGTGGTGCCTTGCAGCTGTCTACCGGGGTAGTGTAAAAAGTACCAGTCGAACTCCTTTCTGGCACTTTCCCCGGTGGAGTTGTGCATGGGGTGTGTTTGGAACATTTTGTCACCAGCCGAGACCAAAATTTAGCGATTCCCCATCTCAGCCCAGAAAGCAGGTAGAACAAGTTTTGTCGTGCCTTGCAGCTGCCTACCGGGGTAGTGTAAAAACTACCCACACAACTCCTTTCTGGCACCTTCCCCGGTGGAGTTGTGCATGGGGTGTGTTTGGAACATTTTGTCACCAGCCGAGACCAAAATTCAGCGTTTCCCCATCTCAGCCCAGAAAGCAGGTAGAACAAGTTTTGTGGTGCCTTGCAGCTGCCTACTAGGGTAGTGTAAAAACTACCAAGAGTACTCCTTTCTGGCACCTTCAGCGGTGGAGTTGTGCATGGGGTGTGTTTGGAACATTTTGTCACCAGCCGAGACCAAAATTCAGCGATTCCCCATCTCAGCCCAGAAAGCAGGTAGAACAAGTTTTGTGGTGCCTTTCAGCTGTCTACCGGGGTAGTGTAAAAAGTACCAGTAGAACTCGTTTCTGGCACTTTCCCCGGTGGAGTTGTGCATGGGGTGTGTTTGGAACATTTTGTCACCAGCCGAGACCAAAATTCAGCGATTCCCCATCTCAGCCCAGAAAGCAGGTAGAACAAGTTTTGTGGTGCCCTGCAGCTGTCTACCGGGGTAGTGTAAAAACTACCAAGAGAACTCCTTTCTGGCACTTTCCCCGGTGGAGTTGTGCATGGGGTGTGTTTGGAACATTTTGTCACCAGCCGAGACCAAAATTCAACCATTCCCCATCTCAGCCCAGAAAGCAGGTAGAACAAGTTTTGTGGTGCCTTTCAGCTGCCTACCGGGGTAGTGTAAAAAGTACCAGTAGAACTCCTTTCTGGCACTTTCCCCGGTGGAGTTGTGCATGGGGTGTGTTTGTAACATTTTGTCACCAGCCGAGACCAAAATTCAGCGATTCCCCATCTCAGCCCAGAAAGCAGGTAGAACAAGTTTTGTGGTGCCTTTCAGCTGTCTACCGGGGTAGTGTAAAAAGTACCAGTAGAACTCGTTTCTGGCACTTTCCCTGGTGGAGTTGTGCATGGGGTGTGTTTGTAACATTTTGTCACCAGCCGAGACCAAAATTCAGCCATTCCCCATCTCAGCCCAGAAAGCAGGTAGAACAAGTTTTGTGGTGCCTTTCAGCTGCCTACCGGGGTAGTGTAAAAACTACTAACAGAACTCCTTTCTGGCACCTTCCCCGGTGGAGTTGTGCATGGGGTGTGTTTGGAACATTTTGTCAGGAGCCGAGACCAAAATTCAGCGATTCCCCATCTCAGCCCAGAAAGCAGGTAGAACAAGTTTTGTGGTGCCTTTCAGCTGCCTACCGGGGTAGTGTAAAAAGTACCAGTAGATCTCGTTTCTGGCACTTACCCCGGTGGAGTTGTGTATGGGGTGTGTTTGGAACATTTTGTCACCAGCCGAGACCAAAATTCAGCCATTCCCCATCTCAGCCCAGAAAGCAGGTAGAACAACTTTTGTGGTGCAGTGTAAAAACTACCAACAGTCCACGTTTCTGGCACTTTTTCCCCGGTGGAGTTATGCATGGGGTTTGTTTGGAACATTTTGTCACCGTCTGAGTCCAAAATTCAGCGATTCCCCATCTCAGCCCAGAAAGCAGGTAGAACAAGTTTTGTGGTGCCTTTCAGCTGCCTACCGGGGTAGTGTAAGAACTACCAAGAGAACTCCTTTCTGGCACCTTCCACGGTGGAGTTGTGCATGGGGTGTGTTTGGAACATTTTGTCACCAGCCGAGACCAAAATTCAGCGATTCCCCATCTCAGCCCAGAAAGCAGGTAGAACAAGTTTTGTGGTGCCTTTCAGCTGCCTACCGGGGTAGTGTAAGACCTACTAAGAGAACTCCTTTCTTGCACCTTCCACGGTGGAGTTGTGCATGGGGTGTGTTTGGAACATTTTGTCAGGAGCCGAGACCAAAATTCAGCGATTCCCCATCTCAGCCCAGAAAGCAGGTAGAACAACTTTTGTGGTGCCTTTCAGCTGCCTACCGGGGTAGTGATAAAAACTACCAAGAGAACTCCTTTCTGGCACCTTCCACGGTGGAGTTGTGCATGGGGTGTGTTTGGAACATTTTGTCACCAGCTGAGGCCAAAATTCAGCGTTTCCCCATCTCAGCCCAGAAAGCAGGTAGAACATCTTTTGTGGTGCCTTTCAGCTGCCTACCAGGGTAGTGTAAAAACTACCAACAGAACTCCTTTCTGGCACCTTCCACAGAGGAGTTGTGCGTGGGGTGTGTTTGGAACATTTTGTCAGGAGCCGAGACCAAAATTCAGCGATTCCCCATCTCAGCCCAGAAAGCAGGTAGAACAAGTTTTGTGGTGCCTTTCAGCTGTCTACCGGGGTAGTGTAAAAAGTACCAGTAGAACTCCTTTCTGGCACCTTCCGCGGTGGAGTTGAGCATGGGGTGTGTTTGGAACATTTTGTCACCAGCCGAGACCAAAATTCAGCGATTCCCCATCTCAGCCCAGAAAGCAGGTAGAACAAGTTTTGTGGTGCCTTGCAGCTGTCTACCGGGGTAGTGTAAAAAGTACCAGTCGAACTCCTTTCTGGCACTTTCCCCGGTGGAGTTGTGCATGGGGTGTGTTTGGAACATTTTGTCACCAGCCGAGACCAAAATTTAGCGATTCCCCATCTCAGCCCAGAAAGCAGGTAGAACAAGTTTTGTCGTGCCTTGCAGCTGCCTACCGGGGTAGTGTAAAAACTACCCACACAACTCCTTTCTGGCACCTTCCCCGGTGGAGTTGTGCATGGGGTGTGTTTGGAACATTTTGTCACCAGCCGAGACCAAAATTCAGCGTTTCCCCATCTCAGCCCAGAAAGCAGGTAGAACAAGTTTTGTGGTGCCTTGCAGCTGCCTACTAGGGTAGTGTAAAAACTACCAAGAGTACTCCTTTCTGGCACCTTCAGCGGTGGAGTTGTGCATGGGGTGTGTTTGGAACATTTTGTCACCAGCCGAGACCAAAATTCAGCGATTCCCCATCTCAGCCCAGAAAGCAGGTAGAACAAGTTTTGTGGTGCCTTTCAGCTGTCTACCGGGGTAGTGTAAAAAGTACCAGTAGAACTCGTTTCTGGCACTTTCCCCGGTGGAGTTGTGCATGGGGTGTGTTTGGAACATTTTGTCACCAGCCGAGACCAAAATTCAGCGATTCCCCATCTCAGCCCAGAAAGCAGGTAGAACAAGTTTTGTGGTGCCCTGCAGCTGTCTACCGGGGTAGTGTAAAAACTACCAAGAGAACTCCTTTCTGGCACTTTCCCCGGTGGAGTTGTGCATGGGGTGTGTTTGGAACATTTTGTCACCAGCCGAGACCAAAATTCAACCATTCCTCATCTCAGCCCAGAAAGCAGGTAGAACAAGTTTTGTGGTGCCTTTCAGCTGCCTACCGGGGTAGTGTAAAAAGTACCAGTAGAACTCCTTTCTGGCACTTTCCCCGGTGGAGTTGTGCATGGGGTGTGTTTGTAACATTTTGTCACCAGCCGAGACCAAAATTCAGCGATTCCCCATCTCAGCCCAGAAAGCAGGTAGAACAAGTTTTGTGGTGCCTTGCAGCTGTCTACCGGGGTAGTGTAAAAAGTACCAGTAGAACTCGTTTCTGGCACTTTCCCTGGTGGAGTTGTGCATGGGGTGTGTTTGTAACATTTTGTCACCAGCCGAGACCAAAATTCAGCCATTCCCCATCTCAGCCCAGAAAGCAGGTAGAACAAGTTTTGTGGTGCCTTTCAGCTGCCTACCGGGGTAGTGTAAAAACTACTAACAGAACTCCTTTCTGGCACCTTCCCCGGTGGAGTTGTGCATGGGGTGTGTTTGGAACATTTTGTCAGGAGCCGAGACCAAAATTCAGCGATTCCCCATCTCAGCCCAGAAAGCAGGTAGAACAAGTTTTGTGGTGCCTTTCAGCTGCCTACCGGGGTAGTGTAAAAAGTACCAGTAGATCTCGTTTCTGGCACTTACCCCGGTGGAGTTGTGTATGGGGTGTGTTTGGAACATTTTGTCACCAGCCGAGACCAAAATTCAGCCATTCCCCATCTCAGCCCAGAAAGCAGGTAGAACAACTTTTGTGGTGCAGTGTAAAAACTACCAACAGTCCACGTTTCTGGCACTTTTTCCCCGGTGGAGTTATGCATGGGGTTTGTTTGGAACATTTTGTCACCGTCTGAGTCCAAAATTCAGCGATTCCCCATCTCAGCCCAGAAAGCAGGTAGAACAAGTTTTGTGGTGCCTTTCAGCTGCCTACCGGGGTAGTGTAAGAACTACCAAGAGAACTCCTTTCTGGCACCTTCCACGGTGGAGTTGTGCATGGGGTGTGTTTGGAACATTTTGTCACCAGCCGAGACCAAAATTCAGCGATTCCCCATCTCAGCCCAGAAAGCAGGTAGAACAACTTTTGTGGTGCCTTTCAGCTGCCTACCGGGGTAGTGTAAGACCTACTAAGAGAACTCCTTTCTGGCACCTTCCACGGTGGAGTTGTGCATGGGGTGTGTTTGGAACATTTTGTCAGGAGCCGAGACCAAAATTCAGCGATTCCCCATCTCAGCCCAGAAAGCAGGTAGAACAACTTTTGTGGTGCCTTTCAGCTGCCTACCGGGGTAGTGATAAAAACTACCAAGAGAACTCCTTTCTGGCACCTTCCACGGTGGAGTTGTGCATGGGGTGTGTTTGGAACATTTTGTCACCAGCTGAGGCCAAAATTCAGCGTTTCCCCATCTCAGCCCAGAAAGCAGGTAGAACATCTTTTGTGGTGCCTTTCAGCTGCCTACCAGGGTAGTGTAAAAACTACTAACAGAACTCCTTTCTGGCACCTTCCACAGAGGAGTTGTGCGTGGGGTGTGTTTGGAACATTTTGTCAGGAGCCGAGACCAAAATTCAGCGATTCCCCATCTCAGCCCAGAAAGCAGGTAGAACAAGTTTTGTGGTGCCTTGCAGCTGTCTACCGGGGTAGTGTAAAAAGTACCAGTAGAACTCCTTTCTGGCACCTTCCGCGGTGGAGTTGAGCATGGGGTGTGTTTGGAACATTTTGTCACCAGCCGAGACCAAAATTCAGCGATTCCCCATCTCAGCCCAGAAAGCAGGTAGAACAAGTTTTGTGGTGCCTTGCAGCTGTCTACCGGGGTAGTGTAAAAAGTACCAGTCGAACTCCTTTCTGGCACTTTCCCCGGTGGAGTTGTGCATGGGGTGTGTTTGGAACATTTTGTCACCAGCCGAGACCAAAATTTAGCGATTCCCCATCTCAGCCCAGAAAGCAGGTAGAACAAGTTTTGTCGTGCCTTGCAGCTGCCTACCGGGGTAGTGTAAAAACTACCCACACAACTCCTTTCTGGCACCTTCCCCGGTGGAGTTGTGCATGGGGTGTGTTTGGAACATTTTGTCACCAGCCGAGACCAAAATTCAGCGTTTCCCCATCTCAGCCCAGAAAGCAGGTAGAACAAGTTTTGTGGTGCCTTGCAGCTGCCTACTAGGGTAGTGTAAAAACTACCAAGAGTACTCCTTTCTGGCACCTTCAGCGGTGGAGTTGTGCATGGGGTGTGTTTGGAACATTTTGTCAGGAGCCGAGACCAAAATTCAGCGATTCCCCATCTCAGCCCAGAAAGCAGGTAGAACAAGTTTTGTGGTGCCTTTCAGCTGTCTACCGGGGTAGTGTAAAAAGTACCAGTAGAACTCGTTTCTGGCACTTTCCCCGGTGGAGTTGTGCATGGGGTGTGTTTGGAACATTTTGTCACCAGCCGAGACCAAAATTCAGCGATTCCCCATCTCAGCCCAGAAAGCAGGTAGAACAAGTTTTGTGGTGCCTTTCAGCTAGTCTACCGGGGTAGTGTAAAAAGTACCAGTCGAACTCCTTTCTGGCACTTTCCCCGGTGGAGTTGTGCATGGGGTGTGTTTGGAACATTTTGTCACCAGCCGAGACCAAAATTCAGCGATTCCCCATCTCAGCCCAGAAAGCAGGTAGAACATCTTTTGTGGTGCCTTTCAGCTGTCTACCGGGGTAGTGTAAAAAGTACCAGGAGAACTCATTTCTGGCACCTTCCCCGGTGGAGTTGTGCATGGGGTGTGTTTGGAACATTTTGTCACCAGCCGAGACCAAAATTCAGCGATTCCCCATCTCAGCCCAGAAAGCAGGTAGAACAAGTTTTGTGGTGCCTTTCAGCTGTCTACCGGGGTAGTGTAATCAGTACCAGTAGAACTCGTTTCTGGCACTTTCCCCGGTGGAGTTGTGCATGGGGTGTGTTTGGAACATTTTGTCACCAGCCGAGACCAAAATTCAGCGATTCCCCATCTCAGCCCAGAAAGCAGGTAGAACATCTTTTGTGGTGCCTTTCAGCTGCGTACCGGGGTAGTGTAAAAAGTACCAGTAGAACTCATTTCTGGCACCTTCCACGGTGGAGTTGTGCATGGGGTGTGTTTGGAACATTTTGTCACCAGCCGAGACCAAAATTCAGCGATTCCCCATCTCAGCCCAGAAAGCAGGTAGAACAAGTTTTGTGGTGCCTTGCAGCTGTCTACAGGGGTAGTGTAAAAACTACCAGTAGAACTCGTTTCTGGCACTTTCCCCGGTGGAGTTGTGCATGGGGTGTGTTTGGAACATTTTGTCACCAGCCGAGACCAAAATTCAGCGATTCCCCATCTCAGCCCAGAAAGCAGGTAGAACAACTTTTGTGGTGCCTTTCAGCTGCCTACCGGGGTAGTGTAAAAACTACTAACAGAACTCCTTTCTGGCACCTTCCCCGGTGGAGTTGTGCATGGGGTGTGTTTGGAACATTTTGTCAGGAGCCGAGACCAAAATTCAGCGATTCCCCATCTCAGCCCAGAAAGCAGGTAGAACAAGTTTTGTGGTGCCTTTCAGCTGCCTACCGGGGTAGTGTAAAAAGTACCAGTAGATCTCGTTTCTGGCACTTACCCCGGTGGAGTTGTGTATGGGGTGTGTTTGGAACATTTTGTCACCAGCCGAGACCAAAATTCAGCCATTCCCCATCTCAGCCCAGAAAGCAGGTAGAACAAGTTTTGTGGTGCCTTTCAGCTGCCTACCGGGGTAGTGTAAGAACTACTAAGAGAACTCCTTTCTGGCACCTTCCACGGTGGAGTTGTGCATGGGGTGTGTTTGGAACATTTTGTCACCAGCCGAGACCAAAATTCAGCGATTCCCCATCTCAGCCCAGAAAGCAGGTAGAACAAGTTTTGTGGTGCCTTTCAGCTGCCTACCGGGGTAGTGATAAAAACTACCAAGAGAACTCGTTTCTGGCACCTTCCACGGTGGAGTTGTGCATGGGGTGTGTTTGGAACATTTTGTCACCAGCTGAGGCCAAAATTCAGCGTTTCCCCATCTCAGCCCAGAAAGCAGGTAGAACATCTTTTGTGGTGCCTTTCAGCTGCCTACCAGGGTAGTGTAAAAACTACTAACAGAACTCCTTTCTGGCACCTTCCCCGGTGGAGTTGTGCATGGGGTGTGTTTGGAACATTTTGTCACCAGCTGAGGCCAAAATTCACTGTTTCCCCATCTCAGCCCAGAAAGCAGGTAGAACATCTTTTGTGGTGCCTTTCAGCTGCCTACCAGGGTAGTGTAAAAACTACTAACAGAACTCCTTTCTGGCACCTTCCACAGAGGAGTTGTGCGTGGGGTGTGTTTGGAACATTTTGTCACCAGCCGACACCAAAATTCAGCCATTCCCCATCTCAGCCCAGAAAGCAGGTAGAACAAGTTTTGTGGTGCCTTGCAGCTGTCTACCGGGGTAGTGTAAAAAGTACCAGTAGAACTCCTTTCTGGCACCTTCCGCGGTGGAGTTGAGCATGGGGTGTGTTTGGAACATTTTGTCACCAGCCGAGTCCAAAATTCAGCGATTCCCCATCTCAGCCCAGAAAGCAGGTAGAACAAGTTTTGTGGTGCCTTCAGCTGCCTACCGGGGTAGTGTAAAAAGTACCAGTAGAACTCCTTTCTGGCACCTTCCGCGGTGGAGTTGTGCATGGGGTGTGTTTGGAACATTTTGTCACCAGCCGAGACCAAAATTCAGCGATTCCCCATCTCAGCCCAGAAAGCAGGTAGAACAAGTTTTGTGGTGCCTTGCAGCTGTCTACCGGGGTAGTGTAAAAAGTACCAGTCGAACTCCTTTCTGGCACTTTCCCCGGTGGAGTTGTGCATGGGGTGTGTTTGGAACATTTTGTCACCAGCCGAGACCAAAATTTAGCGATTCCCCATCTCAGCCCAGAAAGCAGGTAGAACAAGTTTTGTCGTGCCTTGCAGCTGCCTACCGGGGTAGTGTAAAAACTACCCACACAACTCCTTTCTGGCACCTTCCCCGGTGGAGTTGTGCATGGGGTGTGTTTGGAACATTTTGTCACCAGCCGAGACCAAAATTCAGCGTTTCCCCATCTCAGCCCAGAAAGCAGGTAGAACAAGTTTTGTGGTGCCTTGCAGCTGCCTACTAGGGTAGTGTAAAAACTACCAAGAGTACTCCTTTCTGGCACCTTCAGCGGTGGAGTTGTGCATGGGGTGTGTTTGGAACATTTTGTCACCAGCCGAGACCAAAATTCAGCGATTCCCCATCTCAGCCCAGAAAGCAGGTAGAACAAGTTTTGTGGTGCCTTTCAGCTGTCTACCGGGGTAGTGTAAAAAGTACCAGTAGAACTCGTTTCTGGCACTTTCCCCGGTGGAGTTGTGCATGGGGTGTGTTTGGAACATTTTGTCACCAGCCGAGACCAAAATTCAGCGATTCCCCATCTCAGCCCAGAAAGCAGGTAGAACAAGTTTTGTGGTGCCTTTCAGCTAGTCTACCGGGGTAGTGTAAAAAGTACCAGTCGAACTCCTTTCTGGCACTTTCCCCGGTGGAGTTGTGCATGGGGTGTGTTTGGAACATTTTGTCACCAGCCGAGACCAAAATTCAGCGATTCCCCATCTCAGCCCAGAAAGCAGGTAGAACATCTTTTGTGGTGCCTTTCAGCTGTCTACCGGGGTAGTGTAAAAAGTACCAAGAGAACTCATTTCTGGCACCTTCCCCGGTGGAGTTGTGCATGGGGTGTGTTTGGAACATTTTGTCACCAGCCGAGACCAAAATTCAGCGATTCCCCATTTCAGCCCAGAAAGCAGGTAGAACAAGTTTTGTGGTGCCTTGCAGCTGTCTACCGGGGTAGTGTAAAAACTACCAGTCGAACTCGTTTCTGGCACTTTCCCCGGTGGAGTTGTGCATGGGGTGTGTTTGGAACATTTTGTCACCAGCCGAGACCAAAATTCAGCGATTCCCCATCTCAGCCCAGAAAGCAGGTAGAACAAGTTTTGTGGTGCCTTTCAGCTGTCTACCGGGGTAGTGTAAAAAGTACCAGTAGAACTCGTTTCTGGCACTTTCCCCGGTGGAGTTGTGCATGGGGTGTGTTTGGAACATTTTGTCACCAGCCGAGACCAAAATTCAGCGATTCCCCATCTCAGCCCAGAAAGCAGGTAGAACAAGTTTTGTGGTGCCTTTCAGCTAGTCTACCGGGGTAGTGTAAAAAGTACCAGTCGAACTCCTTTCTGGCACTTTCCCCGGTGGAGTTGTGCATGGGGTGTGTTTGGAACATTTTGTCACCAGCCGAGACCAAAATTCAGCGATTCCCCATCTCAGCCCAGAAAGCAGGTAGAACATCTTTTGTGGTGCCTTTCAGCTGTCTACCGGGGTAGTGTAAAAAGTACCAGGAGAACTCATTTCTGGCACCTTCCCCGGTGGAGTTGTGCATGGGGTGTGTTTGGAACATTTTGTCACCAGCCGAGACCAAAATTCAGCGATTCCCCATCTCAGCCCAGAAAGCAGGTAGAACAAGTTTTGTGGTGCCTTGCAGCTGTCTACCGGGGTAGTGTAAAAACTACCAGTCGAACTCGTTTCTGGCACTTTCCCCGGTGGAGTTGTGCATGGGGTGTGTTTGGAACATTTTGTCACCAGCCGAGACCAAAATTCAGCGATTCCCCATCTCAGCCCAGAAAGCAGGTAGAACATCTTTTGTGGTGCCTTTCAGCTGCGTACCGGGGTAGTGTAAAAAGTACCAGTAGAACTCATTTCTGGCACCTTCCACGGTGGAGTTGTGCATGGGGTGTGTTTGGAACATTTTGTCACCAGCCGAGACCAAAATTCAGCGATTCCCCATCTCAGCCCAGAAAGCAGGTAGAACAAGTTTTGTGGTGCCTTGCAGCTGTCTACAGGGGTAGTGTAAAAACTACCAGTAGAACTCGTTTCTGGCACTTTCCCCGGTGGAGTTGTGCATGGGGTGTGTTTGGAACATTTTGTCACCAGCCGAGACCAAAATTCAGCGATTCCCCATCTCAGCCCAGAAAGCAGGTAGAACAACTTTTGTGGTGCCTTTCAGCTGCCTACCGGGGTAGTGTAAAAACTACTAACAGAACTCCTTTCTGGCACCTTCCCCGGTGGAGTTGTGCATGGGGTGTGTTTGGAACATTTTGTCACCAGCCGAGACCAAAATTCAGCCATTCCCCATCTCAGCCCAGAAAGCAGGTAGAACAAGTTTTGTGGTGCCTTTCAGCTGCCTACCGGGGTAGTGTAAGAACTACTAAGAGAACTCCTTTCTGGCACCTTCCACGGTGGAGTTGTGCATGGGGTGTGTTTGGAACATTTTGTCACCAGCCGAGACCAAAATTCAGCCATTCCCCATCTCAGCCCAGAAAGCAGGTAGAACAACTTTTGTGGTGCAGTGTAAAAACTACCAACAGTCCACGTTTCTGGCACTTTTTCCCCGGTGGAGTTATGCATGGGGTTTGTTTGGAACATTTTGTCACCGTCTGAGTCCAAAATTCAGCGATTCCCCATCTCAGCCCAGAAAGCAGGTAGAACAAGTTTTGTGGTGCCTTTCAGCTGCCTACCGGGGTAGTGTAAGAACTACCAAGAGAACTCCTTTCTGGCACCTTCCACGGTGGAGTTGTGCATGGGGTGTGTTTGGAACATTTTGTCACCAGCCGAGACCAAAATTCAGCGATTCCCCATCTCAGCCCAGAAAGCAGGTAGAACAAGTTTTGTGGTGCCTTTCAGCTGCCTACCGGGGTAGTGTAAGAACTACTAAGAGAACTCCTTTCTGGCACCTTCCACGGTGGAGTTGTGCATGGGGTGTGTTTGGAACATTTTGTCAGGAGCCGAGACCAAAATTCAGCGATTCCCCATCTCAGCCCAGAAAGCAGGTAGAACAAGTTTTGTGGTGCCTTTCAGCTGCCTACCGGGGTAGTGATAAAAACTACCAAGAGAACTCGTTTCTGGCACCTTCCACGGTGGAGTTGTGCATGGGGTGTGTTTGGAACATTTTGTCACCAGCTGAGGCCAAAATTCAGCGTTTCCCCATCTCAGCCCAGAAAGCAGGTAGAACATCTTTTGTGGTGCCTTTCAGCTGCCTACCAGGGTAGTGTAAAAACTACTAACAGAACTCCTTTCTGGCACCTTCCGCGGTGGAGTTGTGCATGGGGTGTGTTTGGAACATTTTGTCAGGAGCCGAGACCAAAATTCAGCGATTCACCATCTCAGCCCAGAAAGCAGGTAGAACAACTTTTGTGGTGCCTTTCAGCTGCCTACCGGGGTAGTGTAAAAACTACTAAGAGAACTCCTTTCTGGCACCTTCCCCGGTGGAGTTGTGCATGGGGTGTGTTTGGAACATTTTGTCACCAGCTGAGGCCAAAATTCACTGTTTCCCCATCTCAGCCCAGAAAGCAGGTAGAACATCTTTTGTGGTGCCTTTCAGCTGCCTACCAGGGTAGTGTAAAAACTACTAACAGAACTCCTTTCTGGCACCTTCCACAGAGGAGTTGTGCGTGGGGTGTGTTTGGAACATTTTGTCAGGAGCCGAGACCAAAATTCAGCGTTTCCCCATCTCAGCCCAGAAAGCAGGTAGAACAAGTTTTGTGGTGCCTTGCAGCTGTCTACCGGGGTAGTGTAAAAAGTACCAGTAGAACTCCTTTCTGGCACCTTCCGCGGTGGAGTTGAGCATGGGGTGTGTTTGGAACATTTTGTCACCAGCCGAGTCCAAAATTCAGCGATTCCCCATCTCAGCCCAGAAAGCAGGTAGAACAAGTTTTGTGGTGCCTTCAGCTGCCTACCGGGGTAGTGTAAAAAGTACCAGTAGAACTCCTTTCTGGCACCTTCCGCGGTGGAGTTGTGCATGGGGTGTGTTTGGAACATTTTGTCACCAGCCGAGACCAAAATTCAGCGATTCCCCATCTCAGCCCAGAAAGCAGGTAGAACAAGTTTTGTGGTGCCTTGCAGCTGTCTACCGGGGTAGTGTAAAAAGTACCAGTCGAACTCCTTTCTGGCACTTTCCCCGGTGGAGTTGTGCATGGGGTGTGTTTGGAACATTTTGTCACCAGCCGAGACCAAAATTCAGCGATTCCCCATCTCAGCCCAGAAAGCAGGTAGAACAAGTTTTGTCGTGCCTTGCAGCTGCCTACCGGGGTAGTGTAAAAACTACCCACACAACTCCTTTCTGGCACCTTCCCCGGTGGAGTTGTGCATGGGGTGTGTTTGGAACATTTTGTCACCAGCCGAGACCAAAATTCAGTGTTTCCCCATCTCAGCCCAGAAAGCAGGTAGAACAAGTTTTGTGGTGCCTTGCAGCTGCCTACTAGGGTAGTGTAAAAACTACCAAGAGTACTCCTTTCTGGCACCTTCAGCGGTGGAGTTGTGCATGGGGTGTGTTTGGAACATTTTGTCACCAGCCGAGACCAAAATTCAGCGATTCCCCATCTCAGCCCAGAAAGCAGGTAGAACAAGTTTTGTGGTGCCTTTCAGCTGTCTACCGGGGTAGTGTAAAAAGTACCAGTAGAACTCGTTTCTGGCACTTTCCCCGGTGGAGTTGTGCATGGGGTGTGTTTGGAACATTTTGTCACCAGCCGAGACCAAAATTCAGCGATTCCCCATCTCAGCCCAGAAAGCAGGTAGAACAAGTTTTGTGGTGCCTTTCAGCTGTCTACCGGGGTAGTGTAAAAAGTACCAGTAGAACTCGTTTCTGGCACTTTCCCCGGTGGAGTTGTGCATGGGGTGTGTTTGGAACATTTTGTCACCAGCCGAGACCAAAATTCAGCGATTCCCCATCTCAGCCCAGAAAGCAGGTAGAACAAGTTTTGTGGTGCCTTTCAGCTAGTCTACCGGGGTAGTGTAAAAAGTACCAGTCGAACTCCTTTCTGGCACTTTCCCCGGTGGAGTTGTGCATGGGGTGTGTTTGGAACATTTTGTCACCAGCCGAGACCAAAATTCAGCGATTCCCCATCTCAGCCCAGAAAGCAGGTAGAACATCTTTTGTGGTGCCTTTCAGCTGTCTACCGGGGTAGTGTAAAAAGTACCAGGAGAACTCATTTCTGGCACCTTCCCCGGTGGAGTTGTGCATGGGGTGTGTTTGGAACATTTTGTCACCAGCCGAGACCAAAATTCAGCGATTCCCCATCTCAGCCCAGAAAGCAGGTAGAACAAGTTTTGTGGTGCCTTGCAGCTGTCTACCGGGGTAGTGTAAAAACTACCAGTCGAACTCGTTTCTGGCACTTTCCCCGGTGGAGTTGTGCATGGGGTGTGTTTGGAACATTTTGTCACCAGCCGAGACCAAAATTCAGCGATTCCCCATCTCAGCCCAGAAAGCAGGTAGAACATCTTTTGTGGTGCCTTTCAGCTGCGTACCGGGGTAGTGTAAAAAGTACCAGTAGAACTCATTTCTGGCACCTTCCACGGTGGAGTTGTGCATGGGGTGTGTTTGGAACATTTTGTCACCAGCCGAGACCAAAATTCAGCGATTCCCCATCTCAGCCCAGAAAGCAGGTAGAACAAGTTTTGTGGTGCCTTGCAGCTGTCTACAGGGGTAGTGTAAAAACTACCAGTAGAACTCGTTTCTGGCACTTTCCCCGGTGGAGTTGTGCATGGGGTGTGTTTGGAACATTTTGTCACCAGCCGAGACCAAAATTCAGCGATTCCCCATCTCAGCCCAGAAAGCAGGTAGAACAACTTTTGTGGTGCCTTTCAGCTGCCTACCGGGGTAGTGTAAAAACTACTAACAGAACTCCTTTCTGGCACCTTCCCCGGTGGAGTTGTGCATGGGGTGTGTTTGGAACATTTTGTCAGGAGCCGAGACCAAAATTCAGCGATTCCCCATCTCAGCCCAGAAAGCAGGTAGAACAAGTTTTGTGGTGCCTTTCAGCTGCCTACCGGGGTAGTGTAAAAAGTACCAGTAGATCTCGTTTCTGGCACTTACCCCGGTGGAGTTGTGTATGGGGTGTGTTTGGAACATTTTGTCACCAGCCGAGACCAAAATTCAGCCATTCCCCATCTCAGCCCAGAAAGCAGGTAGAACAACTTTTGTGGTGCAGTGTAAAAACTACCAACAGTCCACGTTTCTGGCACTTTTTCCCCGGTGGAGTTATGCATGGGGTTTGTTTGGAACATTTTGTCACCGTCTGAGTCCAAAATTCAGCGATTCCCCATCTCAGCCCAGAAAGCAGGTAGAACAAGTTTTGTGGTGCCTTTCAGCTGCCTACCGGGGTAGTGTAAGAACTACCAAGAGAACTCCTTTCTGGCACCTTCCACGGTGGAGTTGTGCATGGGGTGTGTTTGGAACATTTTGTCACCAGCCGAGACCAAAATTCAGCGATTCCCCATCTCAGCCCAGAAAGCAGGTAGAACAAGTTTTGTGGTGCCTTTCAGCTGCCTACCGGGGTAGTGTAAGAACTACTAAGAGAACTCCTTTCTGGCACCTTCCACGGTGGAGTTGTGCATGGGGTGTGTTTGGAACATTTTGTCAGGAGCCGAGACCAAAATTCAGCGATTCCCCATCTCAGCCCAGAAAGCAGGTAGAACAAGTTTTGTGGTGCCTTTCAGCTGCCTACCGGGGTAGTGATAAAAACTACCAAGAGAACTCGTTTCTGGCACCTTCCACGGTGGAGTTGTGCATGGGGTGTGTTTGGAACATTTTGTCACCAGCTGAGGCCAAAATTCAGCGTTTCCCCATCTCAGCCCAGAAAGCAGGTAGAACATCTTTTGTGGTGCCTTTCAGCTGCCTACCAGGGTAGTGTAAAAACTACTAACAGAACTCCTTTCTGGCACCTTCCGCGGTGGAGTTGTGCATGGGGTGTGTTTGGAACATTTTGTCAGGAGCCGAGACCAAAATTCAGCGATTCACCATCTCAGCCCAGAAAGCAGGTAGAACAACTTTTGTGGTGCCTTTCAGCTGCCTACCGGGGTAGTGTAAAAACTACTAAGAGAACTCCTTTCTGGCACCTTCCCCGGTGGAGTTGTGCATGGGGTGTGTTTGGAACATTTTGTCACCAGCTGAGGCCAAAATTCACTGTTTCCCCATCTCAGCCCAGAAAGCAGGTAGAACATCTTTTGTGGTGCCTTTCAGCTGCCTACCAGGGTAGTGTAAAAACTACTAACAGAACTCCTTTCTGGCACCTTCCACAGAGGAGTTGTGCGTGGGGTGTGTTTGGAACATTTTGTCAGGAGCCGAGACCAAAATTCAGCGTTTCCCCATCTCAGCCCAGAAAGCAGGTAGAACAAGTTTTGTGGTGCCTTGCAGCTGTCTACCGGGGTAGTGTAAAAAGTACCAGTAGAACTCCTTTCTGGCACCTTCCGCGGTGGAGTTGAGCATGGGGTGTGTTTGGAACATTTTGTCACCAGCCGAGTCCAAAATTCAGCGATTCCCCATCTCAGCCCAGAAAGCAGGTAGAACAAGTTTTGTGGTGCCTTCAGCTGCCTACCGGGGTAGTGTAAAAAGTACCAGTAGAACTCCTTTCTGGCACCTTCCGCGGTGGAGTTGTGCATGGGGTGTGTTTGGAACATTTTGTCACCAGCCGAGACCAAAATTCAGCGATTCCCCATCTCAGCCCAGAAAGCAGGTAGAACAAGTTTTGTGGTGCCTTGCAGCTGTCTACCGGGGTAGTGTAAAAAGTACCAGTCGAACTCCTTTCTGGCACTTTCCCCGGTGGAGTTGTGCATGGGGTGTGTTTGGAACATTTTGTCACCAGCCGAGACCAAAATTTAGCGATTCCCCATCTCAGCCCAGAAAGCAGGTAGAACAAGTTTTGTCGTGCCTTGCAGCTGCCTACCGGGGTAGTGTAAAAACTACCCACACAACTCCTTTCTGGCACCTTCCCCGGTGGAGTTGTGCATGGGGTGTGTTTGGAACATTTTGTCACCAGCCGAGACCAAAATTCAGTGTTTCCCCATCTCAGCCCAGAAAGCAGGTAGAACAAGTTTTGTGGTGCCTTGCAGCTGCCTACTAGGGTAGTGTAAAAACTACCAAGAGTACTCCTTTCTGGCACCTTCAGCGGTGGAGTTGTGCATGGGGTGTGTTTGGAACATTTTGTCACCAGCCGAGACCAAAATTCAGCGATTCCCCATCTCAGCCCAGAAAGCAGGTAGAACAAGTTTTGTGGTGCCTTTCAGCTGTCTACCGGGGTAGTGTAAAAAGTACCAGTAGAACTCGTTTCTGGCACTTTCCCCGGTGGAGTTGTGCATGGGGTGTGTTTGGAACATTTTGTCACCAGCCGAGACCAAAATTCAGCGATTCCCCATCTCAGCCCAGAAAGCAGGTAGAACAAGTTTTGTGGTGCCTTTCAGCTAGTCTACCGGGGTAGTGTAAAAAGTACCAGTCGAACTCCTTTCTGGCACTTTCCCCGGTGGAGTTGTGCATGGGGTGTGTTTGGAACATTTTGTCACCAGCCGAGACCAAAATTCAGCGATTCCCCATCTCAGCCCAGAAAGCAGGTAGAACATCTTTTGTGGTGCCTTTCAGCTGTCTACCGGGGTAGTGTAAAAAGTACCAACAGAACTCGTTTCTGGCACCTTCCCCGGTGGAGTTGTGCATGGGGTGTGTTTGGAACATTTTGTCACCAGCCGAGACCAAAATTCAGCGATTCCCCATCTCAGCCCAGAAAGCAGGTAGAACAAGTTTTGTGGTGCCTTGCAGCTGTCTACCGGGGTAGTGTAAAAACTACCAGTCGAACTCGTTTCTGGCACTTTCCCCGGTGGAGTTGTGCATGGGGTGTGTTTGGAACATTTTGTCACCAGCCGAGACCAAAATTCAGCGATTCCCCATCTCAGCCCAGAAAGCAGGTAGAACATCTTTTGTGGTGCCTTTCAGCTGCGTACCGGGGTAGTGTAAAAAGTACCAGTAGAACTCATTTCTGGCACCTTCCACGGTGGAGTTGTGCATGGGGTGTGTTTGGAACATTTTGTCACCAGCCGAGACCAAAATTCAGCGATTCCCCATCTCAGCCCAGAAAGCAGGTAGAACAAGTTTTGTGGTGCCTTGCAGCTGTCTACAGGGGTAGTGTAAAAACTACCAGTAGAACTCGTTTCTGGCACTTTCCCCGGTGGAGTTGTGCATGGGGTGTGTTTGGAACATTTTGTCACCAGCCGAGACCAAAATTCAGCGATTCCCCATCTCAGCCCAGAAAGCAGGTAGAACAACTTTTGTGGTGCCTTTCAGCTGCCTACCGGGGTAGTGTAAAAACTACTAACAGAACTCCTTTCTGGCACCTTCCCCGGTGGAGTTGTGCATGGGGTGTGTTTGGAACATTTTGTCAGGAGCCGAGACCAAAATTCAGCGATTCCCCATCTCAGCCCAGAAAGCAGGTAGAACAAGTTTTGTGGTGCCTTTCAGCTGCCTACCGGGGTAGTGTAAAAAGTACCAGTAGATCTCGTTTCTGGCACTTACCCCGGTGGAGTTGTGTATGGGGTGTGTTTGGAACATTTTGTCACCAGCCGAGACCAAAATTCAGCCATTCCCCATCTCAGCCCAGAAAGCAGGTAGAACAACTTTTGTGGTGCAGTGTAAAAACTACCAACAGTCCACGTTTCTGGCACTTTTTCCCCGGTGGAGTTATGCATGGGGTTTGTTTGGAACATTTTGTCACCGTCTGAGTCCAAAATTCAGCGATTCCCCATCTCAGCCCAGAAAGCAGGTAGAACAAGTTTTGTGGTGCCTTTCAGCTGCCTACCGGGGTAGTGTAAGAACTACCAAGAGAACTCCTTTCTGGCACCTTCCACGGTGGAGTTGTGCATGGGGTGTGTTTGGAACATTTTGTCACCAGCCGAGACCAAAATTCAGCGATTCCCCATCTCAGCCCAGAAAGCAGGTAGAACAAGTTTTGTGGTGCCTTTCAGCTGCCTACCGGGGTAGTGTAAGAACTACTAAGAGAACTCCTTTCTGGCACCTTCCACGGTGGAGTTGTGCATGGGGTGTGTTTGGAACATTTTGTCAGGAGCCGAGACCAAAATTCAGCGATTCCCCATCTCAGCCCAGAAAGCAGGTAGAACAAGTTTTGTGGTGCCTTTCAGCTGCCTACCGGGGTAGTGATAAAAACTACCAAGAGAACTCCTTTCTGGCACCTTCCACGGTGGAGTTGTGCATGGGGTGTGTTTGGAACATTTTGTCACCAGCCGAGACCAAAATTCAGCGATTCCCCATCTCAGCCCAGAAAGCAGGTAGAACAAGTTTTGTGGTGCCTTTCAGCTGCCTACCGGGGTAGTGTAAGAACTACTAAGAGAACTCCTTTCTGGCACCTTCCACGGTGGAGTTGTGCATGGGGTGTGTTTGGAACATTTTGTCAGGAGCCGAGACCAAAATTCAGCGATTCCCCATCTCAGCCCAGAAAGCAGGTAGAACAACTTTTGTGGTGCCTTTCAGCTGCCTACCGGGGTAGTGTAAAAACTACTAAGAGAACTCCTTTCTGGAACCTTCCCCGGTGGAGTTGTGCATGGGGTGTGTTTGGAACATTTTGTCACCAGCTGAGGCCAAAATTCACTGTTTCCCCATCTCAGCCCAGAAAGCAGGTAGAACATCTTTTGTGGTGCCTTTCAGCTGCCTACCAGGGTAGTGTAAAAACTACTAACAGAACTCCTTTCTGGCACCTTCCACAGAGGAGTTGTGCGTGGGGTGTGTTTGGAACATTTTGTCAGGAGCCGAGACCAAAATTCAGCGATTCCCCATCTCAGCCCAGAAAGCAGGTAGAACAAGTTTTGTGGTGCCTTGCAGCTGTCTACCGGGGTAGTGTAAAAAGTACCAGTAGAACTCCTTTCTGGCACCTTCCGCGGTGGAGTTGAGCATGGGGTGTGTTTGGAACATTTTGTCACCAGCCGAGTCCAAAATTCAGCGATTCCCCATCTCAGCCCAGAAAGCAGGTAGAACAAGTTTTGTGGTGCCTTCAGCTGCCTACCGGGGTAGTGTAAAAAGTACCAGTAGAACTCCTTTCTGGCACCTTCCGCGGTGGAGTTGTGCATGGGGTGTGTTTGGAACATTTTGTCACCAGCCGAGACCAAAATTCAGCGATTCCCCATCTCAGCCCAGAAAGCAGGTAGAACAAGTTTTGTGGTGCCTTGCAGCTGTCTACCGGGGTAGTGTAAAAAGTACCAGTAGAACTCCTTTCTGGCACTTTCCCCGGTGGAGTTGTGCATGGGGTGTGTTTGGAACATTTTGTCACCAGCCGAGACCAAAATTTAGCGATTCCCCATCTCAGCCCAGAAAGCAGGTAGAACAAGTTTTGTCGTGCCTTGCAGCTGCCTACCGGGGGAGTGTAAAAACTACCCACACAACTCCTTTCTGGCACCTTCCCCGGTGGAGTTGTGCATGGGGTGTGTTTGGAACATTTTGTCACCAGCCGAGACCAAAATTCAGCGTTTCCCCATCTCAGCCCAGAAAGCAGGTAGAACAAGTTTTGTGGTGCCTTGCAGCTACCTACTAGGGTAGTGTAAAAACTACCAAGAGTTCTCCTTTCTGGCACCTTCAGCGGTGGAGTTGTGCATGGGTTGTGTTTGGAACATTTTGTCACCAGCCGAGACCAAAATTCAGCGATTCCCCATCTCAGCCCAGAAAGCAGGTAGAACAAGTTTTGTGGTGCCTTTCAGCTGTCTACCGGGGTAGTGTAAAAAGTACCAGTAGAACTCGTTTCTGGCACTTTCCCCGGTGGAGTTGTGCATGGGGTGTGTTTGGAACATTTTGTCACCAGCCGAGACCAAAATTCAGCGATTCCCCATCTCAGCCCAGAAAGCAGGTAGAACAAGTTTTGTGGTGCCTTTCAGCTGTCTACCGGGGTAGTGTAAAAAGTACCAGTCGAACTCCTTTCTGGCACTTTCCCCGGTGGAGTTGTGCATGGGGTGTGTTTGGAACATTTTGTCACCAGCCGAGACCAAAATTCAGCGATTCCCCATCTCAGCCCAGAAAGCAGGTAGAACATCTTTTGTGGTGCCTTTCAGCTGTCTACCGGGGTAGTGTAAAAAGTACCAGGAGAACTCATTTCTGGCACCTTCCCCGGTGGAGTTGTGCATGGGGTGTGTTTGGAACATTTTGTCACCAGCCGAGACCAAAATTCAGCGATTCCCCATCTCAGCCCAGAAAGCAGGTAGAACAAGTTTTGTGGTGCCTTGCAGCTGTCTACCGGGGTAGTGTAAAAACTACCAGTCGAACTCGTTTCTGGCACTTTCCCCGGTGGAGTTGTGCATGGGGTGTGTTTGGAACATTTTGTCACCAGCCGAGACCAAAATTCAGCGATTCCCCATCTCAGCCCAGAAAGCAGGTAGAACATCTTTTGTGGTGCCTTTCAGCTGCCTACTGGGGGAGTGTAAAAAGTACCAGTAGAACTCATTTCTGGCACCTTCCACGGTGGAGTTGTGCATGGGGTGTGTTTGGAACATTTTGTCACCAGCCGAGACCAAAATTCAGCGATTCCCCATCTCAGCCCAGAAAGCAGGTAGAACAAGTTTTGTGGTGCCTTGCAGCTGTCTACAGGGGTAGTGTAAAAACTACCAGTAGAACTCGTTTCTGGCACTTTCCCCGGTGGAGTTGTGCATGGGGTGTGTTTGGAACATTTTGTCACCAGCCGAGACCAAAATTCAGCGATTCCCCATCTCAGCCCAGAAAGCAGGTAGAACAAGTTTTGTGGTGCCTTTCAGCTGCGTACCGGGGTAGTGTAAAAAGTACCAGTAGAACTCCTTTCTGGCACTTTCCCCGGTGGAGTTGTGCATGGGGTGTGTTTGGAACATTTTGTCACCAGCCGAGACCAAAATTCAGCCATTCCCCATCTCAGCCCAGAAAGCAGGTAGAACAAGTTTTGTGGTGCCTTTCAGCTGCCTACCGGGGTACTGTAAAAACTACCAGTAGAACTCGTTTCTGGCACTTTCCCCGGTGGAGTTGTGCATGGGGTGTGTTTGGAACATTTTGTCACCAGCCGAGACCAAAATTCAGCGATTCCCCATCTCAGCCCAGAAAGCAGGTAGAACAAGTTTTGTGGTGCCTTTCAGCTGCCTACCGGGGTAGTGTAAAAACTACCAAGAGAACTCCTTTCTGGTACCTTCCGCGGTGGAGTTGAGCATGGGGTGTGTTTGGAACATTTTGTCACCAGCCGAGTCCAAAATTCAGCGATTCCCCATCTCAGCCCAGAAAGCAGGTAGAACAAGTTTTGTGGTGCCTTTCAGCTGCCTACCGGGGTAGTGATAAAAACTACCAAGAGAACTCGTTTCTGGCACCTTCCACGGTGGAGTTGTGCATGGGGTGTGTTTGGAACATTTTGTCACCAGCTGAGGCCAAAATTCAGCGTTTCCCCATCTCAGCCCAGAAAGCAGGTAGAACATCTTTTGTGGTGCCTTTCAGCTGCCTACCAGGGTAGTGTAAAAACTACTAACAGAACTCCTTTCTGGCACCTTCCGCGGTGGAGTTGTGCATGGGGTGTGTTTGGAACATTTTGTCAGGAGCCGAGACCAAAATTCAGCGATTCACCATCTCAGCCCAGAAAGCAGGTAGAACAACTTTTGTGGTGCCTTTCAGCTGCCTACCGGGGTAGTGTAAAAACTACTAAGAGAACTCCTTTCTGGCACCTTCCCCGGTGGAGTTGTGCATGGGGTGTGTTTGGAACATTTTGTCACCAGCTGAGGCCAAAATTCACTGTTTCCCCATCTCAGCCCAGAAAGCAGGTAGAACATCTTTTGTGGTGCCTTTCAGCTGCCTACCAGGGTAGTGTAAAAACTACTAACAGAACTCCTTTCTGGCACCTTCCACAGAGGAGTTGTGCGTGGGGTGTGTTTGGAACATTTTGTCAGGAGCCGAGACCAAAATTCAGCGATTCCCCATCTCAGCCCAGAAAGCAGGTAGAACAAGTTTTGTGGTGCCTTTCAGCTGCCTACCGGGGTAGTGTAAAAAGTACCAGTAGAACTCCTTTCTGGCACCTTCCGCGGTGGAGTTGAGCATGGGGTGTGTTTGGAACATTTTGTCACCAGCCGAGTCCAAAATTCAGCGATTCCCCATCTCAGCCCAGAAAGCAGGTAGAACAAGTTTTGTGGTGCCTTCAGCTGCCTACCGGGGTAGTGTAAAAAGTACCAGTAGAACTCCTTTCTGGCACCTTCCGCGGTGGAGTTGTGCATGGGGTGTGTTTGGAACATTTTGTCACCAGCCGAGACCAAAATTCAGCGATTCCCCATCTCAGCCCAGAAAGCAGGTAGAACAAGTTTTGTGGTGCCTTGCAGCTGTCTACCGGGGTAGTGTAAAAAGTACCAGTAGAACTCCTTTCTGGCACTTTCCCCGGTGGAGTTGTGCATGGGGTGTGTTTGGAACATTTTGTCACCAGCCGAGACCAAAATTTAGCGATTCCCCATCTCAGCCCAGAAAGCAGGTAGAACAAGTTTTGTCGTGCCTTGCAGCTGCCTACCGGGGGAGTGTAAAAACTACCCACACAACTCCTTTCTGGCACCTTCCCCGGTGGAGTTGTGCATGGGGTGTGTTTGGAACATTTTGTCACCAGCCGAGACCAAAATTCAGCGTTTCCCCATCTCAGCCCAGAAAGCAGGTAGAACAAGTTTTGTGGTGCCTTGCAGCTGCCTACTAGGGTAGTGTAAAAACTACCAAGAGTACTCCTTTCTGGCACCTTCAGCGGTGGAGTTGTGCATGGGTTGTGTTTGGAACATTTTGTCACCAGCCGAGACCAAAATTCAGCGTTTCCCCATCTCAGCCCAGAAAGCAGGTAGAACAAGTTTTGTGGTGCCTTTCAGCTGTCTACCGGGGTAGTGTAAAAAGTACCAGTAGAACTCGTTTCTGGCACTTTCCCCGGTGGAGTTGTGCATGGGGTGTGTTTGGAACATTTTGTCACCAGCGGAGACCAAAATTCAGCGATTCCCCATCTCAGCCCAGAAAGCAGGTAGAACAAGTTTTGTGGTGCCTTTCAGCTGTCTACCGGGGTAGTGTAAAAAGTACCAGTCGAACTCCTTTCTGGCACTTTCCCCGGTGGAGTTGTGCATGGGGTGTGTTTGGAACATTTTGTCACCAGCCGAGACCAAAATTCAGCGATTCCCCATCTCAGCCCAGAAAGCAGGTAGAACATCTTTTGTGGTGCCTTTCAGCTGTCTACCGGGGTAGTGTAAAAAGTACCAGGAGAACTCATTTCTGGCACCTTCCCCGGTGGAGTTGTGCATGGGGTGTGTTTGGAACATTTTGTCACCACCTGAGACCAAAATTCAGCGATTCCCCATCTCAGCCCAGAAAGCAGGTAGAACAAGTTTTGTGGTGCCTTGCAGCTGTCTACCGGGGTAGTGTAAAAACTACCAGTCGAACTCGTTTCTGGCACTTTCCCCGGTGGAGTTGTGCATGGGGTGTGTTTGGAACATTTTGTCACCAGCCGAGACCAAAATTCAGCGATTCCCCATCTCAGCCCAGAAAGCAGGTAGAACATCTTTTGTGGTGCCTTTCAGCTGCCTACTGGGGGAGTGTAAAAAGTACCAGTAGAACTCCTTTCTGGCACCTTCCCCGGTGGAGTTGTGCATGGGGTGTGTTTGGAACATTTTGTCACCAGCCGAGACCAAAATTCAGCGATTCCCCATCTCAGCCCAGAAAGCAGGTAGAACAAGTTTTGTGGTGCCTTGCAGCTGTCTACAGGGGTAGTGTAAAAACTACCAGTAGAACTCGTTTCTGGCACTTTCCCCGGTGGAGTTGTGCATGGGGTGTGTTTGGAACATTTTGTCACCAGCCGAGACCAAAATTCAGCGATTCCCCATCTCAGCCCAGAAAGCAGGTAGAACAACTTTTGTGGTGCCTTTCAGCTGCGTACCGGGGTAGTGTAAAAAGTACCAGTAGAACTCCTTTCTGGCACTTTCCCCGGTGGAGTTGTGCATGGGGTGTGTTTGGAACATTTTGTCACCAGCCGAGACCAAAATTCAGCCATTCCCCATCTCAGCCCAGAAAGCAGGTAGAACAAGTTTTGTGGTGCCTTTCAGCTGCCTACCGGGGTACTGTAAAAACTACCAGTAGAACTCGTTTCTGGCACTTTCCCCGGTGGAGTTGTGCATGGGGTGTGTTTGGAACATTTTGTCACCAGCCGAGACCAAAATTCAGCGATTCCCCATCTCAGCCCAGAAAGCAGGTAGAACAAGTTTTGTGGTGCCTTTCAGCTGCCTACCGGGGTAGTGTAAAAACTACCAAGAGAACTCCTTTCTGGTACCTTCCGCGGTGGAGTTGAGCATGGGGTGTGTTTGGAACATTTTGTCACCAGCCGAGTCCAAAATTCAGCGATTCCCCATCTCAGCCCAGAAAGCAGGTAGAACAAGTTTTGTGGTGCCTTCAGCTGCCTACCGGGGTAGTGTAAAAACTACCAAGAGAACTCCTTTCTGGCACTTTCCCCGGTGGAGTTGTGCATGGGGTGTGTTTGGAACATTTTGTCACCAGCCGAGACCAAAATTCAGCCATTCCCCATCTCAGCCCAGAAAGCAGGTAGAACAAGTTGTGTGGTGCCTTTCAGCTGCCTACCGGGGTAGTGTAAAAAGTACCAGTAGAACTCCTTTCTGGCACTTTCCCCGGTGGAGTTGTGCATGGGGTGTGTTTGGAACATTTTTCAGGAGCCGAGACCAAAATTCAGCGATTCCCAATCTCAGCCCAGAAAGCAGGTAGAACAAGTTTTGTGGTGCCTTTCAGCTGCCTACCGGGGTAGTGTAAAAACTACCAAGAGAACTCGTTTCTGGCACCTTCCACGGTGGAGTTGTGCATGGGGTGTGTTTGGAACATTTTGTCACCAGCTGAGGCCAAAATTCAGCGTTTCCCCATCTCAGCCCAGAAAGCAGGTAGAACATCTTTTGTGGTGCCTTTCAGCTGCCTACCAGGGTAGTGTAAAAACTACTAACAGAACTCCTTTCTGGCACCTTCCGCGGTGGAGTTGTGCATGGGGTGTGTTTGGAACTTTTTGTCAGGAGCCGAGACCAAAATTCAGCGATTCCCCATCTCAGCCCAGAAAGCAGGTAGAACAACTTTTGTGGTGCCTTTCAGCTGCCTACCGGGGTATTGTAAAAACTACTAAGAGAACTCCTTTCTGGCACCTTCCGCGGTGGAGTTGTGCATGGGGTGTGTTTGGAACATTTTGTCACCAGCTGAGGCCAAAATTCACTGTTTCCCCATCTCAGCCCAGAAAGCAGGTAGAACATCTTTTGTGGTGCCTTTCAGCTGCCTACCGGGGTAGTGTAAAAACTACTAACAGAACTCCTTTCTGGCACCTTCCACAGAGGAGTTGTGCGTGGGGTGTGTTTGGAACATTTTGTCAGGAGCCGAGACCAAAATTCAGCGATTCCCCATCTCAGCCCAGAAAGCAGGTAGAACAAGTTTTGTGGTGCCTTGCAGCTGTCTACCGGGGTAGTGTAAAAAGTACCAGTAGAACTCGTTTCTGGCACTTTCCCCGGTGGAGTTGTGCATGGGGTGTGTTTGGAACATTTTGTCACCAGCCGAGACCAAAATTCAGCGATTCCCCATCTCAGCCCAGAAAGCAGGTAGAACAAGTTTTGTGGTGCCTTTCAGCTGCCTACCGGGGTAGTGTAAAAACTACCAAGAGAACTCGTTTCTGGCACCTTCCGCGGTGGAGTTGTGCATGGGGTGTGTTTGGAACTTTTTGTCAGGAGCCGAGACCAAAATTCAGCGATTCCCCATCTCAGCCCAGAAAGCAGGTAGAACAACTTTTGTGGTGCCTTTCAGCTGCCTACCGGGGTATTGTAAAAACTACTAAGAGAACTCCTTTCTGGCACCTTCCGCGGTGGAGTTGTGCATGGGGTGTGTTTGGAACATTTTGTCACCAGCTGAGGCCAAAATTCACTGTTTCCCCATCTCAGCCCAGAAAGCAGGTAGAACATCTTTTGTGGTGCCTTTCAGCTGCCTACCAGGGTAGTGTAAAAACTACTAACAGAACTCCTTTCTGGCACCTTCCACAGAGGAGTTGTGCGTGGGGTGTGTTTGGAACATTTTGTCAGGAGCCGAGACCAAAATTCAGCGATTCCCCATCTCAGCCCAGAAAGCAGGTAGAACAAGTTTTGTGGTGCCTTGCAGCTGTCTACCGGGGTAGTGTAAAAAGTACCAGTAGAACTCGTTTCTGGCACTTTCCCCGGTGGAGTTGTGCATGGGGTGTGTTTGGAACATTTTGTCACCAGCCGAGACCAAAATTCAGCGATTCCCCATCTCAGCCCAGAAAGCAGGTAGAACAAGTTTTGTGGTGCCTTTCAGCTGCCTACCGGGGTAGTGTAAAAACTACCAAGAGAACTCGTTTCTGGCACCTTCCGCGGTGGAGTTGTGCATGGGGTGTGTTTGGAACATTTTGTCACCGTCTGAGTCTAAAATTCAGCCATTCCCCATCTCTAGCCCAGAAAGCAGGTAGAACAAGATTTGTGGTGCCTTTCAGCTGCCTACCGGGGTAGTGTAAAAACTACTAAGAGAACTCCTTTCTGGCAACTTCCGCGGTTGAGTTGTGCATGGGGTGTGTTTGGAACATTTTGTCACCAGCCGAGACCAAAATTCAGCGTTTCCCCATCTCAGCCCAGAAAGCAGGTAGAACAAGTTTTGTGGTGCCTTGCAGCTGCCTACTAGGGTAGTGTAAAAACTACTAACAGAACTCCTTTCTGGCACCTTCCCCGGTGGAGTTGTGCATGGGGTGTGTTTGGAACATTTTGTCACCAGCCGAGACCAAAATTCAGCGATTCCCCATCTCAGCCCAGAAAGCAGGTAGAACAAGTTTTGTGGTGCCTTGCAGCTGTCTACCGGGGTAGTGTAAAAAGTACCAGTCGAACTCCTTTCTGGCACTTTCCCCGGTGGAGTTGTGCATGGGGTGTGTTTGGAACATTTTGTCACCAGCCGAGACCAAAATTCAGCGATTCCCCATCTCAGCCCAGAAAGCAGGTAGAACATCTTTTGTGGTGCCTTTCAGCTGTCTACCGGGGTAGTGTAAAAAGTACCAGGAGAACTCATTTCTGGCACCTTCCCCGGTGGAGTTGTGCATGGGGTGTGTTTGGAACATTTTGTCACCAGCCGAGACCAAAATTCAGCGATTCCCCATCTCAGCCCAGAAAGCAGGTAGAACAAGTTTTGTGGTGCCTTTCAGCTGCCTACCGGGGTAGTGTAAAAACTACCAGTCGAACTCGTTTCTGGCACTTTCCCCGGTGGATTTGTGCATGGGGTGTGTTTGGAACATTTTGTCACCAGCCGAGACCAAAATTCAGCGATTCCCCATCTCAGCCCAGAAAGCAGGTAGAACATCTTTTGTGGTGCCTTTCAGCTGCGTACCGGGGTAGTGTAAAAAGTACCAGGAGAACTCATTTCTGGCACCTTCCACGGTGGAGTTGTGCATGGGGTGTGTTTGGAACATTTTGTCACCAGCCGAGACCAAAATTCAGCGATTCCCCATCTCAGCCCAGAAAGCAGGTAGAACAAGTTTTGTGGTGCCTTGCAGCTGTCTACAGGGGTAGTGTAAAAACTACCAGTAGAACTCGTTTCTGGCACTTTCCCCGGTGGAGTTGTGCATGGGGTGTGTTTGGAACATTTTGTCACCAGCCGAGACCAAAATTCAGCGATTCCCCATCTCAGCCCAGAAAGCAGGTAGAACAACTTTTGTGGTGCCTTTCAGCTGTCTACCGGGGTAGTGTAAAAAGTAACAGTAGAACTCCTTTCTGGCACTTTCCCCGGTGGAGTTGTGCATGGGGTGTGTTTGGAACATTTTGTCACCAGCCGAGACCAAAATTCAGCCATTCCCCATCTCAGCCCAGAAAGCAGGTAGAACAAGTTTTGTGGTGCCTTTCAGCTGCCTACCGGGGTACTGTAAAAACTACCAGTAGAACTCGTTTCTGGCACTTTCCCCGGTGGAGTTGTGCATGGGGTGTGTTTGGAACATTTTGTCACCAGCCGACACCAAAATTCAGCGATTCCCCATCTCAGCCCAGAAAGCAGGTAGAACAAGTTTTGTGGTGCCTTTCAGCTGCCTACCGGGGTAGTGTAAAAACTACCAAGAGAACTCCTTTCTGGCACCTTCCGCGGTGGAGTTGAGCATGGGGTGTGTTTGGAACATTTTGTCACCAGCCGAGTCCAAAATTCAGCGATTCCCCATCTCAGCCCAGAAAGCAGGTAGAACAAGTTTTGTGGTGCCTTCAGCTGCCTACCGGGGTAGTGTAAAAACTACCAAGAGAACTCCTTTCTGGCACTTTCCCCGGTGGAGTTGTGCATGGGGTGTGTTTGGAACATTTTGTCACCAGTCGAGACCAAAATTCAGCCATTCCCCATCTCAGCCCAGAAAGCAGGTAGACAAGTTGTGTGGTGCCTTTCAGCTGCCTACCGGGGTAGTGTAAGAACTAACAAGAGAACTCCTTTCTGGCACTTACCCCGGTGGAGTTGTGCATGGGGTGTGTTTGGAACATTTTTCAGGAGCCGAGACCAAAATTCAGCGCTTCCCCATCTCAGCCCAGAAAGCAGGTAGAACAAGTTTTGTGGTGCCTTTCAGCTGCCTACCGGGGTAGTGTAAGAACTACCAAGAGAACTCCTTTCTGGCACCTTCCACGGTGGAGTTGTGCATGGGGTGTGTTTGGAACATTTTGTCAGGAGCTGAGACCAAAATTCAGCGATTCCCCATCTCAGCCCAGAAAGCAGGTAGAACAAGTTTTGTGGTGCCTTTGAGCTGTCTACTGGGGTAGTGTAAAAAGTACCAGTAGAACTCGTTTCTGGCACTTTCCCCGGTGGAGTTGTGCATGGGGTGTGTTTGGAACATTTTGTCACCAGCGGAGACCAAAATTCAGCGATTCCCCATCTCAGCCCAGAAAGCATGTAGAACAACTTTTGTGGTGCCTTTCAGCTGCCTACCGGGGTAGTGTAAAAACTACCAAGAGAACTCGTTTCTGGCACCTTCCACGGTGGAGTTGTGCATGGGGTGTGTTTGGAACATTTTGTCACCAGCTGAGGCCAAAATTCAGCGTTTCCCCATCTCAGCCCAGAAAGCAGGTAGAACATCTTTTGTGGTGCCTTTCAGCTGCCTACCAGGGTAGTGTAAAAACTACTAACAGAACTCCTTTCTGGCACCTTCCGCGGTGGAGTTGTGCATGGGGTGTGTTTGGAACATTTTGTCAGGAGCCGAGACCAAAATTCAGCGATTCCCCATCTCAGCCCAGAAAGCAGGTAGAACAACTTTTGTGGTCCCTTTCAGCTGCCTACCGGGGTATTGTAAAAACTACTAAGAGAACTCCTTTCTGGCACCTTCCCCGGTGGAGTTGTGCGTGGGGTGTGTTTGGAACATTTTGTCACCAGCTGAGGCCAAAATTCACTGTTTCCCCATCTCAGCCCAGAAAGCAGGTAGAACATCTTTTGTGGTGCCTTTCAGCTGCCTACCAGGGTAGTGTAAAAACTACTAACAGAACTCCTTTCTGGCACCTTCCACAGAGGAGTTGTGCGTGGGGTGTGTTTGGAACATTTTGTCAGGAGCCGAGACCAAAATTCAGCGATTCCCCATCTCAGCCCAGAAAGCAGGTAGAACAAGTTTTGTGGTGCCTTGCAGCTGTCTACCGGGGTAGTGTAAAAAGTACCAGTAGAACTCGTTTCTGGCACTTTCCCCGGTGGAGTTGTGCATGGGGTGTGTTTGGAACATTTTGTCACCAGCCGAGACCAAAATTTAGCGATTCCCCATCTCAGCCCAGAAAGCAGGTAGAACAAGTTTTGTGGTGCCTTTCAGCTGCCTACCGGGATAGTGTAAAAACTACCAAGAGAACTCGTTTCTGGCACCTTCCGCGGTGGAGTTGTGCATGGGGTGTGTTTGGAACATTTTGTCACCGTCTGAGTCTAAAATTCAGCCATTCCCCATCTCTAGCCCAGAAAGCAGGTAGAACAAGATTTGTGGTGCCTTTCAGCTGCCTACCGGGGTAGTGTAAAAACTACTAAGAGAACTCCTTTCTGGCAACTTCCGCGGTTGAGTTGTGCATGGGGTGTGTTTGGAACATTTTGTCAGGAGCCGACTCTAAAATTCATCGTTTCTCCATCTCAGCCCAGAAAGCAGGTAGAACAAATTTTATGGTGCCTTTCAGCTGCCTACCGGGGTATTGTAAAAACTATCAACAGAACTCGTTTCTGGCACCTTCCCCGGTGGAGTTGTGCATGGGGTGTGTTTGTAACATTTTGTCTCCAGCTGAGACCAAAATTCAGCGATTCCCCATCTCAGCCCAGAAAGCAGGTAGAACAAGTTTTGTGGTGCCTTTGAGCTGTCTACTGGGGTAGTGTTAAAAGTACCAGTAGAACTCGTTTCTGGCACTTTCCCCGGTGGAGTTGTGCATGGGGTGTGTTTGGAACATTTTGTCACCAGCGGAGACCAAAATTCAGCGATTCCCCATCTCAGCCCAGAAAGCATGTAGAACAACTTTTGTGGTGCCTTTCAGCTGCCTACCGGGGTAGTGTAAGAACTACCAAGAGAACTCGTTTCTGGCACTTTCCCCGGTGGAGTTGTGCATGGGGTGTGTTTGGAACATTTTGTCACCAACCGAGACCAAAATTCAGCGTTTCCCCATCTCAGCCCAGAAAGCAGGTAGAACATCTTTTGTGGTGCCTTTCAGCTGCCTACCGGGGCAGTGTAAAAACTACTAAGAGAACTCCTTTCTGGCACTTTCACCCGTGCAGTTGTGCATGGGGTGTGTTTGGAACATTTTGTCACCAGCCGAGACCAAAATTCAGCGGTTCCCCATCTCAGCCCAAAAGGCAGGTAGAACGACTTTTGTGGTGCAGTGTAAAAACAACCAACAGACCTCGTTTCTGGCACTTTTTCCGCGGTGGAGTTGTGCATGGGGTGTGTTTGGAACATTTTGTCACCGTCTGAGTCCAAAATTCAGCGATTCCCCATCTCAGCCCAGAAAGCAGGTAGAACACCTTTTGTGGTGCCTTTCAGCTGCCTACCGGGGTAGTGTAAGAACTACCAAGAGAACTCCTTTCTGGCACCTTCCCCGGTGGAGTTGTGCATGGGGTGTGTTTGGAACATTTTGTCACCACCTGAGACCAAAATTCAGCGATTCCCCATCTCAGCCCAGAAAGCAGGTAGAACAAGTTTTGTGGAGCCTTTCAGCTGTCTACGGGGGTAGTGTAAAAAGTACCAGTAGAACTCGTTAATGGCACTTTCCCCGGTGGAGTTGTGCATGGGGTGTGTTTGGAACATTTTGTCACCAGCCGAGACCAAAATTCAGCCACTCCCCATCTCAGCCCAGAAAGCAGGTAGAACAAGTTTTGTGGAGCCTTTCAGCTGTCTACCGGGGTAGTGTAAAAAGTACCAGTAGAACTCGTTAATGGCACTTTCCCCGGTGGAGTTGTGCATGGGGTGTGTTTGGAACATTTTGTCACCAGCCGAGACCAAAATTCAGCGATTCCCCATCTCAGCCCAGAAAGCAGGTAGAACAAGTTTTGTGGTGCCTTTCAGCTGCCTACCGGGGTAGTGTAAGAACTACCAAGAGAACTCCTTTCTGGCACCTTCCACGGTGGAGTTGTGCATGGGGTGTGTTTGGAACATTTTGTCAGGAGCCGAGACCAAAATTCAGCGATTCCCCATCTCAGCCCAGAAAGCAGGTAGAACAAGTTTTGTGGTGCCTTTCAGCTGCCTACCGGGGTAGTGTAAAAACTACTAAGAGAACTCCTTTCTGGCACCTTCCACGGTGGAGTTGTGCATGGGGTGTGTTTGGAACATTTTGTCAGGAGCCGAGACCAAAATTCAGCGATTCCCCATCTCAGCCCAGAAAGCAGGTAGAACAAGTTTTGTGGTGCCTTTCAGCTGCCTACCGGGGTAGTGTAAAAACTACCAAGAGAACTCGTTTCTGGAACCTTCCACGGTGGAGTTGTGCATGGGGTGTGTTTGGAACATTTTGTCACCAGCCGAGACCAAAATTCAGCGGTTCCCCATCTCAGCCCAAAAGGCAGGTAGAACGACTTTTGTGGTGCAGTGTAAAAACAACCAACAGACCTCGTTTCTGGCACTTTCTCCCCGGTGGAGTTGTGCATGGGGTGTGTTTGGAACATTTTGTCACCGTCTGAGTCCAAAATTCAGCGATTCCCCATCTCAGCCCAGAAAGCAGGTAGAACACCTTTTGTGGTGCCTTTCAGCTGCCTACCGGGGTAGTGTAAGAACTACCAAGAGAACTCCTTTCTGGCACCTTCCCCGGTGGAGTTGTGCATGGGGTGTGTTTGGAACATTTTGTCACCACCTGAGACCAAAATTCAGCGATTCCCCATCTCAGCCCAGAAAGCAGGTAGAACAAGTTTTGTGGTGCCTTTCAACTGTCTACCGGGGTAGTGTAATCAGTACCTGTAGAACTCGTTTCTGGCACTTTCCCCGGTGGAGTTGTGCATGGGGTGTGTTTGTAACATTTTGTCACCAGCCGAGACCAAAATTCACCGATTCCCCATCTCAGCCCAGAAAGCAGGTAGAACAAGTTTTGTGGTGCCTTTCAGCTGCCTACCGGGGTAGTGTAAAAACTACCAAGAGAACTCGTTTCTGGCACCTTCCCCGGTGGAGTTGTGCATGGGGTGTGTTTGTAACATTTTGTCACCAGCCGAGACCAAAATTCAGCCACTCCCCATCTCAGCCCAGAAAGCAGGTAGAACAAGTTTTGTGGAGCCTTTCAGCTGTCTACGGGGGTAGTGTAAAAAGTACCAGTAGAACTCGTTAATGGCACTTTCCCCGGTGGAGTTGTGCATGGGGTGTGTTTGGAACATTTTGTCACCAGCCGAGACCAAAATTCAGCCATTCCCCATCTCAGCCCAGAAAGCAGGTAGAACAAGTTTTGTGGTGCCTTGCAGCTGTCTACAGGGGTAGTGTAAAAAGTACCAGTAGAACTCGTTTCTGGCACTTTCCCCGGTGGAGTTGTGCATGGGGTGTGTTTGGAACATTTTGTCACCAGCCGAGACCAAAATTCAGCGATTCCCCATCTCAGCCCAGAAAGCAGGTAGAACAAGTTTTGTGGTGCCTTTCAACTGTCTACCGGGGTAGTGTAATCAGTACCTGTAGAACTCGTTTCTGGCACTTTCCCCGGTGGAGTTGTGCATGGGGTGTGTTTGTAACATTTTGTCACCAGCCGAGACCAAAATTCACCGATTCCCCATCTCAGCCCAGAAAGCAGGTAGAACAAGTTTTGTGGTGCCTTTCAGCTGCCTACCGGGGTAGTGTAAAAACTACCAAGAGAACTCGTTTCTGGCACCTTCCCCGGTGGAGTTGTGCATGGGGTGTGTTTGTAACATTTTGTCACCAGCCGAGACCAAAATTCAGCCACTCCCCATCTCAGCCCAGAAAGCAGGTAGAACAAGTTTTGTGGTGCCTTTCAGCTGTCTACGGGGGTAGTGTAAAAAGTACCAGTAGAACTCGTTAATGGCACTTTCCCCGGTGGAGTTGTGCATGGGGTGTGTTTGGAACATTTTGTCACCAGCCGAGACCAAAATTCAGCCATTCCCCATCTCAGCCCAGAAAGCAGGTAGAACAAGTTTTGTGGTGCCTTGCAGCTGTCTACAGGGGTAGTGTAAAAAGTACCAGTAGAACTCGTTTCTGGCACTTTCCCCGGTGGAGTTGTGCATGGGGTGTGTTTGGAACATTTTGTCACCAGCCGAGACCAAAATTCAGCGGTTCCCCATCTCAGCCCAAAAGGCAGGTAGAACGACTTTTGTGGTGCAGTGTAAAAACAACCAACAGACCTCGTTTCTGGCACTTTCTCCCCGGTGGAGTTGTGCATGGGGTGTGTTTGGAACATTTTGTCACCGTCTGAGTCCAAAATTCAGCGATTCCCCATCTCAGCCCAGAAAGCAGGTAGAACACCTTTTGTGGTGCCTTTCAGCTGCCTACCGGGGTAGTGTAAGAACTACCAAGAGAACTCCTTTCTGGCACCTTCCCCGGTGGAGTTGTGCATGGGGTGTGTTTGGAACATTTTGTCACCACCTGAGACCAAAATTCAGCGATTCCCCATCTCAGCCCAGAAAGCAGGTAGAACAAGTTTTGTGGTGCCTTTCAACTGTCTACCGGGGTAGTGTAATCAGTACCTGTAGAACTCGTTTCTGGCACTTTCCCCGGTGGAGTTGTGCATGGGGTGTGTTTGTAACATTTTGTCACCAGCCGAGACCAAAATTCACCGATTCCCCATCTCAGCCCAGAAAGCAGGTAGAACAAGTTTTGTGGTGCCTTTCAGCTGCCTACCGGGGTAGTGTAAAAAGTACCAGGAGAACTCGTTTCTGGCACCTTCCCCGGTGGAGTTGTGCATGGGGTGTGTTTGTAACATTTTGTCACCAGCCGAGACCAAAATTCAGCCACTCCCCATCTCAGCCCAGAAAGCAGGTAGAACAAGTTTTGTGGAGCCTTTCAGCTGTCTACGGGGGTAGTGTAAAAAGTACCAGTAGAACTCGTTAATGGCACTTTCCCCGGTGGAGTTGTGCATGGGGTGTGTTTGGAACATTTTGTCACCAGCCGAGACCAAAATTCAGCCATTCCCCATCTCAGCCCAGAAAGCAGGTAGAACAAGTTTTGTGGTGCCTTGCAGCTGTCTACAGGGGTAGTGTAAAAAGTACCAGTAGAACTCGTTTCTGGCACTTTCCCCGGTGGAGTTGTGCATGGGGTGTGTTTGGAACATTTTGTCACCAGCCGAGACCAAAATTCAGCGATTCCCCATCTCAGCCCAGAAAGCAGGTAGAACAAGTTTTGTGGTGCCTTTCAGCTGCCTACCGGGGTAGTGTAAAAAGTACCAGTAGAACTCGTTTCTGGCACCTTCCCCGATGGAGTTGTGCATGGGGTGTGTTTGGAACATTTTGTCAGGAGCCGAGACCAAAATTCAGCGATTCCCCATCTCAGCCCAGAAAGCAGGTAGAACAAGTTTTGTGGTGCCTTTCAGCTGTCTACCGGGGTAGTGTAAAAAGTACCAGTAGAACTCGTTTCTGGCACTTTCCCTGGTGGAGTTGTGCATGGGGTGTGTTTGTAACATTTTGTCACCAGCCGAGACCAAAATTCAGCCATTCCCCATCTCAGCCCAGAAAGCAGGTAGAACAAGTTTTGTGGTGCCTTGCAGCTGCCTACCGGGGTAGTGTAAAAACTACTAAGAGAACTCCTTTCTGGCACCTTCCCCGGTGGAGTTGTGCATGGGGTGTGTTTGGAACATTTTGTCAGGAGCCGAGACCAAAATTCAGCCATTCCCCATCTCAGCCCAGAAAGCAGGTAGAACAAGTTTTGTGGTGCCTTTCAGCTGCCTACCGGGGTAGTGTAAAAAGTACCAGTAGATCTCGTTTCTGGCACTTTCCCCGGTGGAGTTGTGTATGGGGTGTGTTTGGAACATTTTGTCACCAGCCGAGACCAAAATTCAGCCATTCCCCATCTCAGCCCAGAAAGCAGGTAGAACAACTTTTGTGGTGCAGTGTAAAAACTACCAACAGTCCACGTTTCTGGCACTTTTTCCCCGGTGGAGTTATGCATGGGGTGTGTTTGGAACATTTTGTCACCGTCTGAGTCCAAAATTCAGCGATTCCCCATCTCAGCCCAGAAAGCAGGTAGAACAAGTTTTGTGGTGCCTTTCAGCTGCCTACCGGGGTAGTGTAAAAAGTACCAGTAGATCTCGTTTCTGGCACTTTCCCCGGTGGAGTTGTGTATGGGGTGTGTTTGTAACATTTTGTCACCAGCCGAGACCAAAATTCAGCCATTCCCCATCTCAGCCCAGAAAGCAGGTAGAACAACTTTTGTGGTGCAGTGTAAAAACTACCAACAGTCCACGTTTCTGGCACTTTTTCCCCGGTGGAGTTATGCATGGGGTGTGTTTGGAACATTTTGTCACCGTCTGAGTCCAAAATTCAGCGATTCCCCATCTCAGCCCAGAAAGCAGGTAGAACAAGTTTTGTGGTGCCTTTCAGCTGCCTACCGGGGTAGTGTAAGAACTACCAAGAGAACTCCTTTCTGGCACCTTCCACGGTGGAGTTGTGCATGGGGTGTGTTTGGAACATTTTGTCAGGAGCCGAGACCAAAATTCAGCGATTCCCCATCTCAGCCCAGAAAGCAGGTAGAACAAGTTTTGTGGTGCCTTTCAGCTGCCTACCGGGGTAGTGTAAAAACTACTAAGAGAACTCCTTTCTGGCACCTTCCACGGTGGAGTTGTGCATGGGGTGTGTTTGGAACATTTTGTCAGGAGCCGAGACCAAAATTCAGCGATTCCCCATCTCAGCCCAGAAAGCAGGTAGAACAAGTTTTGTGGTGCCTTTCAGCTGCCTACCGGGGTAGTGTAAAAACTACCAGTCGAACTCCTTTCTGGCACTTTCCCCGGTGGAGTTGTGCATGGGGTGTGTTTGGAACATTTTGTCACCAGCTGAGGCCAAAATTCAGCGTTTCCCCATCTCAGCCCAGAAAGCAGGTAGAACATCTTTTGTGGTGCCTTTCAGCTGCCTACCAGGGTAGTGTAAAAACTACTAACAGAACTCCTTTCTGGCACTTTCCCCGGTGGAGTTGTGCATGGGGTGTGTTTGGAACATTTTGTCACCAGCCGAGACCAAAATTCAGCGATTCCCCATCTCAGCCCAGAAAGCAGGTAGAACAACTTTTGTGGTGCCTTTCAGCTGCCTACCGGGGTATTGTAAAAACTACTAAGAGAACTCCTTTCTGGCACCTTCCCCGGTGGAGTTGTGCATGGGGTGTGTTTGGAACATTTTGTCACCAGCTGAGGCCAAAATTCACTGTTTCCCCATCTCAGCCCAGAAAGCAGGTAGAACATCTTTTGTGGTGCCTTTCAGCTGCCTACCAGGGTAGTGTAAAAACTACTAACAGAACTCCTTTCTGGCACCTTCCACAGAGGAGTTGTGCGTGGGGTGTGTTTGGAACATTTTGTCAGGAGCCGAGACCAAAATTCAGCGATTCCCCATCTCAGCCCAGAAAGCAGGTAGAACAAGTTTTGTGGTGCCTTTCAGCTGTCTACTGGGGTAGTGTAAAAAGTACCAGTAGAACTCATTTCTGGCACTTTCCCCGGTGGAGTTGTGCATGGGTTGTGTTTGGAACATTTTGTCACCAGCCGAGACCAAAATTCAGCGATTCCCCATCTCAGCCCAGAAAGCAGGTAGAACAAGTTTTGTGGTGCCTTTCAGCTGTCTACCGGGGTAGTGTAAAAAGTACCAGTAGAACTCGTTTCTGGCACTTTCCCCGGTGGAGTTGTGCATGGGGTGTGTTTGGAACATTTTGTCACCAGCCGAGACCAAAATTCAGCGATTCCCCATCTCAGCCCAGAAAGCAGGTAGAACAAGTTTTGTGGTGCCTTTCAGCTGTCTACCGGGGTAGTGTAAAAAGTACCAGTAGAACTCGTTTCTGGCACTTTCCCCGGTGGAGTTGTGCATGGGGTGTGTTTGGAACATTTTGTCACCAGCCGAGACCAAAATTCAGCGATTCCCCATCTCAGCCCAGAAAGCAGGTAGAACAAGTTTTGTGGTGCCTTTCAGCTAGTCTACCGGGGTAGTGTAAAAAGTACCAGTCGAACTCCTTTCTGGCACTTTCCCCGGTGGAGTTGTGCATGGGGTGTGTTTGGAACATTTTGTCACCAGCCGAGACCAAAATTCAGCGATTCCCCATCTCAGCCCAGAAAGCAGGTAGAACATCTTTTGTGGTGCCTTTCAGCTGTCTACCGGGGTAGTGTAAAAAGTACCAGGAGAACTCATTTCTGGCACCTTCCCCGGTGGAGTTGTGCATGGGGTGTGTTTGGAACATTTTGTCACCAGCCGAGACCAAAATTCAGCGATTCCCCATCTCAGCCCAGAAAGCAGGTAGAACAAGTTTTGTGGTGCCTTGCAGCTGTCTACCGGGGTAGTGTAAAAACTACCAGTCGAACTCGTTTCTGGCACTTTCCCCGGTGGAGTTGTGCATGGGGTGTGTTTGGAACATTTTGTCACCAGCGGAGACCAAAATTCAGCGATTCCCCATCTCAGCCCAGAAAGCATGTAGAACAACTTTTGTGGTGCCTTTCAGCTGCCTACCGGGGTAGTGTAAGAACTACCAAGAGAACTCGTTTCTGGCACTTTCCCCGGTGGAGTTGTGCATGGGGTGTGTTTGGAACATTTTGTCACCAACCGAGACCAAAATTCAGCGTTTCCCCATCTCAGCCCAGAAAGCAGGTAGAACATCTTTTGTGGTGCCTTTCAGCTGCCTACCGGGGCAGTGTAAAAACTACTAAGAGAACTCCTTTCTGGCACTTTCCCCCGTGCAGTTGTGCATGGGGTGTGTTTGGAACATTTTGTCACCAGCCGAGACCAAAATTCAGCGGTTCCCCATCTCAGCCCAAAAGGCAGGTAGAACGACTTTTGTGGTGCAGTGTAAAAACAACCAACAGACCTCGTTTCTGGCACTTTTTCCGCGGTGGAGTTGTGCATGGGGTGTGTTTGGAACATTTTGTCACCGTCTGAGTCCAAAATTCAGCGATTCCCCATCTCAGCCCAGAAAGCAGGTAGAACACCTTTTGTGGTGCCTTTCAGCTGCCTACCGGGGTAGTGTAAGAACTACCAAGAGAACTCCTTTCTGGCACCTTCCCCGGTGGAGTTGTGCATGGGGTGTGTTTGGAACATTTTGTCACCACCTGAGACCAAAATTCAGCGATTCCCCATCTCAGCCCAGAAAGCAGGTAGAACAAGTTTTGTGGAGCCTTTCAGCTGTCTACGGGGGTAGTGTAAAAAGTACCAGTAGAACTCGTTAATGGCACTTTCCCCGGTGGAGTTGTGCATGGGGTGTGTTTGGAACATTTTGTCACCAGCCGAGACCAAAATTCAGCCACTCCCCATCTCAGCCCAGAAAGCAGGTAGAACAAGTTTTGTGGAGCCTTTCAGCTGTCTACCGGGGTAGTGTAAAAAGTACCAGTAGAACTCGTTAATGGCACTTTCCCCGGTGGAGTTGTGCATGGGGTGTGTTTGGAACATTTTGTCACCAGCCGAGACCAAAATTCAGCGATTCCCCATCTCAGCCCAGAAAGCAGGTAGAACAAGTTTTGTGGTGCCTTTCAGCTGCCTACCGGGGTAGTGTAAGAACTACCAAGAGAACTCCTTTCTGGCACCTTCCACGGTGGAGTTGTGCATGGGGTGTGTTTGGAACATTTTGTCAGGAGCCGAGACCAAAATTCAGCGATTCCCCATCTCAGCCCAGAAAGCAGGTAGAACAAGTTTTGTGGTGCCTTTCAGCTGCCTACCGGGGTAGTGTAAAAACTACTAAGAGAACTCCTTTCTGGCACCTTCCACGGTGGAGTTGTGCATGGGGTGTGTTTGGAACATTTTGTCAGGAGCCGAGACCAAAATTCAGCGATTCCCCATCTCAGCCCAGAAAGCAGGTAGAACAAGTTTTGTGGTGCCTTTCAGCTGCCTACCGGGGTAGTGTAAAAACTACCAAGAGAACTCGTTTCTGGAACCTTCCACGGTGGAGTTGTGCATGGGGTGTGTTTGGAACATTTTGTCACCAGCCGAGACCAAAATTCAGCGGTTCCCCATCTCAGCCCAAAAGGCAGGTAGAACGACTTTTGTGGTGCAGTGTAAAAACAACCAACAGACCTCGTTTCTGGCACTTTCTCCCCGGTGGAGTTGTGCATGGGGTGTGTTTGGAACATTTTGTCACCGTCTGAGTCCAAAATTCAGCGATTCCCCATCTCAGCCCAGAAAGCAGGTAGAACACCTTTTGTGGTGCCTTTCAGCTGCCTACCGGGGTAGTGTAAGAACTACCAAGAGAACTCCTTTCTGGCACCTTCCCCGGTGGAGTTGTGCATGGGGTGTGTTTGGAACATTTTGTCACCACCTGAGACCAAAATTCAGCGATTCCCCATCTCAGCCCAGAAAGCAGGTAGAACAAGTTTTGTGGTGCCTTTCAACTGTCTACCGGGGTAGTGTAATCAGTACCTGTAGAACTCGTTTCTGGCACTTTCCCCGGTGGAGTTGTGCATGGGGTGTGTTTGTAACATTTTGTCACCAGCCGAGACCAAAATTCACCGATTCCCCATCTCAGCCCAGAAAGCAGGTAGAACAAGTTTTGTGGTGCCTTTCAGCTGCCTACCGGGGTAGTGTAAAAACTACCAAGAGAACTCGTTTCTGGCACCTTCCCCGGTGGAGTTGTGCATGGGGTGTGTTTGTAACATTTTGTCACCAGCCGAGACCAAAATTCAGCCACTCCCCATCTCAGCCCAGAAAGCAGGTAGAACAAGTTTTGTGGAGCCTTTCAGCTGTCTACGGGGGTAGTGTAAAAAGTACCAGTAGAACTCGTTAATGGCACTTTCCCCGGTGGAGTTGTGCATGGGGTGTGTTTGGAACATTTTGTCACCAGCCGAGACCAAAATTCAGCCATTCCCCATCTCAGCCCAGAAAGCAGGTAGAACAAGTTTTGTGGTGCCTTGCAGCTGTCTACAGGGGTAGTGTAAAAAGTACCAGTAGAACTCGTTTCTGGCACTTTCCCCGGTGGAGTTGTGCATGGGGTGTGTTTGGAACATTTTGTCACCAGCCGAGACCAAAATTCAGCGATTCCCCATCTCAGCCCAGAAAGCAGGTAGAACAAGTTTTGTGGTGCCTTTCAACTGTCTACCGGGGTAGTGTAATCAGTACCTGTAGAACTCGTTTCTGGCACTTTCCCCGGTGGAGTTGTGCATGGGGTGTGTTTGTAACATTTTGTCACCAGCCGAGACCAAAATTCACCGATTCCCCATCTCAGCCCAGAAAGCAGGTAGAACAAGTTTTGTGGTGCCTTTCAGCTGCCTACCGGGGTAGTGTAAAAACTACCAAGAGAACTCGTTTCTGGCACCTTCCCCGGTGGAGTTGTGCATGGGGTGTGTTTGTAACATTTTGTCACCAGCCGAGACCAAAATTCAGCCACTCCCCATCTCAGCCCAGAAAGCAGGTAGAACAAGTTTTGTGGTGCCTTTCAGCTGTCTACGGGGGTAGTGTAAAAAGTACCAGTAGAACTCGTTAATGGCACTTTCCCCGGTGGAGTTGTGCATGGGGTGTGTTTGGAACATTTTGTCACCAGCCGAGACCAAAATTCAGCCATTCCCCATCTCAGCCCAGAAAGCAGGTAGAACAAGTTTTGTGGTGCCTTGCAGCTGTCTACAGGGGTAGTGTAAAAAGTACCAGTAGAACTCGTTTCTGGCACTTTCCCCGGTGGAGTTGTGCATGGGGTGTGTTTGGAACATTTTGTCACCAGCCGAGACCAAAATTCAGCGGTTCCCCATCTCAGCCCAAAAGGCAGGTAGAACGACTTTTGTGGTGCAGTGTAAAAACAACCAACAGACCTCGTTTCTGGCACTTTCTCCCCGGTGGAGTTGTGCATGGGGTGTGTTTGGAACATTTTGTCACCGTCTGAGTCCAAAATTCAGCGATTCCCCATCTCAGCCCAGAAAGCAGGTAGAACACCTTTTGTGGTGCCTTTCAGCTGCCTACCGGGGTAGTGTAAGAACTACCAAGAGAACTCCTTTCTGGCACCTTCCCCGGTGGAGTTGTGCATGGGGTGTGTTTGGAACATTTTGTCACCACCTGAGACCAAAATTCAGCGATTCCCCATCTCAGCCCAGAAAGCAGGTAGAACAAGTTTTGTGGTGCCTTTCAACTGTCTACCGGGGTAGTGTAATCAGTACCTGTAGAACTCGTTTCTGGCACTTTCCCCGGTGGAGTTGTGCATGGGGTGTGTTTGTAACATTTTGTCACCAGCCGAGACCAAAATTCACCGATTCCCCATCTCAGCCCAGAAAGCAGGTAGAACAAGTTTTGTGGTGCCTTTCAGCTGCCTACCGGGGTAGTGTAAAAAGTACCAGGAGAACTCGTTTCTGGCACCTTCCCCGGTGGAGTTGTGCATGGGGTGTGTTTGTAACATTTTGTCACCAGCCGAGACCAAAATTCAGCCACTCCCCATCTCAGCCCAGAAAGCAGGTAGAACAAGTTTTGTGGAGCCTTTCAGCTGTCTACGGGGGTAGTGTAAAAAGTACCAGTAGAACTCGTTAATGGCACTTTCCCCGGTGGAGTTGTGCATGGGGTGTGTTTGGAACATTTTGTCACCAGCCGAGACCAAAATTCAGCCATTCCCCATCTCAGCCCAGAAAGCAGGTAGAACAAGTTTTGTGGTGCCTTGCAGCTGTCTACAGGGGTAGTGTAAAAAGTACCAGTAGAACTCGTTTCTGGCACTTTCCCCGGTGGAGTTGTGCATGGGGTGTGTTTGGAACATTTTGTCACCAGCCGAGACCAAAATTCAGCGATTCCCCATCTCAGCCCAGAAAGCAGGTAGAACAAGTTTTGTGGTGCCTTTCAGCTGCCTACCGGGGTAGTGTAAAAAGTACCAGTAGAACTCGTTTCTGGCACCTTCCCCGATGGAGTTGTGCATGGGGTGTGTTTGGAACATTTTGTCAGGAGCCGAGACCAAAATTCAGCGATTCCCCATCTCAGCCCAGAAAGCAGGTAGAACAAGTTTTGTGGTGCCTTTCAGCTGTCTACCGGGGTAGTGTAAAAAGTACCAGTAGAACTCGTTTCTGGCACTTTCCCTGGTGGAGTTGTGCATGGGGTGTGTTTGTAACATTTTGTCACCAGCCGAGACCAAAATTCAGCCATTCCCCATCTCAGCCCAGAAAGCAGGTAGAACAAGTTTTGTGGTGCCTTGCAGCTGCCTACCGGGGTAGTGTAAAAACTACTAAGAGAACTCCTTTCTGGCACCTTCCCCGGTGGAGTTGTGCATGGGGTGTGTTTGGAACATTTTGTCAGGAGCCGAGACCAAAATTCAGCCATTCCCCATCTCAGCCCAGAAAGCAGGTAGAACAAGTTTTGTGGTGCCTTTCAGCTGCCTACCGGGGTAGTGTAAAAAGTACCAGTAGATCTCGTTTCTGGCACTTTCCCCGGTGGAGTTGTGTATGGGGTGTGTTTGGAACATTTTGTCACCAGCCGAGACCAAAATTCAGCCATTCCCCATCTCAGCCCAGAAAGCAGGTAGAACAACTTTTGTGGTGCAGTGTAAAAACTACCAACAGTCCACGTTTCTGGCACTTTTTCCCCGGTGGAGTTATGCATGGGGTGTGTTTGGAACATTTTGTCACCGTCTGAGTCCAAAATTCAGCGATTCCCCATCTCAGCCCAGAAAGCAGGTAGAACAAGTTTTGTGGTGCCTTTCAGCTGCCTACCGGGGTAGTGTAAAAAGTACCAGTAGATCTCGTTTCTGGCACTTTCCCCGGTGGAGTTGTGTATGGGGTGTGTTTGTAACATTTTGTCACCAGCCGAGACCAAAATTCAGCCATTCCCCATCTCAGCCCAGAAAGCAGGTAGAACAACTTTTGTGGTGCAGTGTAAAAACTACCAACAGTCCACGTTTCTGGCACTTTTTCCCCGGTGGAGTTATGCATGGGGTGTGTTTGGAACATTTTGTCACCGTCTGAGTCCAAAATTCAGCGATTCCCCATCTCAGCCCAGAAAGCAGGTAGAACAAGTTTTGTGGTGCCTTTCAGCTGCCTACCGGGGTAGTGTAAGAACTACCAAGAGAACTCCTTTCTGGCACCTTCCACGGTGGAGTTGTGCATGGGGTGTGTTTGGAACATTTTGTCAGGAGCCGAGACCAAAATTCAGCGATTCCCCATCTCAGCCCAGAAAGCAGGTAGAACAAGTTTTGTGGTGCCTTTCAGCTGCCTACCGGGGTAGTGTAAAAACTACTAAGAGAACTCCTTTCTGGCACCTTCCACGGTGGAGTTGTGCATGGGGTGTGTTTGGAACATTTTGTCAGGAGCCGAGACCAAAATTCAGCGATTCCCCATCTCAGCCCAGAAAGCAGGTAGAACAAGTTTTGTGGTGCCTTTCAGCTGCCTACCGGGGTAGTGTAAAAACTACCAGTCGAACTCCTTTCTGGCACTTTCCCCGGTGGAGTTGTGCATGGGGTGTGTTTGGAACATTTTGTCACCAGCTGAGGCCAAAATTCAGCGTTTCCCCATCTCAGCCCAGAAAGCAGGTAGAACATCTTTTGTGGTGCCTTTCAGCTGCCTACCAGGGTAGTGTAAAAACTACTAACAGAACTCCTTTCTGGCACTTTCCCCGGTGGAGTTGTGCATGGGGTGTGTTTGGAACATTTTGTCACCAGCCGAGACCAAAATTCAGCGATTCCCCATCTCAGCCCAGAAAGCAGGTAGAACAACTTTTGTGGTGCCTTTCAGCTGCCTACCGGGGTATTGTAAAAACTACTAAGAGAACTCCTTTCTGGCACCTTCCCCGGTGGAGTTGTGCATGGGGTGTGTTTGGAACATTTTGTCACCAGCTGAGGCCAAAATTCACTGTTTCCCCATCTCAGCCCAGAAAGCAGGTAGAACATCTTTTGTGGTGCCTTTCAGCTGCCTACCAGGGTAGTGTAAAAACTACTAACAGAACTCCTTTCTGGCACCTTCCACAGAGGAGTTGTGCGTGGGGTGTGTTTGGAACATTTTGTCAGGAGCCGAGACCAAAATTCAGCGATTCCCCATCTCAGCCCAGAAAGCAGGTAGAACAAGTTTTGTGGTGCCTTTCAGCTGTCTACTGGGGTAGTGTAAAAAGTACCAGTAGAACTCATTTCTGGCACTTTCCCCGGTGGAGTTGTGCATGGGTTGTGTTTGGAACATTTTGTCACCAGCCGAGACCAAAATTCAGCGATTCCCCATCTCAGCCCAGAAAGCAGGTAGAACAAGTTTTGTGGTGCCTTTCAGCTGTCTACCGGGGTAGTGTAAAAAGTACCAGTAGAACTCGTTTCTGGCACTTTCCCCGGTGGAGTTGTGCATGGGGTGTGTTTGGAACATTTTGTCACCAGCCGAGACCAAAATTCAGCGATTCCCCATCTCAGCCCAGAAAGCAGGTAGAACAAGTTTTGTGGTGCCTTTCAGCTGCCTACCGGGGTAGTGTAAAAACTACCAAGAGAACTCGTTTCTGGCACCTTCCGCGGTGGAGTTGTGCATGGGGTGTGTTTGGAACATTTTGTCACCGTCTGAGTCTAAAATTCAGCCATTCCCCATCTCTAGCCCAGAAAGCAGGTAGAACAAGATTTGTGGTGCCTTTCAGCTGCCTACCGGGGTAGTGTAAAAACTACTAAGAGAACTCCTTTCTGGCAACTTCCGCGGTTGAGTTGTGCATGGGGTGTGTTTGGAACATTTTGTCAGGAGCCGACTCTAAAATTCATCGTTTCTCCATCTCAGCCCAGAAAGCAGGTAGAACAAATTTTATGGTGCCTTTCAGCTGCCTACCGGGGTATTGTAAAAACTATCAACAGAACTCGTTTCTGGCACCTTCCCCGGTGGAGTTGTGCATGGGGTGTGTTTGTAACATTTTGTCTCCAGCTGAGACCAAAATTCAGCGATTCCCCATCTCAGCCCAGAAAGCAGGTAGAACAAGTTTTGTGGTGCCTTTGAGCTGTCTACTGGGGTAGTGTAAAAAGTACCAGTAGAACTCGTTTCTGGCACTTTCCCCGGTGGAGTTGTGCATGGGGTGTGTTTGGAACATTTTGTCACCAGCGGAGACCAAAATTCAGCGATTCCCCATCTCAGCCCAGAAAGCATGTAGAACAACTTTTGTGGTGCCTTTCAGCTGTCTACCGGGGTAGTGTAAAAACTACCAAGAGAACTCCTTTCCGGCACTTTCCCCGGTGGAGTTGTGCATGGGGTGTGTTTGGAACATTTGTCACCAACCGAGACCAAAATTCAGCGTTTCCCCATCTCAGCCCAGAAAGCAGGTAGAACATCTTTTGTGGTGCCTTTCAGCTGCCTACCGGGGCAGTGTAAAAACTACTAAGAGAACTCCTTTCTGGCACTTTCCCCCGTGCAGTTGTGCATGGGGTGTGTTTGGAACATTTTGTCACCAGCCGAGACCAAAATTCAGCGGTTCCCCATCTCAGCCCAAAAGGCAGGTAGAACGACTTTTGTGGTGCAGTGTAAAAACAACCAACAGACCTCGTTTCTGGCACTTTTTCCGCGGTGGAGTTGTGCATGGGGTGTGTTTGGAACATTTTGTCACCAGCCGAGACCAAAATTCAGCCATTCCCCATCTCAGCCCAGAAAGCAGGTAGAACAAGTTTTGTGGTGCCTTTCAGCTGCCTACCGGGGTAGTGTAAAAACTACCAAGAGAACTCGTTTCTGGCACCTTCCCCGGTGGAGTTGTGCATGGGGTGTGTTTGTAACATTTTGTCACCAGCCGAGACCAAAATTCAGCCACTCCCCATCTCAGCCCAGAAAGCAGGTAGAACAAGTTTTGTGGAGCCTTTCAGCTGTCTACCGGGGTAGTGTAAAAAGTACCAGTAGAACTCGTTAATGGCACTTTCCCCGGTGGAGTTGTGCATGGGGTGTGTTTGGAACATTTTGTCACCAGCCGAGACCAAAATTCAGCCATTTCCCATCTCAGCCCAGAAAGCAGGTAGAACAAGTTTTGTGGTGCCTTGCAGCTGTCTACAGGGGTAGTGTAAAAAGTACCAGTAGAACTCGTTTCTGGCACTTTCCCCGGTGGAGTTGTGCATGGGGTGTCTTTTGGAACATTTTGTCACCAGCCGAGACCAAAATTCAGCGATTCCCCATCTCAGCCCAGAAAGCAGGTAGAACAAGTTTTGTGGTGCCTTTCAGCTGCCTACCGGGGTAGTGTAAAAAGTACCAGTAGAACTCGTTTCTGGCACCTTCCCCGATGGAGTTGTGCATGGGGTGTGTTTGGAACATTTTGTCAGGAGCCGAGACCAAAATTCAGCGATTCCCCATCTCAGCCCAGAAAGCAGGTAGAACAAGTTTTGTGGTGCCTTTCAGCTGTCTACAGGGGTAGTGTAAAAAGTACCAGTAGAACTCGTTTCTGGCACTTTCCCCGGTGGAGTTGTGCATGGGGTGTGTTTGGAACATTTTGTCAGGAGCCGAGACCAAAATTCAGCCATTCCCCATCTCAGCCCAGAAAGCAGATAGAACAAGTTTTGTGGTGCCTTTCAGCTGTCTACCGGGGCAGTGTAAAAAGTACCAGTAGAACTCGTTTCTGGCACTTTCCCCGGTGGAGTTGTGCATGGGGTGTGTTTGGAATATTTTGTCACCAGCCGAGACCAAAATTCAGCGATTCCCCATCTCAGCCCAGAAAGCAGGTAGAACAACTTTTGTGGTGCCTTTCAGATGCCTACCGGGGTAGTGTAAAATCTATGAACAGAACTCCTTTCTGGCACCTTCCGCGGTGGAGTTGTGCATGGGGTGTGTTTGGAACATTTTGTCACCAGCCGAGACCAAAATTCAGCGTTTCCCCATCTCAGCCCAGAAAGCAGGTAGAACATCTTTTGTGGTGCCTTTCAGCTGCCTACCGGGGTAGTGTAAAAACTACTAAGAGAACTCCTTTCTGGCACCTTCCACGGTGGAGTTGTGCATGGGGTGTGTTTGGAACATTTTGTCATGAGCCGAGTCCAAAATTCAGCGGTTCCCCATCTCAGCCCAGAAAGCAGGTAGAACGACTTTTGTGGTGCAGTGTAAAAACTACCAACAGACCTCGTTTCTGGCACTTTTTCCCCGGTGGAGTTGTGCATGGGGTGTGTTTGGAACATTTTGTCACCGTCTGAGTCCAAAATTCAGCGATTCCCCATCTCAGCCCAGAAAGCAGGTAGAACAACTTTTGTGGTGCCTTTCAGCTGCCTACCGGGGTAGTGTAAAAATACCAGTAGAACTCGTTTCTGGCACTTTCCCCGGTGGAGTTGTGCATGGGGTGTGTTTGGAACATTTTGTCACCACCTGAGACCAAAATTCAGCGATTCCCCATCTCAGCCCAGAAAGCAGGTAGAACAAGTTTTGTGGTGCCTTTCAGCTGCCTACCGGGGTAGTGTAAAAACTACCAAGAGAACTCCTTTCTGGCACTTTCCCCGGTGGAGTTGTGCATGGGGTGTGTTTGTAACATTTTGTCACCAGCCGACACCAAAATTCAGCGATTCCCCATCTCAGCCCAGAAAGCAGGTAGAACAAGTTTTGTGGTGCCTTTCAGCTGCCTACCGGGGTAGTGTAAAAACTACCAAGAGAACTCCTTTCTGGCACTTTCCCCGGTGGAGTTGTGCATGGGGTGTGTTTGGAACATTTTGTCACCAGCTGAGGCCAAAATTCAGCGTTTCCCCATCTCAGCCCAGAAAGCAGGTAGAACATCTTTTGTGGTGCCTTTCAGCTGCCTACCAGGGTAGTGTAAAAACTACTAACAGAACTCGTTTCTTGCACCTTCCACAGTGGAGTTGTGCATGGGGTGTGTTTGGAACATTTTGTCACCAGCCGAGACCAAAATTCAGCCATTCCCCATCTCAGCCCAGAAAGCAGGTAGAACAAGTTTTGTGGTGCCTTGCAGCTGTCTACAGGGGTACTGTAAAAAGTACCAGTAGAACTCGTTTCTGGCACTTTCCCCGGTGGAGTTGTGCATGGGGTGTGTTTGGAACATTTTGTCACCAGCCGAGACCAAAATTCAGCGATTCCCCATCTCAGCCCAGAAAGCAGGTAGAACAAGTTTTGTGGTGCCTTTCAGCTGCCTACCGGGGTAGTATAAAAACTACCAAGAGAACTCCTTTCTGGCACCTTCCCCGGTGGAGTTGTGCATGGGGTGTGTTTGGAACATTTTGTCTCCAGCTGAGACCAAAATTCAGCGGTTCCCCATCTCAGCCCAGAAAGCAGGTAGAACAAGTTTTGTGGTGACTTTCAGCTGCCTACCGGGGTAGTGTAAAAAGTACCAGTAGAACTCGTTTCTGGCACTTTCCCCGGTGGAGTTGTGCATGGGGTGTGTTTGGAACATTTTGTCACCAGCTGACTCTAAAATTCATCATTTCCCCATCTCAGCCCAGAAAGCAGGTAGAACAACTTTTGTGGTGCCTTTCAGCTGCCTACCGGGGTAGTGTAAAAACTACCAAGAGAACTCCTTTCTGGCACCTTCCCCGATGGAGTTGTGCATGGGGTGTGTTTGGAACATTTTGTCAGGAGCCGAGACCAAAATTCAGCGATTCCCCATCTCAGCCCAGAAAGCAGGTAGAACAAGTTTTGTGGTGCCTTTCAGCTGTCTACAGGGGTAGTGTAAAAAGTACCAGTAGAACTCGTTTCTGGCACTTTCCCCGGTGGAGTTGTGCATGGGGTGTGTTTGGAACATTTTGTCAGGAGCCGAGACCAAAATTCAGCCATTCCCCATCTCAGCCCAGAAAGCAGGTAGAACAAGTTTTGTGGTGCCTTTCAGCTGTCTACCGGGGCAGTGTAAAAGGTACCAGTAGAACTCGTTTCTGGCACTTTCCCCGGTGGAGTTGTGCATGGGGTGTGTTTGGAACATTTTGTCAGGAGCCGAGACCAAAATTCAGCCATTCCCCATCTCAGCCCAGAAAGCAGGTAGAACAACTTTTGTGGTGCCTTTCAGATGCCTACCGGGGTACTGTAAAATCTATGAACAGAACTCCTTTCTGGCACCTTCCGCGGTGGAGTTGTGCATGGGGTGTGTTTGGAACATTTTGTCACCAGCCGAGACCAAAATTCAGCCATTCCCCATCTCAGCCCAGAAAGCAGGTAGAACAAGTTTTGTGGTGCCTTTCAGCTGCCTACCGGGGTAGTGTAAAAATACCAGTAGAACTCGTTTCTGGCACTTTCCCCGGTGGAGTTGTGCATGGGGTGTGTTTGTAACATTTTGTCACCAGCCGAGACCAAAATTCAGCGATTCCCCATCTCAGCCCAGAAAGCAGGTAGAACAAGTTTTGTGGTGCCTTTCAGCTGCCTACCAGGGTAGTGTAAAAACTACCAACAGAACTCGTTTCTGGCACCTTCCACGGTGGAGTTGATCATGGGGTGTGTTTGGAACATTTTGTCACCAGCCGAGACCAAAATTCAGCGATTCCCCATCTCAGCCCAGAAAGCAGGTAGAACAAGTTTTGTGGTGCCTTTCAGCTGCCTACCGGGGTAGTGTAAAAACTACCAACAGAACTCCTTTCTGGCACCTTCCCCGGTGGAGTTGCGCATGCGGTGTGTTTGGAACATTTTGTCACCAGCTGAGGCCAAAATTCAGCGTTTCCCCATCTCAGCCCAGAAAGCAGGTAGAACAAGTTTTGTGGTGCCTTTCAGCTGCCTACCGGGGTAGTGTAAAAACTACTAACAGAACTCCTTTCTGGCACCTTCCCCGGTGGAGTTGTGCATGGGGTGTGTTTGGAACATTTTGTCATGAGCCGAGACCAAAATTCAGCGATTCCCCATCTCAGCCCAGAAAGCAGGTAGAACAACTTTTGTGGTGGCTTTCAGCTGTCTACAGGGGTAGTGTAAAAAGTACCAGTAGAACTCGTTTCTGGCACTTTCCCCGGTGGAGCTGTGCATGGGGTGTGTTTGTAACATTTTGTTACCAGCTGAGACCAAAATTCAGCCATTCCCCATCTCAGCCCAGAAAGCAGGTAGAAAAAGTTTTGTGGTGCCTTTCAGCTGCCTACCGGGGTAGTGTAAAAACTACCAAGAGAACTCCTTTCTGGCACCTTCCGCGGTGGAGTTGTGCATGGGGTGTGTTTGGAACATTTTGTCACCAGCTGACTCTAAAATTCATCATTTCCCCATCTCAGCCCAGAAAGCAGGTAGAACAAGTTTTGTGGTGCCTTTCAGCTGCCTACCGGGGTACTGTAAAAACTACCAGAAGAACTCGTTTCTGGCACTTTCCCCGGTGGAGTTGTGCATGGGGTGTGTTTGGAACATTTTGTCAGGAGCCGAGACCAAAATTCAGCCATTCCCCATCTCAGCCCAGAAAGCAGGTAGAACAAGTTTTGTGGTGCCTTTCAGCTGTCTACCGGGGCAGTGTAAAAGGTACCAGTAGAACTCGTTTCTGGCACTTTCCCCGGTGGAGTTGTGCATGGGGTGTGTTTGGAACATTTTGTCACCAGCCGAGACCAAAATTCAGCCATTCCCCATCTCAGCCCAGAAAGCAGGTAGAACAACTTTTGTGGTGCCTTTCAGATGCCTACCGGGGTACTGTAAAATCTATGAACAGAACTCCTTTCTGGCACCTTCCGCGGTGGAGTTGTGCATGGGGTGTGTTTGGAACATTTTGTCACCAGCCGAGACCAAAATTCAGCGTTTCCCCATCTCAGCCCAGAAAGCAGGTAGAACATCTTTTGTGGTGCCTTTCAGCTGCCTACCGGGGTAGTGTAAAAACTACTAAGAGAACTCCTTTCTGGCACCTTCCCCGGTGGAGTTGTGCATGGGGTGTGTTTGGAACATTTTGTCAGGAGCCGAGTCCAAAATTCAGCGTTTCCCCATCTCAGTCCAGAAAGCAGGTAGAACGACTTTTGTGGTGCAGTGTAAAAACTACCAACAGACCTCGTTTCTGGCACTTTTTCCCCGGTGGAGTTGTGCATGTGGTGTGTTTGGAACATTTTGTCACCGTCTGAGTCCAAAATTCAGCGATTCCCCATCTCAGCCCAGAAAGCAGGTAGAACAAGTTTTGTGGTGCCTTTCAGCTGCCTACCGGGGTAGTGTAAAAATACCAGTAGTACTCGTTTCTGGCACTTTCCCCGGTGGAGTTGTGCATGGGGTGTGTTTGGAACATTTTGTCACCAGCCGAGACCAAAATTCAGCGATTCCCCATCTCAGCCCAGAAAGCAGGTAGAACAAGTTTTGTGGTGCCTTTCAGCTGCCTACCGGGGTAGTGTAAAAACTACCAACAGAACTCGTTTCTGGCACCTTCCACGGTGGAGTTGATCATGGGGTGTGTTTGGAACATTTTGTCACCAGCCGAGACCAAAATTCAGCGATTCCCCATCTCAGCCCAGAAAGCAGGTAGAACAAGTTTTGTGGTGCCTTTCAGCTGCCTACCGGGGTAGTGTAAAAACTACCAACAGAACTCCTTTCTGGCACCTTCCACGGTGGAGTTGTGCATGGGGTGTGTTTGGAACATTTTGTCACCAGCTGAGGCCAAAATTCAGCGTTTCCCCATCTCAGCCCAGAAAGCAGGTAGAACATCTTTTGTGGTGCCTTTCAGCTGCCTACCGGGGTAGTGTAAAAACTACTAAGAGAACTCGTTTCTGGCACCTTCCCCGGTGGAGTTGTGCATGGGGTGTGTTTGGAACATTGTGTCATGAGCCGAGTCCAAAATTCAGCGGTTCCCCATCTCAGCCCAGAAAGCAGGTAGAACAACTTTTGTGGTGCCTTTCAGCTGCCTACCGGGGTACTGTAAAAACTACCAACAGAACTCCTTTCTGGCACCTTCCACGGTGGAGTTGTGCATGGGGTGTGTTTGGAACATTTTGTCACCAGCCGAGACCAAAATTCAGCGATTCCCCATCTCAGCCCAGAAAGCAGGTAGAACAAGTTTTGTGGTGCCTTTCAGCTGCCTACCGGGGTAGTGTAAGAACTACCAAGAGAACTCCTTTCTGGCACCTTCCACAGTGGAGTTGTGCATGGGGTGTGTTTGGAACATTTTGTCAGGAGCCGAGACCAAAATTCAGCGATTCCCCATCTCAGCCCAGAAAGCAGGTAGAACAAGTTTTGTGGTGCCTTTCAGCTGCCTACCGGGGTACTGTAAAATCTATGAACAGAACTCCTTTCTGGCACCTTCCCCGGTGGAGTTGTGCATGGGGTGTGTTTGGAACATTTTGTCATGAGCCGAGACCAAAACTCAGCGATTCCCCATCTCAGCCCAGAAAGCAGGTAGAACATCTTTAGTGGTGCCTTTTAGCTGTCTACTGGGGTAGTGTAAAAACTACTAAGAGAACTCTTTTCTGGCACCTTCCGCGGTGGAGTTGTGCATGGGGTGTGTTTGGAACATTTTGTCACCAGCCGAGACCAAAATTAGCCATTCCCCATCTCAGCCCAGAAAGCAGGTAGAACAAGTTTTGTGGTGTCTTGCAGCTGCCTACCGGGGTAGTGTAAAAAGTACCAGTAGAACTCCTTTCTGGCACTTTCCCCGGTGGAGTTGTGCATGGGGTGTGTTTGGAACATTTTGTCATGAGCCGAGACAAAAATCCAGTGATTCCCCATCTCAGCCCAGAAAGCAGGTAGAACAAGTTTTGTGGTGCCTTTCAGCTGCCTACCGGGGTAGTGTAAAAACTACCAAGAGAACTCCTTTCTGGCACCTTCCCCGATGGAGTTGTGCATGGGGTGTGTTTGGAACATTTTGTCAGGAGCCGAGACCAAAATTCAGCGATTCCCCATCTCAGCCCAGAAAGCAGGTAGAACAAGTTTTGTGGTGCCTTTCAGCTGCCTACCGGGGTAGTGTAAAAACTGCAAACAGAACTCGACCGGGGTACTGTAAAATCTATGAACAGAACTCCTAGTCTGCAACCTTCCGTGGTGGAGTTGTGCATGGGGTGTGTTTGGAACATTTTGTCACCAGCCGAGACCAAAATTCAGCGATTCCCCATCTCAGCCCAGAAAGCAGATAGAACAAGTTTTGTGGTGCCTTGCAGCTGCCTACTAGGGTAGTGTAAAAACTACCAAGAGTACTCCTTTCTGGCACCTTCAGCGGTGGAGTTGTGCATGGGGTGTGTTTGGAACATTTTGTCACCAGCTGAGGCCAAAATTCAGCGTTTCCCCATCTCAGCCCAGAAAGCAGGTAGAACATCTTTTGTGGTGCCTTTCAGCTGCCTACCAGGGTAGTGTAAAAACTACTAACAGAACTCCTTTCTGGCACCTTCCACAGTGGAGTTATGCATGGGGTGTGTTTGGAACATTTTGTCACCAGCCGAGACCAAAATTCAGCGATTCCCCATCTCAGCCCAGAAAGCAGGTAGAACAACTTTTGTGGTGCCTTTCAGCTGCCTACCGGGGTAGTGTAAAAACTACCAAGAGAACTCCTTTCTGGCACCTTCCTCGATGGAGTTGTGCATGGGGTGTGTTTGGAACATTTTGTCACCAGCCGAGACCAAAATTCAGCGATTCCCCATCTCAGCCCAGAAAGTAGGTAGAACAAGTTTTGTGGTGCCTTTCAGCTGCCTACCGGGGTAGTGTAAAAAGTACCAGTAGAACTCGTTTCTGGCACTTTCCCCGGTGGAGTTGTGCATGGGGTGTGTTTGGAACATTTTTCAGGAGCCGAGACCAAAATTCAGCGATTCCCCATCTCAGCCCAGAAAGCAGGTAGAACAACTTTTGTGGTGCCTTTCAGCTGCCTACCGGGGTACTGTAAAATCTATGAACAGAACTCCTTTCTGGCACCTTTTGCGGTGGAGTTGTGCATGGGGTGTGTTTGGAACATTTTGTCACCAGCCGAGACCAAAATTCAGCGTTTCCCCATCTCAGCCCAGAAAGCAGGTAGAACAACTTTTGTGGTGCCTTTCAGCTGTCTACTGGGGGAGTGTAAAAAGTACCAGTAGAACTCGTTTCTGCCACTTTCCCCGGTGGAGTTGTGCATGGGGTGTGTTTGGAACATTTTGTCAGGAGCCGAGACCAAAATTCAGCCATTCCCCATCTCAGCCCAGAAAGCAGGTAGAACATCTTTTGTGGTGCCTTTCAGCTGCCTACCGGGGTAGTGTAAAAACTACTAAGAGAACTCCTTTCTGGCACCTTCCACGGTGGAGTTGTGCATGGGGTGTGTTTGGAACATTGTGTCATGAGCCGAGTCCAAAATTCAGCGGTTCCCCACCTCAGCCCAGAAAGCAGGTAGAACAACTTTTGTGGTGCCTTTCAGCTGCCTACCGGGGTAGTGTAAAAACTACCAACAGAACTCCTTTCTGGCACCTTCCACGGTGGAGTTGTGCATGGGGTGTGTTTGGAACATTTTGTCACCAGCCGAGACCAAAATTCAGCGATTCCCCATCTCAGCCCAGAAAGCAGGTAGAACATCTTTTGTGGTGCCTTTCAGCTGCCTACCGGGGTAGTGTAAAAAGTACCAGTAGAACTCGTTTCTGGCACTTTCCCCGGTGGAGTTGTGCATGGGGTGTGTTTGGAACATTTTGTCACCAGCCGAGACCAAAATTCAGCGATTCCCCATCTCAGCCCAGAAAGCAGGTAGAACAAGTTTTGTGGTGCCTTTCAGCTGCCTACCGGGGTACTGTAAAATCTATGAACAGAACTCCTTTCTGGCACCTTCCGCGGTGGAGTTGTGCATGGGGTGTGTTTGGAACATTTTGTCATGAGCCGACTCCAAAATTCAGCGGTTCCCCATCTCAGCCCAGAAAGCAGGTAGAACAAGTTTTGTGGTGCCTTTCAGCTGCCTACCGGGGTAGTGTAAAAACTACTAACAGAACTCCTTTCTGGCACCTTCCCCGGTGGAGTTGTGCATGGGGTGTGTTTGGAACATTTTGTCAGGAGACGAGACCAAAATTCAGCGATTCCCCATCTCAGCCCAGAAAGCAGGTAGAACAACTTTTGTGGTGGCTTTCAGCTGTCTACCGGGGTAGTGTAAAAAGTACCAGTAGAACTCGTTTCTGGCACTTTCCCCGGTGGAGTTGTGCATGGGGTGTGTTTGGAACATTTTGTCACCAGCCGAGACCAAAATTCAGCGATTCCCCATCTCAGCCCAGAAAGCAGGTAGAACAAGTTTTGTGGTGCCTTTCAGCTGTCTACCGGGGTAGTGTAAAAAGTACCAGTAGAACTCGTTTCTGGCACTTTCCCCGGTGGAGTTGTGCATGGGGTGTGTTTGGAACATTTTGTCACCAGCCGAGACCAAAATTCAGCGATTCCCCATCTCAGCCCAGAAAGCAGGTAGAACAAGTTTTGTGGTGCCTTTCAGCTGCCTACCGGGGTACTGTAAAATCTATGAACAGAACTCCTTTCTGGCACCTTCCGCGGTGGAGTTGTGCATGGGGTGTGTTTGGAACATTTTGTCATGAGCCGACTCCAAAATTCAGCGGTTCCCCATCTCAGCCCAGAAAGCAGGTAGAACAAGTTTTGTGGTGCCTTTCAGCTGCCTACCGGGGTAGTGTAAAAACTACTAACAGAACTCCTTTCTGGCACCTTCCCCGGTGGAGTTGTGCATGGGGTGTGTTTGGAACATTTTGTCAGGAGACGAGACCAAAATTCAGCGATTCCCCATCTCAGCCCAGAAAGCAGGTAGAACAACTTTTGTGGTGGCTTTCAGCTGTCTACCGGGGTAGTGTAAAAAGTACCAGTAGAACTCGTTTCTGGCACTTTCCCCGGTGGAGTTGTGCATGGGGTGTGTTTGGAACATTTTGTCACCAGCCGAGACCAAAATTCAGCGATTCCCCATCTCAGCCCAGAAAGCAGGTAGAACAAGTTTTGTGGTGCCTTTCAGCTGTCTACCGGGGTAGTTTAATCAGTACCTGTAGAACTCGTTTCTGGCACTTTCCCCGGTGGAGGTGTGCATGGGGTGTGTTTGTAACATTTTGTCACCAGCCGAGACCAAAATTCAGCGATTCCCCATCTCAGCCCAGAAAGCAGGTAGAACAAGTTTTGTGGTGCCTTTCAGCTGCCTACCGGGGTAGTGTAAAAACTACCAAGAGAACTCCTTTCTGGCACCTTCCCCGGTGGAGTTGTGCATGGGGTGTGTTTGGAACATTTTGTCACCAGCTGAGGCCAAAATTCAGCGTTTCCCCATCTCAGCCCAGAAAGCAGGTAGAACAAGTTTTGTGGTGCCTTTCAGCTGCCTACCAGGGTAGTGTAAAAACTACTAACAGAACTCCTTTCTGGCACCTTCCCCGGTGGAGTTGTGCATGGGGTGTGTTTGGAACATTTTGTCAGGAGCCGAGACCAAAATTCACCGATTCCCCATCTCAGCCCAGAAAGCAGGTAGAATAAGTTTTGTGGTGCCTTTCAGCTGCCTACCGGGGTAGTGTAAAAAGTACCTGTAGAACTCGTTTCTGGCACTTTCCCCGGTGGAGTTGTGCATGGGGTGTGTTTGTAACATTTTGTCACCAGCCGAGACAAAAATTCAGCGATTCCCCATCTCAGCCCAGAAAGCAGGTAGAACAAGTTTTGTGGTGCCTTTCAGCTGCCTACCGGGGTAGTGTAAAAACTACCAAGAGAACTCGTTTCTGGCACCTTCCCCGGTGGAGTTGTGCATGGGGTGTGTTTGGAACATTTTGTCACCTGCCGAGACCAAAATTCAGCGATTCCCCATCTCAGCCCAGAAAGCAGGTAGAACATCTTTTGTGGTGCCTTTTAGCTGTCTACTGGGGTAGTGTAAAAACTACTAAGAGAACTCTTTTCTGGCACCTTCCCCGGTGGAGTTGTGCATGGGGTGTGTTTGGAACATTTTGTCACCAGCCGAGACCAAAATTAGCCATTCCCCATCTCAGCCCAGAAAGCAGGTAGAACAAGTTTTGTGGTGTCTTGCAGCTGCCTACCGGGGTAGTGTAAAAAGTACCAGTAGAACTCCTTTCTGGCACCTTCCCCGGTGGAGTTGTGCATGGGGTGTGTTTGGAACATTTTGTCATGAGCCGAGACCAAAATCCAGCGATTCCCCATCTCAGCCCAGAAAGCAGGTAGAACAAGTTTTGTGGTGCCTTTCAGCTGCCTACCGGGGTAGTGTAAAAACTACCAAGAGAACTCCTTTCTGGCACCTTCCCCGATGGAGTTGTGCATGGGGTGTGTTTGGAACATTTTGTCAGGAGCCGAGACCAAAATTCAGCCATTCCCCATCTCAGCCCAGAAAGCAGGTAGAACAAGTTTTGTGGTGCCTTTCAGCTGCCTACCGGGGTAGTGTAAAAAGTACCTGTAGAACTCGTTTCTGGCACTTTCCCCGGTGGAGTTGTGCATGGGGTGTGTTTGTAACATTTTGTCACCAGCCGAGACCAAAATTCAGCGATTCCCCATCTCAGCCCAGAAAGCAGGTAGAACAAGTTTTGTGGTGCCTTTCAGCTGCCTACCGGGGTAGTGTAAAAACTACCAAGAGAACTCGTTTCTGGCACTTTCCCCGGTGGAGTTGTGCATGGGGTGTGTTTGGAACATTTTGTCATGAGCCGAGACCAAAATTCAGCGATTCCCCATCTCAGCCCAGAAAGCAGGTAGAACAAGTTTTGTGGTGCCTTGCAGCTGTCTACAGGGGTAGTGTAAAAACTGCAAACAGAACTCGTTGCTGGCACCTTCCCCGGTGGAGTTGTGCATGGGGTGTGTTTGGAACATTTTGTCACCAGCCGAGACCAAAATTCAGCCATTCCCCATCTCAGCCCAGAAAGCAGGTAGAACAACTTTTGTGGTGCCTTTCAGCTGCCTACCGGGGGTGGTGTAAAAACTACCCACACAACTCCTTTCTGGCACCTTCCACGGTGGAGTTGTGCATGGGGTGTGTTTGGAACATTTTGTCACCAGCCGAGACCAAAATTCAGCGATTCCCCATCTCAGCCCAGAAAGCAGATAGAACAAGTTTTGTGGTGCCTTTCAGATGCCTACCGGGGTACTGTAAAATCTATGAACAGAACTCCTTTCTGACACCTTCCCCGGTGGAGTTGTGCATGGGGTGTGTTTGGAACATTTTGTCACCAGCTGAGGCCAAAATTCAGCGTTTCCCCATCTCAGCCCAGAAAGCAGGTAGAACATCTTTTGTGGTGCCTTTTAGCTGCCTACCAGGGTAGTGTAAAAACTACTAACAGAACTCCTTTCTGGCACCTTCCACAGTGGAGTTGTGCATGGGGTGTGTTTGGAACATTTTGTCATGAGCCGAGACCAGAATTCAGCGATTCCCCATCTCAGCCCAGAAAGCAGGTAGAACAACTTTTGTGGTGCCTTTCAGCTGCCTACCGGGGTAGTGTAAAAACTACCAAGAGAACTCCTTTCTGGCACCTTCCCCGATGGAGTTGTGCATGGGGTGTGTTTGGAACATTTTGTCACCAGCCGAGACCAAAATTCAGCGATTCCCCATCTCAGCCCAGAAAGCAGGTAGAACAAGTTTTGTGGTGCCTTTCAGCTGCCTACCGGGGTAGTGTAAAAAGTACCAGTAGAACTCGTTTCTGGCACTTTCCCCGGTGGAGTTGTGCATGGGGTGTGTTTGGAACATTTTTCAGGAGCCGAGACCAAAATTCAGCGATTCCCCATCTCAGCCCAGAAAGCAGGTAGAACAACTTTTGTGGTGCCTTTCAGCTGCCTACCGGGGGTAGTGTAAAAAGTACCAGTAGAACTCCTTTCTGGCACCTTCCGTGGTGGAGTTGTGCATGGGGTGTGTTTGGAACATTTTGTCACCAGCCGAGACCAAAATTCAGCGTTTCCCCATCTCAGCCCAGAAAGCAGGTAGAACATCTTTTGTGGTGCCTTTCAGCTGCCTACCGGGGGTACTGTAAAAACTACTAAGAGAACTCCTTTCTGGCACCTTCCACGGTGGAGTTGTGCATGGGGTGTGTTTGGAACATTGTGTCATGAGCCGAGTCCAAAATTCAGCGATTCCCCATCTCAGCCCAGAAAGCAGGTAGAACAACTTTTGTGGTGCCTTTCAGCTGCCTACCGGGGTAGTGTAAAAACTACCAAGAGAACTCCTTTCTGGCACCTTCCCCGGTGGAGTTGTGCATGGGGTGTGTTTGGAACATTTTGTCACCAGCCGAGACCAAAATTCAGCGATTCCCCATCTCAGCCCAGAAAGCAGGTAGAACAAGTTTTGTGGTGCCTTTCAGCTGCCTACCGGGGTAGTGTAAAAAGTACCAGTAGAACTCGTTTCTGGCACTTTCCCCGGTGGAGTTGTGCATGGGGTGTGTTTGGAACATTTTGTCACCAGCCGAGACCAAAATTCAGCGATTCCCCATCTCAGCCCAGAAAGCAGGTAGAACAAGTTTTGTGGTGCCTTTCAGATGCCTACCGGGGGTACTGTAAAATCTATGAACAGAACTCCTTTCTGGCACCTTCCCCGGTGGAGTTGTGCATGGGGTGTGTTTGGAACATTTTGTCACCAGCTGAGGCCAAAATTCAGCGTTTCCCCATCTCAGCCCAGAAAGCAGGTAGAACATCTTTTGTGGTGCCTTTTAGCTGCCTACCAGGGTAGTGTAAAAACTACTAACAGAACTCCTTTCTGGCACCTTCCACAGTGGAGTTGTGCATGGGGTGTGTTTGGAACATTTTGTCAGGAGCCGAGACCAAAATTCAGCGATTCCCCATCTCAGCCCAGAAAGCAGGTAGAACAACTTTTGTGGTGCCTTTCAGCTGCCTACCGGGGTAGTGTAAAAACTACTAAGAGAACTCCTTTCTGGCACCTTCCACGGTGGAGTTGTGCATGGGGTGTGTTTTGAACATTTTGTCATGAGCCGAGACCAAAATTCAGCGATTCCCCATCTCAGCCCAGAAAGCAGGTAGAACAAGTTTTGTGGTGCCTTTCAGCTGTCTACCGGGGTAGTGTAAAAACTACCAAGAGAACTCCTTTCTGGCACCTTCCCCGATGGAGTTGTGCATGGGGTGTGTTTGGAACATTTTTCAGGAGCCGAGACCAAAATTCAGCGATTCCCCATCTCAGCCCAGAAAGCAGGTAGAACAAGTTTTGTGGTGCCTTTCAGCTGTCTACTGGGGTAGTGTAAAAAGTACCAGTAGAACTCGTTTCTGGCACCTTCCCCGGTGGAGTTGTGCATGGGGTGTGTTTGGAACATTTTGTCACCAGCCGAGACCAAAATTCAGCGTTTCCCCATCTCAGCCCAGAAAGCAGGTAGAACATCTTTTGTGGTGCCTTTCAGCTGCCTACCGGGGTAGTGTAAGAACTACCAAGAGAACTCCTTTCTGGCACCTTCCACGGTGGAGTTGTGCATGGGGTGTGTTTGGAACATTTTGTCAGGAGCCGAGACCAAAATTCAGCGGTTCCCCATCTCAGCCCAGAAAGCAGGTAGAACAACTTTTGTGGTGCCTTTCAGCTGCCTACCGGGGGTAGTGTAAAAACTACCCACACAACTCCTTTCTGGCACCTTCCACGGTGGAGTTGTGCATGGGGTGTGTTTGGAACATTTTGTCACCAGCTGAGGCCAAAATTCAGCGTTTCCCCATCTCAGCCCAGAAAGCAGGTAGAACAAGTTTTGTGGTGCCTTTCAGCTGCCTACCGGGGTAGTGTAAAAACTACCAACAGAACTCCTTTCTGGCACCTTCCCCGGTGGAGTTGTGCATGGGGTGTGTTTGGAACATTTTGTCACCAGCTGAGGCCAAAATTCAGCGTTTCCCCATCTCAGCCCAGAAAGCAGGTAGAACATCTTTTGTGGTGCCTTTCAGCTGCCTACCAGTGTAGTGTAAAAACTACTAACAGAACTCCTTTCTGGCACCTTCCCCGGTGGAGTTGTGCATGGGGTGTGTTTGGAACATTTTGTCAGGAGCCGAGACCAAAATTCAGCCATTCCCCATCTCAGCCCAGAAAGCAGGTAGAACAAGTTTTGTGGTGCCTTTCAGCTGCCTACCGGGGTAGTGTAAAAACTACCAAGAGAACTCCTTTCTGGCACTTTCCACGGTGGAGTTGATCATGGGGTGTGTTTGGAACATTTTGTCACCAGCCGAGACAAAAATTCAGCGATTCCCCATCTCAGCCCAGAAAGCAGGTAGAACAAGTTTTGTGGTGCCTTTCAGCTGTCTACAGGGGTAGTGTAAAAAGTACCAGTAGAACTCCTTTCTGGCACCTTCCCCGGTGGAGTTGTGCATGGGGTGTGTTTGGAACATTTTCTCACCTGCTGAGGCCAAAATTCAGCGTTTCCCCATCTCAGCCCAGAAAGCAGGTAGAACATCTTTTGTGGTGCCTTTTAGCTGCCTACCAGGGAAGTGTAAAAACTGCAAACAGAACTCGTTGCTGGCACCTTCCCCGGTGGAGTTGTGCATGGGGTGTGTTTGGAACATTTTGTCAGGAGCCGAGACCAAAATTCAGCGATTCCCCATCTCAGCCCAGAAAGCAGGTAGAACAACTTTTGTGGTGGTTTTCAGCTGTCTACAGGGGTAGTGTAAAAAGTACCAGTAGAACTCGTTTCTGGCACTTTCCCCGGTGGAGTTGTGCATGGGGTGTGTTTGGAACATTTTGTCACCAGCCGAGACCAAAATTCAGCGATTCCCCATCTCAGCCCAGAAAGCAGGTAGAACAAGTTTTGTGGTGCCTTTCAGCTGTCTACCGGGGTAGTTTAATCAGTACCTGTAGAACTCGTTTCTGGCACTTTCCCCGGTGGAGTTGTGCATGGGGTGTGTTTGTAACATTTTGTCACCAGCCGAGACCAAAATTCAGCGATTCCCCATCTCAGCCCAGAAAGCAGGTAGAACAAGTTTTGTGGTGCCTTTCAGCTGCCTACCGGGGTAGTGTAAAAACTACCAAGAGAACTCCTTTCTGGCACCTTCCCCGGTGGAGTTGTGCATGGGGTGTGTTTGGAACATCTTGTCACCAGCTGAGGCCAAAATTCTGCGTTTCCCCATCTCAGCCCAGAAAGCAGGTAGAACATCTTTTGTGGTGCCTTTCAGCTGCCTACCAGGGTAGTGTAAAAACTACTAACAGAACTCCTTTCTGGCACCTTCCCCGGTGGAGTTGTGCATGGGGTGTGTTTGGAACATTTTGTCACCAGCCGAGTCCAAAATTCAGCGGTTCCCCATCTCAGCCCAGAAAGCAGGTAGAACAAGTTTTGTGGTGCCTTTCAGCTGCCTACCGGGGTTGTGTAAAAACTACCAGTAGAACTCGTTTCTGGCACCTTCCCCGGTGGAGTTGTGCATGGGGTGTGTTTGGAACATTTTGTCACCTGCTGAGGCCAAAATTCAGCGATTCCCCATCTCAGCCCAGAAAGCAGGTAGAACATCTTTTGTGGTGCCTTTTAGCTGTCTACTGGGGTAGTGTAAAAACTACTAAGAGAACTCTTTTCTGGCACCTTCCGCGGTGGAGTTGTGCATGGGGTGTGTTTGGAACATTTTGTCAGGAGCCGAGACCAAAATTAGCCATTCCCCATCTCAGCCCAGAAAGCAGGTAGAACAAGTTTTGTGGTGTCTTGCAGCTGCCTACCGGGGTAGTGTAAAAAGTACCAGTAGAACTCCTTTCTGGCACTTTCCCCGGTGGAGTTGTGCATGGGGAGTGTTTGGAACATTTTGTCACCAGCCGAGACCAAAATTCAGCGATTCCCCATCTCAGCCCAGAAAGCAGGTAGAACAACTTTTGTGGTGCCTTTCAGCTGCCTACCGGGGTAGTGTAAAAACTACCAAGAGAACTCCTTTCTGGCACCTTCCCCGATGGAGTTGTGCATGGGTTGTGTTTGGAACATTTTGTCAGGAGCCGAGACCAAAATTCAGCGATTCCCCATCTCAGCCCAGAAAGCAGGTAGAACAAGTTTTGTGGTGCCTTGCAGCTGTCTACAGGGGTAGTGTAAAAACTGCAAACAGAACTCGTTGCTGGCACCTTCCCCGGTGGAGTTGTGCATGGGGTGTGTTTGTAACATTTTGTCACCAGCCGAGACCAAAATTCAGCCATTCCCCATCTCAGCCCAGAAAGCAGGTAGAACAAGTTTTGTGGTGCCTTTCAGCTGCCTACCGGGGTAGTGTAAAAACTACCAACAGAACTCGTTTCTGGCACCTTCCCCGGTGGAGTTGTGCATGGGGTGTGTTTGGAACATTTTGTCAGGAGCCGAGACCAAAATTCAGCGATTCCCCATCTCAGCCCAGAAAGCAGATAGAACAAGTTTTGTGGTGCCTTTCAGCTGCCTACCGGGGTAGTGTAAAAACTACCAAGAGAACTCCTTTCTGGCACCTTCCCCGATGGAGTTGTGCATGGGGTGTGTTTGGAACATTTTGTCAGGAGCCGAGACCAAAATTCAGCCATTCCCCATCTCAGCCCAGAAAGCAGGTAGAACAACTTTTGTGGTGCCTTTCAGCTGCCTACCGGGGTAGTGTAAAAAGTACCAGTACAACTCGTTTCTGGCACTTTCCCCGGTGGAGTTGTGCATGGGGTGTGTTTGTAACAATTTGTCACCAGCCGAGACCAAAATTCAGCGATTCCCCATCTCAGCCCAGAAAGCAGGTAGAACAACTTTTGTGGTGCCTTTCAGCTGCCTACCGGGGTAGTGTAAAAAGTACCAGTAGAACTCCTTTCTGGCACCTTCCGTGGTGGAGTTGTGCATGGGGTGTGTTTGGAACATTTTGTCACCAGCGGAGACCAAAATTCAGCGTTTCCCCATCTCAGCCCAGAAAGCAGGTAGAACATCTTTTGTGGTGTCTTTCAGCTGCCTACCGGGGTAGTGTAAAAACTACTAAGAGAACTCCTTTCTGGCACCTTCCACGGTGGAGTTGTGCATGGGGTGTGTTTGGAACATTGTGTCATGAGCCGAGTCCAAAATTCAGCGGTTCCCCATCTCAGCCCAGAAAGCAGGTAGAACAAGTTTTGTGGTGCCTTTCAGCTGTCTACCGGGGTAGTGTAAAAACTACCAAGAGAACTCCTTTCTGGCACCTTCCACGGTGGAGTTGTGCATGGGGTGTGTTTGGAACATTTTGTCACCAGCCGAGACCAAAATTCAGCGATTCCCCATCTCAGCCCAGAAAGCAGGTAGAACAACTTTTGTGGTGCCTTTCAGCTGCCTACCGGGGTAGTGTAAAAAGTACCAGTAGAACTCGTTTCTGGCACTTTCCCCGGTGGAGTTGTGCATGGGTGTGTGTTTGGAACATTTTGTCACCAGCTGAGGCCAAAATTCAGCGTTTCCCCATCTCAGCCCAGAAAGCAGGTAGAACATCTTTTGTGGTGCCTTTTAGCTGCCTACCAGGGTAGTGTAAAAACTACTAACAGAACTCCTTTCTGGCACCTTCCACAGTGGAGTTGTGCATGGGGTGTGTTTGGAACATTTTGTCAGGAGCCGAGACCAAAATTCAGCGATTCCCCATCTCAGCCCAGAAAGCAGGTAGAACAACTTTTGTGGTGCCTTTCAGCTGCCTACCGGGGTAGTGTAAAAACTACTAAGAGAACTCCTTTCTGGCACCTTCCACGGTGGAGTTGTGCATGGGGTGTGTTTGGAACATTTTGTCATGAGCCGAGACCAAAATTCAGCGATTCCCCATCTCAGCCCAGAAAGCAGGTAGAACAAGTTTTGTGGTGCCTTTCAGCTGTCTACCGGGGTAGTGTAAAAACTACCAAGAGAACTCCTTTCTGGCACCTTCCCCGATGGAGTTGTGCATGGGGTGTGTTTGGAACATTTGTCAGGAGCCGAGACCAAAATTCAGCCATTCCCCATCTCAGCCCAGAAAGCAGGTAGAACAAGTTTTGTGGTGCCTTTCAGCTGCCTACCGGGGTAGTGTAAAAAGTACCAGTAGAACTCCTTTCTGGCACTTTCCCCGGTGGAGTTGTGCATGGGGTGTGTTTGGAACATTTTGTCACCAGCCGAGACCAAAATTCAGCGATTCCCCATCTCAGCCCAGAAAGCAGGTAGAACAACTTTTGTGGTGCCTTTCAGCTGCCTACCGGGGTACTGTAAAATCTATGAACAGAACTCCTTTCTGGCACCTTCCGTGGTGGAGTTGTGCATGGGGTGTGTTTGGAACATTTTGTCACCAGCCGAGACCAAAATTCAGCGATTCCCCATCTCAGCCCAGAAAGCAGGTAGAACATCTTTTGTGGTGCCTTTCAGCTGCCTACCGGGGTAGTGTAAGAACTACCAAAAGAACTCGTTTCTGGCACCTTCCACGGTGGAGTTGTGCATGGGGTGTGTTTGGAACATTTTGTCAGGAGCCGAGACCAAAATTCAGCGGTTCCCCATCTCAGCCCAGAAAGCAGGTAGAACAAGTTTTGTGGTGCCTTTCAGCTGCCTACCGGGGTAGTGTAAAAACTACTAAGAGAACTCCTTTCTGGCACCTTCCACGGTGGAGTTGTGCATGGGGTGTGTTTGGAACATTTTGTCACCAGCTGAGGCCAAAATTCAGCGTTTCCCCATCTCAGCCCAGAAAGCAGGTAGAACAAGTTTTGTGGTGCCTTTCAGCTGCCTACCGGGGTAGTGTAAAAACTACCAACAGAACTCGTTTCTGGCACCTTCCCCGGTGGAGTTGTGCATGGGGTGTGTTTGGAACATTTTGTCATGAGCCGAGTCCAAAATTCAGCGTTTCCCCATCTCAGCCCAGAAAGCAGGTAGAACAAGTTTTGTGGTGCCTTTCAGCTGCCTACCGGGGTAGTGTAAAAACTACTAACAGAACTCCTTTCTGGCACCTTCCCCGGTGGAGTTGTGCATGGGGTGTGTTTGGAACATTTTTTCAGGAGCCGAGACCAAAATTCAGCGATTCCCCATCTCAGCCCAGAAAGCAGGTAGAACAAGTTTTGTGGTGCCTTTCAGCTGCCTACCGCGGTAGTTTAATCAGTACCTGTAGAACTCGTTTCTGGCACTTTCCCCGGTGGAGTTGTGCATGGGGTGTGTTTGGAACATTTTGTCACCAGCCGACACCAAAATTCAGCGATTCCCCATCTCAGCCCAGAAAGCAGGTAGAACAAGTTTTGTGGTGTCTTTCAGCTGCCTACCGGAGTAGTGTAAAAACTACCAAGAGAACTCCTTTCTGGCACCTTCCGCGGTGGAGTTGTGCATGGGGTGTGTTTGGAACATTTTGTCACCTGCTGAGGCCAAAATTCAGCGTTTCCCCATCTCAGCCCAGAAAGCAGGTAGAACAACTTTTGTGGTGCCTTTCAGCTGCCTACCGGGGTAGTGTAAAAACTACTAAGAGAACTCTTTTCTGGCACCTTCCGCGGTGGAGTTGTGCATGGGGTGTGTTTGGAACATTTTGTCAGGAGCCGAGACCAAAATTAGCCATTCCCCATCTCAGCCCAGAAAGCAGGTAGAACAAGTTTTGTGGTGCCTTTCAGCTGCCTACCGGGGTAGTGTAAAAACTACTAACAGAACTCCTTTCTGGCACCTTCCCCGGTGGAGTTGTGCATGGGGTGTGTTTGGAACATTTTGTCATGAGCCGAGACCAAAATCCAGCGATTCCCCATCTCAGCCCAGAAAGCAGGTAGAACAAGTTTTGTGGTGCCTTTCAGCTGCCTACCGGGGTAGTGTAAAAACTACCAAGAGAACTCCTTTCTGGCACCTTCCCCGATGGAGTTGTGCATGGGGTGTGTTTGGAACATTTTGTCAGGAGCCGAGACCAAAATTCAGCCATTCCCCATCTCAGCCCAGAAAGCAGGTAGAACAAGTTTTGTGGTGCCTTTCAGCTGCCTACCGGGGTAGTGTAAAAAGTACCTGTAGAACTCGTTTCTGGCACTTTCCCCGGTGGAGTTGTGCATGGGGTGTGTTTGTAACATTTTGTCACCAGCCGAGACCAAAATTCAGCGATTCCCCATCTCAGCCCAGAAAGCAGGTAGAACAAGTTTTGTGGTGCCTTTCAGCTGTCTACAGGGGTAGTGTAAAAAGTACCAGTAGAACTCCTTTCTGGCACCTTCCACGGTGGAGTTGTGCATGGGGTGTGTTTGGAACATTTTGTCACCTGCTGAGGCCAAAATTCAGCGTTTCCCCATCTCAGCCCAGAAAGCAGGTAGAACATCTTTTGTGGTGCCTTTCAGCTGCCTACCAGGGTAGTGTAAAAACTACTAACAGAACTCCTTTCTGGCACCTTCCACAGTGGAGTTGTGCATGGGGTGTGTTTGGAACATTTTGTCAGGAGCCGAGACCAAAATTCAGCCATTCCCCATCTCAGCCCAGAAAGCAGGTAGAACAAGTTTTGTGGTGTCTTGCAGCTGCCTACCGGGGTAGTGTAAAAAGTACCAGTAGAACTCCTTTCTGGCACCTTCCCCGGTGGAGTTGTGCATGGGGTGTGTTTGGAACATTTTGTCACCAGCCGAGACCAAAATTCAGCCATTCCCCATCTCAGCCCAGAAAGCAGGTAGAACAAGTTTTGTGGTGCCTTTCAGCTGCCTACCGGGGTAGTGTAAAACCTGCAAACAGAACTCGTTGCTGGCACCTTCCCCGGTGGAGTTGTGCATGGGGTGTGTTTGGAACATTTTGTCACCAGCCGAGACCAAAATTCAGCGATTCCCCATCTCAGCCCAGAAAGCAGGTAGAACAAGTTTTGTGGTGCCTTTCAGATGCCTACCGGGGTACTGTAAAATCTATGAACAGAACTCCTTTCTGACACCTTCCCCGGTGGAGTTGTGCATGGGGTGTGTTTGGAACATTTTGTCACCAGCTGAGGCCAAAATTCAGCATTTCCCCATCTCAGCCCAGAAAGCAGGTAGAACATCTTTTGTGGTGCCTTTTAGCTGCCTACCAGGGTAGTGTAAAAACTACTAACAGAACTCCTTTCTGGCACCTTCCACAGTGGAGTTGTGCATGGGGTGTGTTTGGAACATTTTGTCAGGAGCCGAGACCAAAATTCAGCGATTCCCCATCTCAGCCCAGAAAGCAGGTAGAACAAGTTTTGTGGTGACTTTCAGCTGCCTACCGGGGGTAGTGTAAAAACTACCAAGAGAACTCCTTTCTGGCACCTTCCCCGATGGAGTTGTGCATGGGGTGTGTTTGGAACATTTTGTCAGGAGCCGAGACCAAAATTCAGCGATTCCCCATCTCAGCCCAGAAAGCAGGTAGAACAAGTTTTGTGGTGCCTTTCAGCTGCCTACCGGGGTAGTGTAAAAACTACCAACAGAACTCCTTTCTGGCACCTTCCCCGGTGGAGTTGTGCATGGGGTGTGTTTGGAACATTTTGTCACCAGCCGAGACCAAAATTCAGCGATTCCCCATCTCAGCCCAGAAAGCAGGTAGAACAAGTTTTGTGGTGCCTTTCAGCTGCCTACCGGGGTAGTGTAAAAAGTACCAGTAGAACTCGTTTCTGGCACTTTCCACGGTGGAGTTGTGCATGGGGTGTGTTTGGAACATTTTGTCACCAGCCGAGACCAAAATTCAGCGATTCCCCATCTCAGCCCAGAAAGCAGGTAGAACAACTTTTGTGGTGCCTTTCAGCTGCCTACCGGGGTACTGTAAAATCTCTGAACAGAACTCCTTTCTGGCACCTTCCCCGGTGGAGTTGTGCATGGGGTGTGTTTGGAACATTTTGTCACCAGCCGAGACCAAAATTCAGCGTTTCCCCATCTCAGCCCAGAAAGCAGGTAGAACATCTTTTGTGGTGCCTTTCAGCTGCCTACCGGGGTAGTGTAAAAACTACTAAGAGAACTCCTTTCTGGCACCTTCCCCGGTGGAGTTGTGCATGGGGTGTGTTTGGAACATTGTGTCATGAGCCGAGTCCAAAATTCAGCGGTTCCCCATCTCAGCCCAGAAAGCAGGTAGAACAAGTTTTGTGGTGCCTTTCAGCTGCCTACCGGGGTAGTGTAAAAACTACCAAGAGAACTCCTTTCTGGCACCTTCCACGGTGGAGTTGTGCATGGGGTGTGTTTGGAACATTTTGTCACCAGCCGACACCAAAATTCAGCGATTCCCCATCTCAGCCCAGAAAGCAGGTAGAACAAGTTTTGTGGTGCCTTTCAGCTGCCTACCGGGGTAGTGTAAAAAGTACCAGTAGAACTCGTTTCTGGCACTTTCCCCGGTGGAGTTGTGCATGGGGTGTGTTTGGAACATTTTGTCACCAGCCGAGGCCAAAATTCAGCGATTCCCCATCTCAGCCCAGAAAGCAGGTAGAACAAGTTTTGTGGTGCCTTTCAGATGCCTACCGGGGTACTGTAAAATCTATGAACAGAACTCCTTTCTGGCACCTTCCCCGGTGGAGTTGTGCATGGGGTGTGTTTGGAACATTTTGTCACCAGCCGAGTCCAAAATTCAGCGTTTCCCCATCTCAGCCCAGAAAGCAGGTAGAACATCTTTTGTGGTGCCTTTTAGCTGCCTACCAGGGTAGTGTAAAAACTACTAACAGAACTCCTTTCTGGCACCTTCCACAGTGGAGTTGTGCATGGGGTGTGTTTGGAACATTTTGTCAGGAGCCGAGACCAAAATTCAGCGATTCCCCATCTCAGCCCAGGAAGCAGGTAGAACAAGTTTTGTGGTGCCTTTCAGCTGCCTACCGGGGTAGTGTTAAAAACTACTAAGAGAACTCCTTTCTGGCATCTTCCACGGTGGAGTTGTGCATGGGGTGTGTTTGGAACATTTTGTCATGAGCCGAGACCAAAATTCAGCGATTCCCCATCTCAGCCCAGAAAGCAGGTAGAACAACTTTTGTGGTGCCTTTCAGCTGTCTACCGAAGTAGTGTAAAAAGTACCAGTAGAACTCCTTTCTGGCACTTTCCCCGGTGGAGTTGTGCATGGGGTGTGTTTGGAACATTTTGTCACCAGCCGACACCAAAATTCAGCCATTCCCCATCTCAGCCCAGAAAGCAGGTAGAACAAGTTTTGTGGTGCCTTTCAGCTGTCTACCGGGGTAGTGTAAAAAGTACCAGTAGAACTCCTTTCTGGCACCTTCCCCGGTGGAGTTGTGCATGGGGTGTGTTTGGAACATTTTGTCACCAGCCGAGACCAAAATTCAGCCATTCCCCATCTCAGCCCAGAAAGCAGGTAGAACATCTTTTGTGGTGCCTTTCAGCTGCCTACCGGGGTAGTGTAAAAACTACCAAGAGAACTCCTTTCTGGCACCTTCTGCGGTGGAGTTGTGCATGGGGTGTGTTTGGAACATTTTGTCAGGAGCCGACTCCAAAATTCAGCGATTCCCCATCTCAGCCCAGAAAGCAGGTAGAACATCTTTTGTGGTGCCTTTCAGCTGCCTACCAGGGTAGTGTAAAAACTACTAACAGAACTCCTTTCTGGCACCTTCCACGGTGGAGTTGTGCATGGGGTGTGTTTGGAACATTTTGTCAGGAGCCGAGACCAAAATTCAGCCATTCCCCATCTCAGCCCAGAAAGCAGGTAGAACAACTTTTGTGGTGCCTTGCAGCTGTCTACAGGGGTAATGTAAAAAGTACCAGTAGAACTCGTTTCTGGCACTTTCCCTGGTAGAATTGTGCATGGGGTGTGTTTGGAACATTTTGTCACCAGCCGAGACCAAAATTCAGCGATTCCCCATCTCAGCCCAGAAAGCAGGTAGAACATCTTTTGTGGTGCCTTTCAGCTGCCTACCGGGGTAGTGTAAAAACTACCAAGAGAACTCGTTTCTGGCACCTTCCCCGGTGGAGTTGTGCATGGGGTGTGTTTGGAACATTTTGTCACCAGCCGAGACCAAAATTCAGCGATTCCCCATCTCAGCCCAGAAAGCAGGTAGAACAAGTTTTGTGGTGCCTTTCAGCTGCCTACCGGGGTAGTGTAAAAACTACCAACAGAACTCCTTTCTGGCACCTTCCCCGGTGGAGTTGTGCATGGGGTGTGTTTGGAACATTTTGTCACCAGCCGAGACCAAAATTCAGCGATTCCCCATCTCAGCCCAGAAAGCAGGTAGAACAAGTTTTGTGGTGCCTTTCAGCTGTCTACCGGGGTAGTGTAAAAAGTACCAGTAGAACTCGTTTCTGGCACTTTCCCCGGTGGAGTTGTGCATGGGGTGTGTTTGGAACATTTTGTCAGGAGCCGAGACCAAAATTCAGCCATTCCCCATCTCAGCCCAGAAAGCCGGTAGAACAAGTTTTGTGGTGCCTTTCAGCTGCCTACCGGGGTAGTGTAAAAACTACCAAGAGAACTCGTTTCTGGCACTTTCCCTGGTAGAATTGTGCATGGGGTGTGTTTGGAACATTTTGTCACCAGCCGAGAGCAAAATTCAGCGATTCCCCATCTCAGCCCAGAAAGCAGGTAGAACATCTTTTGTGGTGCCTTTCAGCTGCCTACCGGGGTAGTGTAAAAACTACCAAGAGAACTCCTTTCTGGCACCTTCCCCGATGGAGTTGTGCATGGGGTGTGTTTGGAACATTTTGTCACCGTCTGAGTCCAAAATTCAGCGATTCCCCATCTCAGCCCAGAAAGCAGGTAGAACAAGTTTTGTGGTGCCTTTCAGCTGCCTACCGGGGTAGTGTAAAAACTACCAAGAGAACTCCTTTCTGGCACCTTCCACGGTGGAGTTGTGCATGGGGTGTGTTTGGAACATTTTGTCAGGAGCCGAGACCAAAATTCAGCGATTCCCCATCTCAGCCCAGAAAGCAGGTAGAACAAGTTTTGTGGTGCCTTTCAGCTGCCTACCGGGGTAGTGTAAAAACTACCAACAGAACTCCTTTCTGGCACCTTCCACGGTGGAGTTGTGCATGGGGTGTGTTTGGAACATTTTGTCACCAGCCGAGACCAAAATTCAGCGTTTCCCCATCTCAGCCCAGAAAGCAGGTAGAACAAGTTTTGTGGTGCCTTTCAGCTGCCTACCGGGGTAGTGTAAAAACTACCAACAGAACTCCTTTCTGGCACCTTCCCCGGTGGAGTTGTGCATGGGGTGTGTTTGGAACATTTTGTCAGGAGCCGAGACCAAAATTCAGCGTTTCCCCATCTCAGCCCAGAAAGCAGGTAGAACAACTTTTGTGGTGTCTTTCAGCTGTCTACCGGGGTAGTGTAAAAACTACCAAGAGAACTCCTTTCTGGCACCTTCCCCGGTGGAGTTGTGCATGGGGTGTGTTTGGAACATTTTGTCATGAGCCGAGACCAAAATTCAGCGATTCCCCATCTCAGCCCAGAAAGCAGGTAGAACAAGTTTTGTGGTGCCTTTCAGCTGCCTACCGGGGTAGTGTAAAAAGTACCAAGAGAACTCGTTTCTGGCACTTTCCCCCTTGGAGTTGTGCATGGGGTGTGTTTGGAACATTTTGTCAGGAGCCGAGACCAAAATTCAGCGATTCCCCATCTCAGCCCAGAAAGCAGGTAGAACATCTTTTGTGGTGCCTTTCAGCTGCCTACCGGGGGTAGTGTAAAAACTACCAAGAGAACTCCTTTCTGGCACCTTCCACGGTGGAGTTGTGCATGGGGTGTGTTTGGAACATTTTGTCACCGTCTGAGTCCAAAATTCAGCGATTCCCCATCTCAGCCCAGAGAGCAGGTAGAACAACTTTTGTGGTGCCTTTCAGCTGCCTACCGGGGGTAGTGTAAAAACTACCAAGAGAACTCCTTTCTGGCACCTTCCACGGTGGAGTTGTGCATGGGGTGTGTTTGGAACATTTTGTCACCAGCCGAGACCAAAATTCAGCGTTTCCCCATCTCAGCCCAGAAAGCAGGTAGAACAAGTTTTGTGGTGCCTTTCAGCTGCCTACCGGGGTAGTGTAAAAACTACCAACAGAACTCCTTTCTGGCACCTTCCCCGGTGGAGTTGTGCATGGGGTGTGTTTGGAACATTTTGTCACCAGCCGAGACCAAAATTCAGCGATTCCCCATCTCAGCCCAGAAAGCAGGTAGAACAAGTTTTGTGGTGCCTTTCAGCTTTCTACCGGGGTAGTGTAAAAAGTACCAGTAGAACTCGTTTCTGGCACTTTCCCCGGTGGAGTTGTGCATGGGGTGTGTTTGGAACATTTTGTCACCAGCCGAGACCAAAATTCAGCGATTCCCCATCTCAGCCCAGAAAGCAGGTAGAACAACTTTTGTGGTGCCTTTCAGCTGTCTACCGGGGTAGTGTAAAAACTACCAAGAGAACTCCTTTCTGGCACCTTCCCCGGTGGAGTTGTGCATGGGGTGTGTTTGGAACATTTTGTCATGAGCCGAGACCAAAATTCAGCGATTCCCCATCTCAGCCCAGAAAGCAGGTAGAACAAGTTTTGTGGTGCCTTTCAGCTGCCTACCGGGGTAGTGTAAAAACTACCAAGAGAACTCCTTTCTGGCACTTTCCCCGGTGGAGTTGTGCATGGGGTGTGTTTGTAACATTTTGTCACCAGCCGACACCAAAATTCAGCGATTCCCCGTCTCAGCCCAGAAAGCAGGTAGAACAAGTTTTGTGGTGCCTTTCAGCTGCCTACCGGGGTAGTGTAAAAAGTACCAAGAGAACTCGTTTCTGGCACTTTCCCCCTTGGAGTTGTGCATGGGGTGTGTTTGGAACATTTTGTCACCAGCTGAGACCAAAATTCAGCGATTCCCCATCTCAGCCCAGAAAGCAGGTAGAACATCTTTTGTGGTGCCTTTCAGCTGCCTACCGGGGTAGTGTAAAAACTACCAAGAGAACTCCTTTCTGGCACCTTCCACGGTGGAGTTGTGCATGGGGTGTGTTTGGAACATTTTGTCACCGTCTGAGTCCAAAATTCAGCGATTCCCCATCTCAGCCCAGAAAGCAGGTAGAACAACTTTTGTGGTGCCTTTCAGCTGCCTACCGGGGTAGTGTAAAAACTACCAAGAGAACTCCTTTCTGGCACCTTCCCCGGTGGAGTTGTGCATGGGGTGTGTTTGGAACATTTTGTCAGGAGCCGAGACCAAAATTCAGCGATTCCCCATCTCAGCCCAGAAAGCAGGTAGAACAACTTTTGTGGTGCCTTTCAGCTGCCTACCGGGGTAGTGTAAAAACTACCAAGAGAACTCCTTTCTGGCACCTTCCACGGTGGAGTTGTGCATGGGGTGTGTTTGGAACATTTTGTCACCAGCCGAGACCAAAATTCAGCGTTTCCCCATCTCAGCCCAGAAAGGAGGTAGAACAAGTTTTGTGGTGCCTTTCAGCTGCCTACCGGGGTAGTGTAAAAACTACCAACAGAACTCCTTTCTGGCACCTTCCCCGGTGGAGTTGTGCATGGGGTGTGTTTGGAACATTTTGTCACCAGCCGAGACCAAAATTCAGCGATTCCCCATCTCAGCCCAGAAAGCAGGTAGAACAACTTTTGTGGTGTCTTTCAGCTGTCTACCGGGGTAGTGTAAAAACTACCAAGAGAACTCCTTTCTGGCACCTTCCCCGGTGGAGTTGTGCATGGGGTGTGTTTGGAACATTTTGTCATGAGCCGAGTCCAAAATTCAGCGATTCCCCATCTCAGCCCAGAAAGCAGGTAGAACAAGTTTTGTGGTGCCTTTCAGCTGCCTACCGGGGTAGTGTAAAAAGTACCAGTAGAACTCCTTTCTGGCACTTTCCCCCTTGGAGTTGTGCATGGGGTGTGTTTGGAACATTTTGTCACCAGCTGAGACCAAAATTCAGCGATTCCCCATCTCAGCCCAGAAAGCAGGTAGAACATCTTTTGTGGTGCCTTTCAGCTGCCTACCGGGGTAGTGTAAGAACTACCAAGAGAACTCGTTTCTGGCACCTTCCCCGGTGGAGTTGTGCATGGGGTGTGTTTGGAACATTTTGTCACCAGCCGAGTCCAAAATTCAGCCGTTCCCCATCTCAGCCCAGAAAGCAGGTAGAACAAGTTTTGTGGTGCCTTTCAGCTGCCTACCGGGGTAGTGTAAAAACTACCAAGAGAACTCGTTTCTGGCACTTTCCCCGGTGGAGTTGTGCATGGGGTGTGTTTGGAACATTTTGTCACCAGCCGACACCAAAATTCAGCGATTCCCCGTCTCAGCCCAGAAAGCAGGTAGAACAAGTTTTGTGGTGCCTTTCAGCTGCCTACCGGGGTAGTGTAAAAACTACCAAGAGAACTCCTTTCTGGCACCTTCCCCGGTGGAGTTGTGCATGGGGTGTGTTTGGAACATTTTGTCAGGAGCCGAGACCAAAATTCAGCGATTCCCCATCTCAGCCCAGAAAGCAGGTAGAACAAGTTTTGTGGTGCCTTTCAGCTGCCTACCGGGGTAGTGTAAAAAGTACCAGTAGAACTCGTTTCTGGCACTTTCCCCGGTGGAGTTGTGCATGGGGTGTGTTTGGAACATTTTGTCACCAGCTGAGGCCAAAATTCAGCGTTTCCCCATCTCAGCCCAGAAAGCAGGTAGAACATCTTTTGTGGTGCCTTTCAGCTTCCTACCAGGGTAGTGTAAAAACTACCAACAGAACTCCTTTCTGGCACCTTCCACAGTGGAGTTGTGCATGGGGTGTGTTTGGAACATTTTGTCACCAGCCGAGACCAAAATTCAGCCATTCCCCATCTCAGCCCAGAAAGCAGGTAGAACATCTTTTGTGGTGCCTTTCAGCTGCCTACCGGGGTAGTGTAAAAAGTACCAACAGAACTCCTTTCTGGCACTTTCCCCGGTGGAGTTGTGCATGGGGTGTGTTTGGAACATTTTGTCACCAGCCGAGACCAAAATTCAGCGATTCCCCATCTCAGCCCAGAAAGCAGGTAGAACAAGTTTTGTGGTGCCTTTCAGCTGCCTACCGGGGTAGTGTAAAAACTACCAACAGAACTCCTTTCTGGCACCTTCCGCGGTGGAGTTGTGCATGGGGTGTGTTTGGAACATTTTGTCACCAGCTGAGGCCAAAATTCAGCGGTTCCCCATCTCAGCCCAGAAAGCAGGTAGAACATCTTTTGTGGTGCCTTTCAGCTGCCTACCGGGGTAGTGTAAAAACTACTAACAGAACTCCTTTCTGGCACCTTCCACAGTGGAGTTGTGCATGGGGTGTGTTTGGAACATTTTTCAGGAGCCGAGACCAAAATTCAGCGATTCCCCATCTCAGCCCAGAAAGCAGGTAGAACAAGTTTTGTGGTGCCCTGCAGCTGTCTACAGGGGTAGTGTAAAAAGTACCAAGAGAACTCCTTTCTGGCACTTTCCCCGGTGGAGTTGTGCATGGGGTGTGTTTGGAACATTTTGTCAGGAGCTGAGACCAAAATTCAGCGATTCCCCATCTCAGCCCAGAAAGCAGGTAGAACAACTTTTGTGGTGCCTTTCAGCTGCCTACTGGGGTAGTGTAAAAACTACTAACAGAACTCCTTTCTGGCACCTTCCCCGGTGGAGTTGTGCATGGGGTGTGTTTGGAACATTTTGTCAGGAGCCGAGACCAAAATTCAGCCATTCCCCATCTCAGCCCAGAAAGCAGGTAGAACAACTTTTGTGGTGCCTTTCAGCTGTCTACAGGGGTAGTGTAAAAAGTACCAGTAGAACTCGTTTCTGGCACTTTCCCCGGTGGAGTTGTGCATGGGGTGTGTTTGGAACATTTTGTCACCAGCCGAGACCAAAATTCAGCCATTCCCCATCTCAGCCCAGAAAGCAGGTAGAACAAGTTTTGTGGTGCCTTTCAGCTGCCTACCGGGGTAGTGTAAAAACTACCAAGAGAACTCGTTTCTGGCACTTTCCCCGGTGGAGTTGTGCATGGGGTGTGTTTGGAACATTTTGTCACCAGCCGAGACCAAAATTCAGCGATTCCCCATCTCAGCCCAGAAAGCAGGTAGAACAACTTTTGTGGTGCCTTTCAGCTGCCTACCGGGGTAGTGTAAAAACTACCAAGAGAACTCCTTTCTGGCACCTTCCCCGATGGAGTTGTGCATGGGGTGTGTTTGGAACATTTTGTCACCAGCCGAGACCAAAATTCAGCCATTCCCCATCTCAGCCCAGAAAGCAGGTAGAACATCTTTTGTGGTGCCTTTCAGCTGCCTACCGGGGTAGTGTAAAAACTACCAAGAGAACTCGTTTCTGGCACTTTCCCCGGTGGAGTTGTGCATGGGGTGTGTTTGGAACATTTTGTCAGGAGCCGAGACCAAAATTCAGCGATTCCCCATCTCAGCCCAGAAAGCAGGTAGAACAAGTTTTGTGGTGCCTTTCAGCTGTCTACCGGGGTAGTGTAAAAACTACCAACAGAACTCCTTTCTGGCACTTTCCCCGGTGGAGTTGTGCATGGGGTGTGTTTGGAACATTTTGTCACCAGCCGACACCAAAATTCAGCCATTCCCCATCTCAGCCCAGAAAGCAGGTAGAACAAGTTTTGTGGAGCCTTTCAGCTGCCTACCGGGGTAGTGTAAAAACTACCAACAGAACTCCTTTCTGGCACCTTCCACGGTGGAGTTGTGCATGGGGTGTGTTTGGAACATTTTGTCATGAGCCGAGTCCAAAATTCAGCGATTCCCCATCTCAGCCCAGAAAGCAGGTAGAACAAGTTTTGTGGTGCCTTTCAGCTGTCTACCGGGGTAGTGTAAAAAGAACCAAGAGAACTCGTTTCTGGCACTTTCCCCGGTGGAGTTGTGCATGGGGTGTGTTTGGAACATTTTGTCACCAGCTGAGACCAAAATTCAGCGATTCCCCATCTCAGCCCAGAAAGCAGGTAGAACAAGTTTTGTGGTGCCTTTCAGCTGCCTACCGGGGTAGTGTAAGAACTACCAAGAGAACTCGTTTCTGGCACCTTCCACGGTGGAGTTGTGCATGGGGTGTGTTTGGAACATTTTGTCAGGAGCCGAGACCAAAATTCAGCGATTCCCCATCTCAGCCCAGAAAGCAGGTAGAACAAGTTTTGTGGTGCCTTGCAGCTGTCTACAGGGGTAGTGTAAAAAGTACCAGTAGAACTCGTTTCTGGCACTTTCCCCGGTGGAGTTGTGCATGGGGTGTGTTTGGAACATTTTGTCAACAGCCGAGACCAAAATTCAGCGATTCCCCATCTCAGCCCAGAAGCAGGTAGAAAAAGTTTTGTGGTGCCTTTCAGCTGCCTACCGGGGTAGTGTAAAAACTACCAAGAGAACTCCTTTCTGGCACCTTCCCCGATGGAGTTGTGCATGGGGTGTGTTTGGAACATTTTGTCACCAGCTGAGGCCAAAATTCAGCGTTTCCCCATCTCAGCCCAGAAAGCAGGTAGAACATCTTTTGTGGTGCCTTTCAGCTGCCTACCGGGGTAGTGTAAAAACTACCAAGAGAACTCCTTTCTGGCACCTTCCACAGTGGAGTTGTGCATGGGGTGTGTTTGGAACATTTTGTCATGAGCCGAGACCAAAATTCAGCGATTCCCCATCTCAGCCCAGAAAGCAGGTAGAACAAGTTTTGTGGTGCCTTGCAGCTGTCTACAGGGGTAGTGTAAAAAGTACCAGTAGAACTCGTTTCTGGCACTTTCCCCGGTGGAGTTGTGCATGGGGTGTGTTTGGAACATTTTGTCACCAGCCGAGACTAAAATTCAGCGATTCCCCATCTCAGCCCAGAAAGCAGGTAGAAAAAGTTTTGTGGTGCCTTTCAGCTGCCTACCGGGGTAGAGTAAAAACTACAAAGAGAACTCCTTTCTGGCACCTTCCCCGATGGAGTTGTGCATGGGGTGTGTTTGGAACATTTTGTCACCAGCCGAGACCAAAATTCAGCCATTCCCCATCTCAGCCCAGGAAGCAGGTAGAACAAGTTTTGTGGTGCCTTTCAGCTGCCTACTGGGGTAGTGTAAAAACTACTAACAGAACTCCTTTCTGGCACCTTCCCCGGTGGAGTTGTGCATGGGGTGTGTTTGGAACATTTTGTCACCAGCCGAGACCAAAATTCAGCCATTCCCCATCTCAGCCCAGAAAGCAGGTAGAACAACTTTTGTGGTGCCTTTCAGCTGTCAACAGGGGTAGTGTAAAAAGTACCAGTAGAACTCGTTTCTGGCACTTTCCCCGGTGGAGTTGTGCATGGGGTGTGTTTGGAACATTTTGTCACCAGCCGAGACCAAAATTCAGCGATTCCCCATCTCAGCCCAGAAAGCAGGTAGAACAAGTTTTATGGTGCCTTTGAGCTGTCTACTGGGGTAGTGTAAAAAGTACCAGTAGAACTCGTTTCTGGCACCTTCCGCGGTGGAGTTGTGCATGGGGTGTGTTTGGAACATTTTGTCAGGAGCCGAGACCAAAATTCAGCGTTTCCCCATCTCAGCCCAGAAAGCAGGTAGAACAACTTTTGTGGTGCCTTTCAGATGCCTACCGGGGTACTGTAAAATCTATGAACAGAACTCCTTTCTGGCACCTTCCGTGGTGGAGTTGTGCATGGGGTGTGTTTGGAACATTTTGTCAGGAGCCGAGTCCAAAATTCAGCCATTCCCCATCTCAGCCCAGAAAGCAGGTAGAACAAGTTTTGTGGTGCCTTTCAGCTGCCTACCAGGGTAGTGTAAAAACTACCAAGAGAACTCCTTTCTGGCACCTTCCCCGGTGGAGTTGTGCATGGGGTGTGTTTGGAACATTTTGTCAGGAGCCGAGTCCAAATTTAGCGTTTCCCCATCTCAGCCCAGAAAGCAGGTAGAACAACTTTTGTGGTGCCTTTCAGCTGCCTACCGGGGTAGTGTAAAAAGTACCAGTAGAACTCGTTTCTGGCACTTTCCCCGGTGGAGTTGTGCATGGGGTGTGTTTGGAACATTTTGTCAGGAGCCGAGACCAAAATTCAGCGATTCCCCATCTCAGCCCAGAAAGCAGGTAGAACAAGTTTTGTGGTGCCTTTCAGCTGCCTACCGGGGTAGTGTAAAAACTACCAAGAGAACTCCTTTCTGGCACCTTCCCCGATGGAGTTGTGCATGGGGTGTGTTTGGAACATTTTGTCATGAGCCGAGACCAAAATTCAGCGATTCCCCATCTCAGCCCAGAAAGCAGGTAGAACAAGTTTTGTGGTGCCTTTCAGCTGCCTACCGGGGTAGTGTAAAAACTACCAAGAGAACTCCTTTCTGGCACCTTCCACGGTGGAGTTGTGCATGGGGTGTGTTTGGAACATTTTGTCACCAGCCGAGACCAAAATTCAGCGTTTCCCCATCTCAGCCCAGAAAGCAGGTAGAACATCTTTTGTGGTGCCTTTCAGCTGCCTACCGGGGTACTGTAAAAACTACTAAGAGAACTCCTTTCTGGCACCTTCCCCGGTGGAGTTGTGCATGGGGTGTGTTTGGAACATTTTGTCACCAGCCGAGCCCAAAATTCAGCCATTCCCCATCTCAGCCCAGAAAGCAGGTAGAACAAGTTTTGTGGTGCCTTGCAGCTGTCTACTGGGGTAGTGTAAAAAGTACCAGTAGAACTCGTTTCTGGCACCTTCCCCGATGGAGTTGTGCATGGGGTGTGTTTGGAACATTTTGTCACCAGCCGAGACCAAAATTCAGCCATTCCCCATCTCAGCCCAGAAAGCAGGTAGAACAACTTTTGTGGTGCAGTGTAAAAACAACCAACAGACCTCGTTTCTGGAACTTTTTCCCCGGTGGAGTTGTGCATGGGGTGTGTTTGGAACATTTTGTCACCGTCTGAGTCCAAAATTCAGCGATTCCCCATCTCAGCCCAGAAAGCAGGTAGAACAAGTTTTGTGGTGCCTTTCAGCTGCCTACCGGGGTAGTGTAAAAACTACCAAGAGAACTCCTTTCTGGCACCTTCCCCGGTGGAGTTGTGCATGGGGTGTGTTTGGAACATTTTGTCACCAGCCGAGACCAAAATTCAGCGTTTCCCCATCTCAGCCCAGAAAGCAGGTAGAACATCTTTTGTGGTGCCTTGCAGCTGTCTACAGGGGTAGTGTAAAAAGTACCAAGAGAACTCCTTTCTGGCACTTTCCCCGGTGGAGTTGTGCATGGGGTGTGTTTGGAACATTTTGTCACCAGCCGAGACCAAAATTCAGCCATTCCCCATCTCAGCCCAGAAAGCAGGTAGAACAATTTTTGTGGTGCCTTTCAGCTGTCTACCGGGGTAGTGTAAAAACTACCAAGAGAACTCGTTTCTGGCACTTTCCCCGGTGGAGTTGTGCATGGGGTGTGTTTGGAACATTTTGTCACCAGCCGAGACCAAAATTCAGCGTTTCCCCATCTCAGCCCAGAAAGCAGGTAGAACATCTTTTGTGGTGCCTTTCAGCTGCCTACCGGGGCAGTGTAAAAACTACTAAGAGAATTCCTTTCTGGCACTTTCCACGGTGGAGTTGTGCATGGGGTGTGTTTGGAACATTTTGTCAGGAGCCGAGACCAAAATTCAGCGATTCCCCATCTCAGCCCAGAAAGCAGGTAGAACAAGTTTTGTGGTGCCTTTCAGCTGCCTACCGGGGTAGTGTAAAAACTACCAAGAGAACTCCTTTCTGGCACCTTCCCCGGTGGAGTTGTGCATGGGGTGTGTTTGGAACATTTTGTCAGGAGCCGAGACCAAAATTCAGCGATTCCCCATCTCAGCCCAGAAAGCAGGTAGAACAAGTTTTGTGGTGCCTTTCAACTGCCTACCGGGGTAGTGTAATCAGTACCTGTAGAACTCGTTTCTGGCACTTTCCCCGGTGGAGTTGTGCATGGGGTGTGTTTGGAACATTTTGTCAGGAGCCGAGGCCAAAATTCAGCGATTCCCCATCTCAGCCCAGAAAGCAGGTAGAACAACTTTTGTGGTGCCTTTCATCTGTCTACCGGGGCAGTGTAAAAACTACTAAGAGAACTCCTTTCTGGCACTTTCCCCCGTGCAGTTGTGCATGGGGTGTGTTTGGAACATTTTGTCACCAGCCGAGACCAAAATTCAGCGGTTCCCCATCTCAGCCCAGAAAGCAGGTAGAACGACTTTTGTTGTGCAGTGTAAAAACAACCAACAGACCTCGTTTCTGGCACTTTTTCCGCGGTGGAGTTGTGCATGGGGTGTGTTTGGAACATTTTGTCACCGTCTGAGTCCAAAATTCAGCGATTCCCCATCTCAGCCCAGAAAGCAGGTAGAACAAGTTTGGTGGTGCCTTTCAGCTGCCTACCAGGGTAGTGTAAAAACTACCAACAGAACTCGTTTCTGGCACCTTCCCCGGTGGAGTTGTGCATGGGGTGTGTTTGGAACATTTTGTCACCAGCCGAGACCAAAATTCAGCGGTTCCCCATCTCAGCCCAGAAAGCAGGTAGAACGACTTTTGTTGTGCAGTGTAAAAACAACCAACAGACCTCGTTTCTGGCACTTTTTCCGCGGTGGAGTTGTGCATGGGGTGTGTTTGGAACATTTTGTCACCGTCTGAGTCCAAAATTCAGCGATTCCCCATCTCAGCCCAGAAAGCAGGTAGAACAAGTTTGGTGGTGCCTTTCAGCTGCCTACCAGGGTAGTGTAAAAACTACTAACAGAACTCGTTTCTGGCACTTTCCCCGGTGGAGTTGTGCATGGGGTGTGTTTGGAACATTTTGTCAGGAGCCGAGTCCAAAATTCAGCGTTTCCCCATCTCAGCCCAGAAAGCAGGTAGAACAAGTTTTGTGGTGCCTTTCAGCTGCCTACCGGGGTAGTGTAAAAACTACCAAGAGAACTCCTTTCTGGCACCTTCCCCGGTGGAGTTGTGCATGGGGTGTGTTTGGAACATTTTGTCAGGAGCCGAGACCAAAATTCAGCCATTCCCCATCTCAGCCCAGAAAGCAGGTAGAACAACTTTTGTGGTGCCTTTCAGCTGCCTACCGGGGTAGTGTAAAAACTACCAAGAGAACTCCTTTCTGGCACCTTCCACGGTGGAGTTGTGCATGGGGTGTGTTTGGAACATTTTGTCACCAGCCGAGACCAAAATTCAGCGTTTCCCCATCTCAGCCCAGAAAGCAGGTAGAACAAGTTTTGTGGTGCCTTTCAGCTGCCTACCGGGGTAGTGTAAAAACTACCAACAGAACTCCTTTCTGGCACCTTCCCCGGTGGAGTTGTGCATGGGGTGTGTTTGGAACATTTTGTCACCAGCCGAGACCAAAATTCAGCGATTCCCCATCTCAGCCCAGAAAGCAGGTAGAACAACTTTTGTGGTGTCTTTCAGCTGTCTACCGGGGTAGTGTAAAAACTACCAAGAGAACTCCTTTCTGGCACCTTCCCCGGTGGAGTTGTGCATGGGGTGTGTTTGGAACATTTTGTCATGAGCCGAGTCCAAAATTCAGCGATTCCCCATCTCAGCCCAGAAAGCAGGTAGAACAAGTTTTGTGGTGCCTTTCAGCTGCCTACCGGGGTAGTGTAAAAAGTACCAAGAGAACTCGTTTCTGGCACTTTCCCCCTTGGAGTTGTGCATGGGGTGTGTTTGGAACATTTTGTCACCAGCTGAGACCAAAATTCAGCGATTCCCCATCTCAGCCCAGAAAGCAGGTAGAACATCTTTTGTGGTGCCTTTCAGCTGCCTACCGGGGTAGTGTAAAAACTACCAAGAGAACTCCTTTCTGGCACCTTCCACGGTGGAGTTGTGCATGGGGTGTGTTTGGAACATTTTGTCACCAGCCGAGACCAAAATTCAGCGGTTCCCCATCTCAGCCCAGAAAGCAGGTAGAACGACTTTTGTTGTGCAGTGTAAAAACAACCAACAGACCTCGTTTCTGGCACTTTTTCCGCGGTGGAGTAGTGCATGGGGTGTGTTTGGAACATTTTGTCACCGTCTGAGTCCAAAATTCAGCGATTCCCCATCTCAGCCCAGAAAGCAGGTAGAACAAGTTTGGTGGTGCCTTTCAGCTGCCTACCAGGGTAGTGTAAAAACTACTAACAGAACTCGTTTCTGGCACCTTCCCCGGTGGAGTTGTGCATGGGGTGTGTTTGGAACATTTTGTCACCAGCCGAGTCCAAAATTCAGCGTTTCCCCATCTCAGCCCAGAAAGCAGGTAGAACAAGTTTTGTGGTGCCTTTCAGCTGCCTACCGGGGTAGTGTAAAAACTACCAAGAGAACTCCTTTCTGGCACCTTCCCCGGTGGAGTTGTGCATGGGGTGTGTTTGGAACATTTTGTCAGGAGCCGAGACCAAAATTCAGCGATTCCCCATCTCAGCCCAGAAAGCAGGTAGAACAAGTTTTGTGGTGCCTTTCAGCTGCCTACCGGGGTAGTGTAAAAACTACCAACAGAACTCCTTTCTGGCACCTTCCCCGGTGGAGTTGTGCATGGGGTGTGTTTGGAACATTTTGTCACCAGCCGAGACCAAAATTCAGCGATTCCCCATCTCAGCCCAGAAAGCAGGTAGAACAACTTTTGTGGTGTCTTTCAGCTGTCTACCGGGGTAGTGTAAAAACTACCAAGAGAACTCCTTTCTGGCACCTTCCCCGGTGGAGTTGTGCATGGGGTGTGTTTGGAACATTTTGTCATGAGCCGAGTCCAAAATTCAGCGATTCCCCATCTCAGCCCAGAAAGCAGGTAGAACAAGTTTTGTGGTGCCTTTCAGCTGCCTACCGGGGTAGTGTAAAAAGTACCAGTAGAACTCGTTTCTGGCACTTTCCCCCTTGGAGTTGTGCATGGGGTGTGTTTGGAACATTTTGTCACCAGCTGAGACCAAAATTCAGCGATTCCCCATCTCAGCCCAGAAAGCAGGTAGAACATCTTTTGTGGTGCCTTTCAGCTGCCTACCGGGGTAGTGTAAAAACTACCAAGAGAACTCCTTTCTGGCACCTTCCACGGCGGAGTTGTGCATGGGGTGTGTTTGGAACATTTTGTCACCGTCTGAGTCCAAAATTCAGCGATTCCCCATCTCAGCCCAGAAAGCAGGTAGAACAACTTTTGTGGTGCCTTTCAGCTGCCTACCGGGGTAGTGTAAAAACTACCAAGAGAACTCCTTTCTGGCACCTTCCACGGTGGAGTTGTGCATGGGGTGTGTTTGGAACATTTTGTCACCAGCCGAGACCAAAATTCAGCGTTTCCCCATCTCAGCCCAGAAAGCAGGTAGAACAAGTTTTGTGGTGCCTTTCAGCTGCCTACCGGGGTAGTGTAAAAACTACCAACAGAACTCCTTTCTGGCACCTTCCCCGGTGGAGTTGTGCATGGGGTGTGTTTGGAACATTTTGTCACCAGCCGAGACCAAAATTCAGCGATTCCCCATCTCAGCCCAGAAAGCAGGTAGAACAAGTTTTGTGGTGCCTTTCAGCTGCCTACCGGGGTAGTGTAAAAAGTACCAAGAGAACTCGTTTCTGGCACTTTCCCCCTTGGAGTTGTGCATGGGGTGTGTTTGGAACATTTTGTCACCAGCTGAGACCAAAATTCAGCGATTCCCCATCTCAGCCCAGAAAGCAGGTAGAACATCTTTTGTGGTGCCTTTCAGCTGCCTACCGGGGTAGTGTAAAAACTACCAAGAGAACTCCTTTCTGGCACCTTCCACGGTGGAGTTGTGCATGGGGTGTGTTTGGAACATTTTGTCACCAGCCGAGACCAAAATTCAGCGGTTCCCCATCTCAGCCCAGAAAGCAGGTAGAACGACTTTTGTTGTGCAGTGTAAAAACAACCAACAGACCTCGTTTCTGGCACTTTTTCCGCGGTGGAGTAGTGCATGGGGTGTGTTTGGAACATTTTGTCACCGTCTGAGTCCAAAATTCAGCGATTCCCCATCTCAGCCCAGAAAGCAGGTAGAACAAGTTTGGTGGTGCCTTTCAGCTGCCTACCAGGGTAGTGTAAAAACTACTAACAGAACTCGTTTCTGGCACCTTCCCCGGTGGAGTTGTGCATGGGGTGTGTTTGGAACATTTTGTCACCAGCCGAGTCCAAAATTCAGCGTTTCCCCATCTCAGCCCAGAAAGCAGGTAGAACAAGTTTTGTGGTGCCTTTCAGCTGCCTACCGGGGTAGTGTAAAAACTACCAAGAGAACTCCTTTCTGGCACCTTCCCCGGTGGAGTTGTGCATGGGGTGTGTTTGGAACATTTTGTCAGGAGCCGAGACCAAAATTCAGCGATTCCCCATCTCAGCCCAGAAAGCAGGTAGAACAAGTTTTGTGGTGCCTTTCAGCTGCCTACCGGGGTAGTGTAAAAACTACCAACAGAACTCCTTTCTGGCACCTTCCCCGGTGGAGTTGTGCATGGGGTGTGTTTGGAACATTTTGTCACCAGCCGAGACCAAAATTCAGCGATTCCCCATCTCAGCCCAGAAAGCAGGTAGAACAACTTTTGTGGTGTCTTTCAGCTGTCTACCGGGGTAGTGTAAAAACTACCAAGAGAACTCCTTTCTGGCACCTTCCCCGGTGGAGTTGTGCATGGGGTGTGTTTGGAACATTTTGTCATGAGCCGAGTCCAAAATTCAGCGATTCCCCATCTCAGCCCAGAAAGCAGGTAGAACAAGTTTTGTGGTGCCTTTCAGCTGCCTACCGGGGTAGTGTAAAAAGTACCAGTAGAACTCGTTTCTGGCACTTTCCCCCTTGGAGTTGTGCATGGGGTGTGTTTGGAACATTTTGTCACCAGCTGAGACCAAAATTCAGCGATTCCCCATCTCAGCCCAGAAAGCAGGTAGAACATCTTTTGTGGTGCCTTTCAGCTGCCTACCGGGGTAGTGTAAAAACTACCAACAGAACTCCTTTCTGGCACCTTCCACGGCGGAGTTGTGCATGGGGTGTGTTTGGAACATTTTGTCACCGTCTGAGTCCAAAATTCAGCGATTCCCCATCTCAGCCCAGAAAGCAGGTAGAACAACTTTTGTGGTGCCTTTCAGCTGCCTACCGGGGTAGTGTAAAAACTACCAAGAGAACTCCTTTCTGGCACCTTCCACGGTGGAGTTGTGCATGGGGTGTGTTTGGAACATTTTGTCACCAGCCGAGACCAAAATTCAGCGTTTCCCCATCTCAGCCCAGAAAGCAGGTAGAACAAGTTTTGTGGTGCCTTTCAGCTGCCTACCGGGGTAGTGTAAAAACTACCAACAGAACTCCTTTCTGGCACCTTCCCCGGTGGAGTTGTGCATGGGGTGTGTTTGGAACATTTTGTCACCAGCCGAGACCAAAATTCAGCGATTCCCCATCTCAGCCCAGAAAGCAGGTAGAACAAGTTTTGTGGTGCCTTTCAGCTTTCTACCGGGGTAGTGTAAAAAGTACCAGTAGAACTCGTTTCTGGCACTTTCCCCGGTGGAGTTGTGCATGGGGTGTGTTTGGAACATTTTGTCACCAGCCGAGACCAAAATTCAGCGATTCCCCATCTCAGCCCAGAAAGCAGGTAGAACAACTTTTGTGGTGCCTTTCAGCTGTCTACCGGGGTAGTGTAAAAACTACCAAGAGAACTCCTTTCTGGCACCTTCCCCGGTGGAGTTGTGCATGGGGTGTGTTTGGAACATTTTGTCAGGAGCCGAGACCAAAATTCAGCGATTCCCCATCTCAGCCCAGAAAGCAGGTAGAACAAGTTTTGTGGTGCCTTTCAGCTGCCTACCGGGGTAGTGTAAAAACTACCAAGAGAACTCCTTTCTGGCACCTTCCCCGGTGGAGTTGTGCATGGGGTGTGTTTGTAACATTTTGTCACCAGCCGACACCAAAATTCAGCGATTCCCCGTCTCAGCCCAGAAAGCAGGTAGAACAAGTTTTGTGGTGCCTTTCAGCTGCCTACCGGGGTAGTGTAAAAACTACCAAGAGAACTCCTTTCTGGCACCTTCCCCGATGGAGTTGTGCATGGGGTGTGTTTGGAACATTTTGTCACCAGCTGAGGCCAAAATTCAGCGTTTCCCCATCTCAGCCCAGAAAGCAGGTAGAACATCTTTTGTGGTGCCTTTCAGCTGCCTACCAGGGTAGTGTAAAAACTACTAAGAGAACTCCTTTCTGGCACCTTTCACGGTGGAGTTGTGCATGGGGTGTGTTTGGAACATTTTGTCACCAGCCGAGCCCAAAATTCAGCCATTCCCCATCTCAGCCCAGAAAGCAGGTAGAACAAGTTTTGTGGTGCCTTTCAGCTGCCTACCGGGGTAGTGTAAAAACTACCAAGAGAACTCGTTTCTGGCACTTTCCCTGGTAGAATTGTGCATGGGGTGTGTTTGGAACATTTTGTCACCAGCCGAGAGCAAAATTCAGCGATTCCCCATCTCAGCCCAGAAAGCAGGTAGAACATCTTTTGTGGTGCCTTTCAGCTGCCTACCGGGGTAGTGTAAAAACTACCAAGAGAACTCCTTTCTGGCACCTTCCCCGATGGAGTTGTGCATGGGGTGTGTTTGGAACATTTTGTCACCGTCTGAGTCCAAAATTCAGCGATTCCCCATCTCAGCCCAGAAAGCAGGTAGAACAAGTTTTGTGGTGCCTTTCAGCTGCCTACCGGGGTAGTGTAAAAACTACCAAGAGAACTCCTTTCTGGCACCTTCCACGGTGGAGTTGTGCATGGGGTGTGTTTGGAACATTTTGTCAGGAGCCGAGACCAAAATTCAGCGATTCCCCATCTCAGCCCAGAAAGCAGGTAGAACAAGTTTTGTGGTGCCTTTCAGCTGCCTACCGGGGTAGTGTAAAAACTACCAAGAGAACTCCTTTCTGGCACCTTCCACGGTGGAGTTGTGCATGGGGTGTGTTTGGAACATTTTGTCACCAGCCGAGACCAAAATTCAGCGTTTCCCCATCTCAGCCCAGAAAGCAGGTAGAACAAGTTTTGTGGTGCCTTTCAGCTGCCTACCGGGGTAGTGTAAAAACTACCAACAGAACTCCTTTCTGGCACCTTCCCCGGTGGAGTTGTGCATGGGGTGTGTTTGGAACATTTTGTCACCAGCCGAGACCAAAATTCAGCGATTCCCCATCTCAGCCCAGAAAGCAGGTAGAACAACTTTTGTGGTGTCTTTCAGCTGTCTACCGGGGTAGTGTAAAAACTACCAAGAGAACTCCTTTCTGGCACCTTCCCCGGTGGAGTTGTGCATGGGGTGTGTTTGGAACATTTTGTCATGAGCCGAGTCCAAAATTCAGCGATTCCCCATCTCAGCCCAGAAAGCAGGTAGAACAAGTTTTGTGGTGCCTTTCAGCTGCCTACCAGGGTAGTGTAAAAAGTACCAGGAGAACTCGTTTCTGGCACTTTCCCCCTTGGAGTTGTGCATGGGGTGTGTTTGGAACATTTTGTCACCAGCTGAGACCAAAATTCAGCGATTCCCCATCTCAGCCCAGAAAGCAGGTAGAACATCTTTTGTGGTGCCTTTCAGCTGCCTACCGGGGTAGTGTAAGAACTACCAAGAGAACTCGTTTCTGGCACCTTCCCCGGTGGAGTTGTGCATGGGGTGTGTTTGGAACATTTTGTCAACAGCCGAGTCCAAAATTCAGCCGTTCCCCATCTCAGCCCAGAAAGCAGGTAGAACAAGTTTTGTGGTGCCTTTCAGCTGCCTACCGGGGTAGTGTAAAAACTACCAAGAGAACTCGTTTCTGGCACTTTCCCCGGTGGAGTTGTGCATGGGGTGTGTTTGGAACATTTTGTCACCAGCCGAGACCAAAATTCAGCGATTCCCCGTCTCAGCCCAGAAAGCAGGTAGAACAAGTTTTGTGGTGCCTTTCAGCTGCCTACCGGGGTAGTGTAAAAACTACCAAGAGAACTCCTTTCTGGCACCTTCCCCGGTGGAGTTGTGCATGGGGTGTGTTTGGAACATTTTGTCAGGAGCCGAGACCAAAATTCAGCGATTCCCCATCTCAGCCCAGAAAGCAGGTAGAACAAGTTTTGTGGTGCCTTTCAGCTGCCTACCGGGGTAGTGTAAAAACTACCAAGAGAACTCGTTTCTGGCACTTTCCCCGGTGGAGTTGTGCATGGGGTGTGTTTGGAACATTTTGTCACCAGCTGAGGCCAAAATTCAGCGTTTCCCCATCTCAGCCCAGAAAGCAGGTAGAACATCTTTTGTGGTGCCTTTCAGCTTCCTACCAGGGTAGTGTAAAAACTACCAACAGAACTCCTTTCTGGCACCTTCCACAGTGGAGTTGTGCATGGGGTGTGTTTGGAACATTTTGTCATGAGCCGAGTCCAAAATTCAGCGGTTCCCCATCTCAGCCCAGAAAGCAGGTAGAACATCTTTTGTGGTGCCTTTCAGCTGTCTACAGGGGTAGTGTAAAAAGTACCAACAGAACTCCTTTCTGGCACTTTCCCCGGTGGAGTTGTGCATGGGGTGTGTTTGGAACATTTTGTCAGGAGCCGAGACCAAAATTCAGCGATTCCCCATCTCAGCCCAGAAAGCAGGTAGAACAAGTTTTGTGGTGCCTTTCAGCTGCCTACCGGGGTAGTGTAAAAACTACCAACAGAACTCGTTTCTGGCACCTTCCGCGGTGGAGTTGTGCATGGGGTGTGTTTGGAACATTTTGTCACCAGCTGAGGCCAAAATTCAGCGTTTCCCCATCTCAGCCCAGAAAGCAGGTAGAACATCTTTTGTGTTGCCTTTCAGCTGCCTACCGGGGTAGTGTAAAAAACTACTAACAGAACTCCTTTCTGGCACCTTCCACAGTGGAGTTGTGCATGGGGTGTGTTTGGAACATTTTGTCAGGAGCCGAGACCAAAATTCAGCCATTCCCCATCTCAGCCCAGAAAGCAGGTAGAACAAGTTTTGTGGTGCCTTTCAGCTGTCTACAGGGGTAGTGTAAAAAGTACCAGTAGAACTCGTTTCTGGCACTTTCCCCGGTGGAGTTGTGCATGGGGTGTGTTTGGAACATTTTGTCACCAGCTGAGACCAAAATTCAGCCATTCCCCATCTCAGCCCAGAAAGCAGGTAGAACAAGTTTTGTGGTGCCTTGCAGCTGCCTACCGGGGTAGTGTAAAAACTACCAAGAGAACTCGTTTCTGGCACTTTCCCCGGTGGAGTTGTGCATGGGGTGTGTTTGGAACATTTTTCAGGAGCCGAGACCAAAATTCAGCGATTCCCCATCTCAGCCCAGAAAGCAGGTAGAACAAGTTTTGTGGTGCCCTGCAGCTGTCTACCGGGGTAGTGTAAAAACTACCAAGAGAACTCGTTTCTGGCACTTTCCCCGGTGGAGTTGTGCATGGGGTGTGTTTGGAACATTTTGTCACCAGCTGAGACCAAAATTCAGCGATTCCCCATCTCAGCCCAGAAAGCAGGTAGAACAACTTTTGTGGTGCAGTGTAAAAACTACCAACAGACCTCGTTTCTGGCACTTTTTCCCCGGTGGAGTTGTGCATGGGGTGTGTTTGGAACATTTTGTCACCGTCTGAGACCAAAATTCAGCGATTCCCCATCTCAGCCCAGAAAGCAGGTAGAACAACTTTTGTGGTGCCTTTCAGCTGTCTACCGGGGTAGTGTAAAAAGTACCAGTAGAACTCGTTTCTGGCACTTTCCCCGGTGGAGTTGTGCATGGGGTGTGTTTGGAACATTTTGTCACCAGCCGAGACCAAAAATCAGCGATTCCCCATCTCAGCCCAGAAAGCAGGTAGAACAAGTTTTGTGGAGCCTTTCAGCTGCCTACCGGGGTAGTGTAAAAAGTACCAACAGAACTCCTTTCTGGCACCTTCCCCGGTGGAGTTGTGCATGGGGTGTGTTTGGAACATTTTGTCATGAGCCGAGTCCAAAATTCAGCGTTTCCCCATCTCAGCCCAGAAAGCAGGTAGAACATCTTTTGTGGTGCCTTTCAGCTGCCTACCGGGGTAGTGTAAGAACTACCAAGAGAACTCCTTTCTGGCACCTTCCACGGTGGAGTTGTGCATGGGGTGTGTTTGGAACATTTTGTCACCAGCTGAGGCCAAAATTCAGCCATTCCCCATCTCAGCCCAGAAAGCAGGTAGAACAAGTTTTGTGGTGCCTTTCAGCTGCCTACCGGGGTAGTGTAAAAACTACCAAGAGAACTCCTTTCTGGCACTTTCCCCGGTGGAGTTGTGCATGGGGTGTGTTTGTAACATTTTGTCACCAGCCGACACCAAAATTCAGCGATTCCCCGTCTCAGCCCAGAAAGCAGGTAGAACAAGTTTTGTGGTGCCTTTCAGCTGCCTACCGGGGTAGTGTAAAAACTACCAAGAGAACTCCTTTCTGGCACCTTCCCCGGTGGAGTTGTGCATGGGGTGTGTTTGGAACATTTTGTCACCAGCTGAGGCCAAAATTCAGCGTTTCCCCATCTCAGCCCAGAAAGCAGGTAGAACATCTTTTGTGGTGCCTTTCAGCTGCCTACCAGGGTAGTGTAAAAACTACTAACAGAACTCCTTTCTGGCACCTTCCGCGGTGGAGTTGTGCATGGGGTGTGTTTGGAACTTTTTGTCAGGAGCCGAGACCAAAATTCAGCGATTCCCCATCTCAGCCCAGAAAGCAGGTAGAACAAGTTTTGTGGTGCCTTGCAGCTGTCTACAGGGGTAGTGTAAAAAGTACCAGTAGAACTCGTTTCTGGCACTTTCCCCGGTGGAGTTGTGCATGGGGTGTGTTTGGAACATTTTGTCAACAGCCGAGACCAAAATTCAGCGATTCCCCATCTCAGCCCAGAAGCAGGTAGAAAAAGTTTTGTGGTGCCTTTCAGCTGCCTACCGGGGTAGTGTAAAAACTACCAAGAGAACTCCTTTCTGGCACCTTCCCCGATGGAGTTGTGCATGGGGTGTGTTTGGAACATTTTGTCACCAGCTGAGGCCAAAATTCAGCGTTTCCCCATCTCAGCCCAGAAAGCAGGTAGAACATCTTTTGTGGTGCCTTTCAGCTGCCTACCGGGGTAGTGTAAAAACTACCAAGAGAACTCCTTTCTGGCACCTTCCACAGTGGAGTTGTGCATGGGGTGTGTTTGGAACATTTTGTCATGAGCCGAGACCAAAATTCAGCGATTCCCCATCTCAGCCCAGAAAGCAGGTAGAACAAGTTTTGTGGTGCCTTGCAGCTGTCTACAGGGGTAGTGTAAAAAGTACCAGTAGAACTCCTTTCTGGCACTTTCCCCGGTGGAGTTGTGCATGGGGTGTGTTTGGAACATTTTGTCACCAGCCGAGACTAAAATTCAGCGATTCCCCATCTCAGCCCAGAAAGCAGGTAGAACAAGTTTTGTGGTGCCTTTCAGCTGCCTACCGGGGTAGTGTAAAAACTACCAAGAGAACTCCTTTCTGGCACCTTCCCCGATGGAGTTGTGCATGGGGTGTGTTTGGAACATTTTGTCACCAGCCGAGACCAAAATTCAGCCATTCCCCATCTCAGCCCAGGAAGCAGGTAGAACAAGTTTTGTGGTGCCTTTCAGCTGCCTACTGGGGTAGTGTAAAAACTACTAACAGAACTCCTTTCTGGCACCTTCCCCGGTGGAGTTGTGCATGGGGTGTGTTTGGAACATTTTGTCACCAGCCGAGACCAAAATTCAGCCATTCCCCATCTCAGCCCAGAAAGCAGGTAGAACAAGTTTTGTGGTGCCTTTGAGCTGTCTACTGGGGTAGTGTAAAAAGTACCAGTAGAACTCGTTTCTGGCACTTTCCCCGGTGGAGTTGTGCATGGGGTGTGTTTGGAACATTTTGTCACCAGCCGAGACCAAAATTCAGCCATTCCCCATCTCAGCCCAGAAAGCAGGTAGAACAACTTTTGTGGTGCCTTTCAGATGCCTACCGGGGTACTGTAAAATCTATGAACAGAACTCCTTTCTGGCACCTTCCGTGGTGGAGTTGTGCATGGGGTGTGTTTGGAACATTTTGTCAGGAGCCGAGTCCAAAATTCAGCCATTCCCCATCTCAGCCCAGAAAGCAGGTAGAACAAGTTTTGTGGTGCCTTTCAGCTGCCTACCAGGGTAGTGTAAAAACTACCAAGAGAACTCGTTTCTGGCACCTTCCCCGGTGGAGTTGTGCATGGGGTGTGTTTGGAACATTTTGTCAGGAGCCGAGTCCAAATTTAGCGTTTCCCCATCTCAGCCCAGAAAGCAGGTAGAACAACTTTTGTGGTGCCTTTCAGCTGCCTACCGGGGTAGTGTAAAAAGTACCAGTAGAACTCGTTTCTGGCACTTTCCCCGGTGGAGTTGTGCATGGGGTGTGTTTGGAACATTTTGTCAGGAGCCGAGACCAAAATTCAGCGATTCCCCATCTCAGCCCAGAAAGCAGGTAGAACAAGTTTTGTGGTGCCTTTCAGCTGCCTACCGGGGTAGTGTAAAAACTACCAAGAGAACTCCTTTCTGGCACCTTCCCCGATGGAGTTGTGCATGGGGTGTGTTTGGAACATTTTGTCACCAGCCGAGACCAAAATTCAGCCATTCCCCATCTCAGCCCAGAAAGCAGGTAGAACAAGTTTTGTGGTGCCTTTCAGCTGCCTACCGGGGTAGTGTAAAAACTACCAAGAGAACTCCTTTCTGGCACCTTCCACGGTGGAGTTGTGCATGGAGTGTGTTTGGAACATTTTGTCACCAGCCGAGACCAAAATTCAGGGTTTCCCCATCTCAGCCCAGAAAGCAGGTAGAACAAGTTTTGTGGTGCCTTTCAGCTGCCTACCGGGGTAGTGTAAAAACTACTAACAGAACTCCTTTCTGGCACCTTCCCCGGTGGCGTTGTGCATGGGGTGTGTTTGGAACATTTTGTCACCAGCCGAGCCCAAAATTCAGCCATTCCCCATCTCAGCCCAGAAAGCAGGTAGAACAAGTTTTGTGGTGCCTTGCAGCTGTCTACTGGGGTAGTGTAAAAAGTACCAGTAGAACTCGTTTCTGGCACCTTCCCCGATGGAGTTGTGCATGGGGTGTGTTTGGAACATTTTGTCACCAGCCGAGACCAAAATTCAGCCATTCCCCATCTCAGCCCAGAAAGCAGGTAGAACAACTTTTGTGGTGCAGTGTAAAAACAACCAACAGACCTCGTTTCTGGCACTTTTTCCCCGGTGGAGTTGTGCATGGGGTGTGTTTGGAACATTCTGTCACCGTCTGAGTCCAAAATTCAGCGTTTCCCCATCTCAGCCCAGAAAGCAGGTAGAACAAGTTTTGTGGTGCCTTTCAGCTGCCTACCGGGGTAGTGTAAAAACTACCAAGAGAACTCCTTTCTGGCACCTTCCCCGGTGGAGTTGTGCATGGGGTGTGTTTGGAACATTTTGTCACCAGCCGAGACCAAAATTCAGCGTTTCCCCATCTCAGCCCAGAAAGCAGGTAGAACATCTTTTGTGGTGCCTTGCAGCTGTCTACAGGGGTAGTGTAAAAAGTACCAAGAGAACTCCTTTCTGGCACTTTCCCCGGTGGAGTTGTGCATGGGGTGTGTTTGGAACATTTTGTCACCAGCCGAGGCCAAAATTCAGCGATTCCCCATCTCAGCCCAGAAAGCAGGTAGAACAAGTTTTGTGGTGCCTTTCAGCTGTCTACCGGGGTAGTGTAAAAACTACCAAGAGAACTCCTTTCTGGCACCTTCCGCGGTGGAGTTGTGCATGGGGTGTGTTTGGAACATTTTGTCACCAGCCGAGACCAAAATTCAGCGTTTCCCCATCTCAGCCCAGAAAGCAGGTAGAACAACTTTTGTGGTGCCTTTCAGCTGCCTACCGGGGCAGTGTAAAAACTACTAAGAGAACTCCTTTCTGGCACTTTCCCCGGTGGAGTTGTGCATGGGGTGTGTTTGGAACATTTTGTCACCAGCCGAGACCAAAATTCAGCGGTTCCCCATCTCAGCCCAGAAAGCAGGTAGAACAAGTTTTGTGGTGCAGTGTAAAAACAACCAACAGACCTCGTTTCTGGCACTTTTTCCGCGGTGGAGTTGTGCATGGGGTGTGTTTGGAACATTTTGTCACCGTCTGAGTCCAAAATTCAGCGATTCCCCATCTCAGCCCAGAAAGCAGGTAGAACAAGTTTTGTGGTGCCTTTCAGCTGCCTACCAGGGTAGTGTAAAAACTGCCAACAGAACTCATTTCTGGCACCTTCCCCGGTGGAGTTGTGCATGGGGTGTGTTTGGAACATTTTGTCACCAGCCGAGTCCAAAATTCAGCGTTTCCCCATCTCAGCCCAGAAAGCAGGTAGAACAAGTTTTGTGGTGCCTTTCAGCTGCCTACCGGGGTAGTGTAAGAACTACCAAGAGAACTCCTTTCTGGCACCTTCCCCGGTGGAGTTGTGCATGGGGTGTGTTTGGAACATTTTGTCACCAGCCGAGACCAAAATTCAGCGATTCCCCATCTCAGCCCAGAAAGCAGGTAGAACAAGTTTTGTGGTGCCTTTCAACTGTCTACCGGGGTAGTGTAATCAGTACCTGTAGAACTCGTTTCTGGCACTTTCCCCGGTGGAGTTGTGCATGGTCTGTGTTTGGAACATTTTGTCACCAGCCGAGACCAAAATTCAGCCATTCCCCATCTCAGCCCAGAAAGCAGGTAGAACAAGTTTTGTGGTGCCTTTCAGCTGCCTACCGGGGTAGTGTAAAAACTACCAAGAGAACTCGTTTCTGGCACTTTCCCCGGTGGAGTTGTGCATGGGGTGTGTTTGGAACATTTTTCAGGAGCCGAGACCAAAATTCAGCGATTCCCCATCTCAGCCCAGAAAGCAGGTAGAACAAGTTTTGTGGTGCCTTTAAGCTGTCTACTGGGGTAGTGTAAAAAGTACCAGTAGAACTCGTTTCTGGCACTTTCCCCGGTGGAGTTGTGCATGGGGTGTGTTTGGAACATTTTGTCAGGAGCCGAGGCCAAAATTCAGCGATTCCCCATCTCAGCCCAGAAAGCAGGTAGAACAAGTTTTGTGGTGCCTTTCAGCTGTCTACCGGGGTAGTGTAAAAACTACCAAGAGAACTCCTTTCTGGCACCTTCCGCGGTGGAGTTGTGCATGGGGTGTGTTTGGAACATTTTGTCACCAGCCGAGACCAAAATTCAGCGTTTCCCCATCTCAGCCCAGAAAGCAGGTAGAACATCTTTTGTGGTGCTTTCAGCTGTCTACAGGGGTAGTGTAAAAAGTACCAGTAGAACTCATTTCTGGCACTTTCCCTGGTGGAGTTGTGCATGGGGTGTGTTTGGAACATTTTGTCACCAGCCGAGTCCAAAATTCAGCGGTTCCCCATCTCAGCCCAGAAAGCAGGTAGAACAACTTTTGTGGTGCCTTTCAGCTGCCTACCGGGGTAGTGTAAAAACTACTAAGAGAACTCCTTTCTGGCACCTTCCCCGGTGGAGTTGTGCATGGGGTGTGTTTGGAACATTTTGTCACCAGCCGAGACCAAAATTCAGCGGTTCCCCATCTCAGCCCAGAAAGCAGGTAGAACGACTTTTGTGGTGCAGTGTAAAAACTACCAACAGACCTCGTTTCTGGCACTTTTTCCCCGGTGGAGTTGTGCATGGGGTGTGTTTGGAACATTTTGTCACCGTCTGAGTCCAAAATTCAGCGATTCCCCATCTCAGCCCAGAAAGCAGGTAGAACAAGTTTTGTGGTGCCTTTCAGCTGCCTACCGGGGTAGTGTAAGAACTACCAAGAGAACTCCTTTCTGGCACTTTCCCCGGTGGAGTTGTGCATGGGGTGTGTTTGGAACATTTTGTCAGGAGCCGAGACCAAAATAGAGCCATTCCCCATCTCAGCCCAGAAAGCAGGTAGAACAAGTTTTGTGGTGCCTTTCAGCTGTCTACCGGGGTAGTGTAATCATTACCTGTAGAACTCGTTTCTGGCACTTTCCCCGGTGGAGTTGTGCATGGGGTGTGTTTGGAACATTTTGTCACCAGCCGAGACCAAAATTCAGCGATTCCCCATCTCAGCCCAGAAAGCAGGTAGAACAAGTTTTGTGGTGCCTTTCAGCTGCCTACCGGGGTAGTGTAAGAACTACCAAGAGAACTCCTTTCTGGCACCTTCCCCGGTGGAGTTGTGCATGGGGTGTGTTTGGAACATTTTGTCACCAGCCGAGGCCAAAATTCAGCGTTTCCCCATCTCAGCCCAGAAAGCAGGTAGAACAAGTTTTGTGGTGCCTTTCAGCTGCCTACCAGGGTAGTGTAAAAACTACCAACAGAACTCCTTTCTGGCACCTTCCACAGTGGAGTTGTGCATGGGGTGTGTTTGGAACATTTTGTCAGGAGCCGAGACCAAAATTCAGCGATTCCCCATCTCAGCCCAGAAAGCAGGTAGAACAAGTTTTGTGGTGCCTTGCAGCTGTCTACAGGGGTAGTGTAAAAAGTACCAGTAGAACTCGTTTCTGGCACTTTCCCCGGTGGAGTTGTGCATGGGGTGTGTTTGGAACAATTTGTCACCAGCCGAGACCAAAATTCAGCGATTCCCCATCTCAGCCCAGAAAGCAGGTAGAACAAGTTTTGTGGTGCCTTTCAGCTGTCTACAGGGGTAGTGTAAAAAGTACCAGTAGAACTCGTTTCTGGCACTTTCCCCGGTGGAGTTGTGCATGGGGTGTGTTTGGAACATTTTGTCACCAGCCGAGACCAAAATTCAGCGATTCCCCATCTCAGCCCAGAAAGCAGGTAGAACAACTTTTGTGGTGCCTTTCAGATGCCTACCGGGGTACTGTAAAATCTATGAACAGAACTCCTTTCTGGCACCTTCCCCGGTGGAGTTGTGCATGGGGTGTGTTTGGAACATTTTGTCACCAGCCGAGACCAAAATTCAGCGTTTCCCCATCTCAGCCCAGAAAGCAGGTAGAACATCTTTTGTGGTGCTTTCAGCTGTCTACAGGGGTAGTGTAAAAAGTACCAGTAGAACTCATTTCTGGCACTTTCCCTGGTGGAGTTGTGCATGGGGTGTGTTTGGAACATTTTGTCACCAGCCGAGTCCAAAATTCAGCGTTTCCCCATCTCAGCCCAGAAAGCAGGTAGAACAACTTTTGTGGTGCCTTTCAGCTGCCTACCGGGGTACTGTAAAAACTACTAAGAGAACTCCTTTCTGGCACCTTCCACGGTGGAGTTGTGCATGGGGTGTGTTTGGAACATTTTGTCAGGAGCCGAGTCCAAAATTCAGCGGTTCCCCATCTCAGCCCAGAAAGCAGGTAGAACGACTTTTGTGGTGCAGTGTAAAAACTACCAACAGACCTCGTTTCTGGCACTTTTTCCCCGGTGGAGTTGTGCATGGGGTGTGTTTGGAACATTTTGTCACCGTCTGAGTCCAAAATTCAGCGATTCCCCATCTCAGCCCAGAAAGCAGGTAGAACATCTTTTGTGGTGCCTTTCAGCTGCCTACCGGGGTAGTGTAAAAACTACCAAGAGAACTCGTTTCTGGCACTTTCCCCGGTGGAGTTGTGCATGGGGTGTGTTTGGAACATTTTTCAGGAGCCGAGACCAAAATTCAGCGATTCCCCATCTCAGCCCAGAAAGCAGGTAGAACAAGTTTTGTGGTGCCTTTCAGCTGTCTACAGGGGTAGTGTAAAAAGTACCAGTAGAACTCCTTTCTGGCACTTTCCCCGGTGGAGTTGTGCATGGGGTGTGTTTGGAACATTTTGTCACCAGCTGAGGCCAAAATTCAGCGTTTCCCCATCTTCAGCCCAGAAAGCAGGTAGAACAAGTTTTATGGTGCCTTTCAGATGCCTACCGGGGTAGTGTAAAAACTACTAACAGAACTCGTTTCTGGCACCTTCCCCGGTGGAGTTGTGCATGGGGTGTGTTTGGAACATTTTGTCTCCAGCAGAGACCAAAATTCAGCGTCTCCACATCTCAGCCCAGAAAGCAGGTAGAACAAGTTTTGTGGTGCCTTTCAGCTGCCTACCGGGGTAGTGTAAAAAGTACCAGTAGAACTCGTTTCTGGCACTTTCCCCGGTGGAGTTGTGCATGGGGTGTGTTTGGAGCATTTTGTCACCAGCTGACTCTAAAATTCATCATTTCCCCATCTCAGCCCAGAAAGCAGGTAGAACAAGTTTTGTGGTGCCTTGCAGCTGTCTACAGGGGTAGTGTAAAAACTACCAACAGAACTCGTTTCTGGCACTTTCCCCGGTGGAGTTGTGCATGGGGTGTGTTTGGAACATTTTGTCACCAGCCGAGACCAAAATTCAGCGATTCCCCATCTCAGCCCAGAAAGCAGGTAGAACATCTTTTGTGGTGCCTTTCAGCTGCTTACCGGGGTAGTGTAAAAACTACTAAGAGAACTCCTTTCTGGCACCTTCCACAGTGGAGTTGTGCATGGGGTGTGTTTGGAACATTTTGTCAGGAGCCGAGACCAAAATTCAGCCATTCCCCATCTCAGCCCAGAAAGCAGGTAGAACAAGTTTTGTGGTGCCTTTCAGCTGTCTACCGGGGTAGTGTAAAAAGTACCAGTAGAACTCGTTTCTGGCACTTTCCCCGGTGGAGTTGTGCATGGGGTGTGTTTGGAACATTTTGTCACCAGCCGAGACCAAAATTCAGCCATTCCCCATCTCAGCCCAGAAAGCAGGTAGAACAAGTTTTGTGGTGCCTTTCAGCTGCCTACCGGGGTAGTGTAAAAACTACCAAGAGAACTCGTTTCTGGCACCTTCCCCGGTGGAGTTGTGCATGGGGTGTGTTTGGAACATTTTTCAGGAGCCGAGACCAAAATTCAGCGATTCCCCATCTCAGCCCAGAAAGCAGGTAGAACAAGTTTTGTGGTGCCTTTCAGCTGCCTACCGGGGGTAGTGTAAAAACTACCAAGAGAACTCGTTTCTGGCACCTTCCCCGGTGGAGTTGTGCATGGGGTGTGTTTGGAACATTTTGTCACCAGCCGAGTCCAAAATTCAGCGTTTCCCCATCTCAGCCCAGAAAGCAGGTAGAACAACTTTTGTGGTGCCTTTCAGCTGCCTACCGGGGTAGTGTAAAAACTACCAAGAGAACTCTTTCTGGCACCTTCCCCGGTGGAGTTGTGCATGGGGTGTGTTTGGAACATTTTGTCACCAGCCGAGACCAAAATTCAGCGATTCCCCATCTCAGCCCAGAAAGCAGGTAGAACAAGTTTTGTGGTGCCTTGCAGCTGTCTACAGGGGTAGTGTAAAAAGTACCAGTAGAACTCGTTTCTGGCACTTTCCCCGGTGGAGTTGTGCATGGGGTGTGTTTGGAACATTTTGTCACCAGCCGAGACCAAAATTCAGCGATTCCCCATCTCAGCCCAGAAAGCAGGTAGAACAACTTTTGTGGTGCCTTTCAGCTGCCTACCGGGGTAGTGTAAAAACTACCAAGAGAACCCCTTTCTGGCACCTTCCCCGGTGGAGTTGTGCATGGGGTGTGTTTGCAACATTTTGTCAGGAGCCGAGACCAAAATTCAGCCATTCCCCATCTCAGCCCAGAAAGCAGGTAGAACAAGTTTTGTGGTGCCTTGCAGCTGTCTACAGGGGTAGTGTAAAAAGTACCAGTAGAACTCGTTTCTGGCACTTTCCCCGGTGGAGTTGTGCATGGGGTGTGTTTGGAACATTTTGTCACCAGCCGAGACCAAAATTCAGCGATTCCCCATCTCAGCCCAGAAAGCAGGTAGAACAAGTTTTGTGGTGCCTTTCAGCTGCCTACCGGGGTAGTGTAAAAACTACCAAGAGAACTCGTTTCTGGCACTTTCCCCGGTGGAGTTGTGCATGGGGTGTGTTTGGAACATTTTTCAGGAGCCGAGACCAAAATTCAGCGATTCCCCATCTCAGCCCAGAAAGCAGGTAGAACAAGTTTTGTGGTGCCTTGCAGCTGTCTACAGGGGTAGTGTAAAAAGTACCAGTAGAACTCATTTCTGGCACTTTCCCCGGTGGAGTTGTGCATGGGGTGTGTTTGGAACATTTTGTCACCAGCTGAGGCCAAAATTCAGCGTTTCCCCATCTTCAGCCCAGAAAGCAGGTAGAACAAGTTTTATGGTGCCTTTCAGATGCCTACCGGGGTAGTGTAAAAACTACTAACAGAACTCGTTTCTGGCACCTTCCCCGGTGGAGTTGTGCATGGGGTGTGTTTGGAACATTTTGTCTCCAGCAGAGACCAAAATTCAGCGTCTCCACATCTCAGCCCAGAAAGCAGGTAGAACAAGTTTTGTGGTGCCTTTCAGCTGCCTACCGGGGTAGTGTAAAAAGTACCAGTAGAACTCGTTTCTGGCACTTTCCCCGGTGGAGTTGTGCATGGGGTGTGTTTGGAGCATTTTGTCACCAGCTGACTCTAAAATTCATCATTTCCCCATCTCAGCCCAGAAAGCAGGTAGAACAAGTTTTGTGGTGCCTTGCAGCTGTCTACAGGGGTAGTGTAAAAAGTACCAGTAGAACTCGTTTCTGGCACTTTCCCCGGTGGAGTTGTGCATGGGGTGTGTTTGGAACATTTTGTCACCAGCCGAGACCAAAATTCAGCGATTCCCCATCTCAGCCCAGAAAGCAGGTAGAACATCTTTTGTGGTGCCTTTCAGCTGCTTACCGGGGTAGTGTAAAAACTACTAACAGAACTCCTTTCTGGCACCTTCCACAGTGGAGTTGTGCATGGGGTGTGTTTGGAACATTTTGTCAGGAGCCGAGACCAAAATTCAGCCATTCCCCATCTCAGCCCAGAAAGCAGGTAGAACAAGTTTTGTGGTGCCTTGCAGCTGTCTACAGGGGTAGTGTAAAAAGTACCAGTAGAACTCGTTTCTGGCACTTTCCCCGGTGGAGTTGTGCATGGGGTGTGTTTGGAACATTTTGTCACCAGCCGAGACCAAAATTCAGCCATTCCCCATCTCAGCCCAGAAAGCAGGTAGAACAACTTTTGTGGTGCCTTTCAGCTGCCTACCGGGGTAGTGTAAAAACTACCAAGAGAACTCGTTTCTGGCACTTTCCCCGGTGGAGTTGTGCATGGGGTGTGTTTGGAACATTTTTCAGGAGCCGAGACCAAAATTCAGCGATTCCCCATCTCAGCCCAGAAAGCAGGTAGAACAAGTTTTGTGGTGCCTTTAAGCTGTCTACTGGGGTAGTGTAAAAAGTACCAGTAGAACTCGTTTCTGGCACTTTCCCCGGTGGAGTTGTGCATGGGGTGTGTTTGGAACATTTTGTCACCAGCCGAGGCCAAAATTCAGCGATTCCCCATCTCAGCCCAGAAAGCAGGTAGAACAAGTTTTGTGGTGCCTTTCAGCTGTCTACCGGGGTAGTGTAAAAACTACCAAGAGAACTCCTTTCTGGCACCTTCCGCGGTGGAGTTGTGCATGGGGTTTGTTTGGAACATTTTGTCACCAGCCGAGACCAAAATTCAGCGTTTCCCCATCTCAGCCCAGAAAGCAGGTAGAACATCTTTTGTGGTGCCTTTCAGCTGCCTACCGGGGCAGTGTAAAAACTACTAAGAGAACTCCTTTCTGGCACTTTCCCCGGTGGAGTTGTGCATGGGGTGTGTTTGGAACATTTTGTCACCAGCCGAGACCAAAATTCAGCGGTTCCCCATCTCAGCCCAGAAAGCAGGTAGAACGACTTTTGTGGTGCAGTGTAAAAACAACCAACAGACCTCGTTTCTGGCACTTTTTCCGCGGTGGAGTTGTTCATGGGGTGTGTTTGGAACATTTTGTCACCGTCTGAGTCCAAAATTCAGCCATTCCCCATCTCAGCCCAGAAAGCAGGTAGAACAAGTTTTGTGGTGCCTTTCAGCTGCCTACCGGGGTAGTGTAAAAACTACCAAGAGAACTCCTTTCTGGCACCTTCCCCGGTGGAGTTGTGCATGGGGTGTGTTTGGAACATTTTGTCACCAGCCGAGGCCAAAATTCAGCGTTTCCCCATCTCAGCCCAGAAAGCAGGTAGAACAAGTTCTGTGGTGCCTTTCAGCTGCCTACCGGGGTAGTGTAAGAACTACCAAGAGAACTCCTTTCTGGCACCTTCCACGGTGGAGTTGTGCATGGGGTGTGTTTGGAACATTTTGTCACCAGCCGAGACCAAAATTCAGCGATTCCCCATCTCAGCCCAGAAAGCAGGTAGAACAAGTTTTGTGGTGCCTTTCAACTGTCTACCGGGGTAGTGTAATCAGTACCTGTAGAACTCGTTTCTGGCACTTTCCCCGGTGGAGTTGTGCATGGTCTGTGTTTGGAACATTTTGTCACCAGCCGAGACCAAAATTCAGCCATTCCCCATCTCAGCCCAGAAAGCAGGTAGAACAAGTTTTGTGGTGCCTTTCAGCTGCCTACCGGGGTAGTGTAAAAACTACCAAGAGAACTCATTTCTGGCACTTTCCCCGGTGGAGTTGTGCATGGGGTGTGTTTGGAACATTTTTCAGGAGCCGAGACCAAAATTCAGCGGTTCCCCATCTCAGCCCAGAAAGCAGGTAGAACAAGTTTTGTGGTGCAGTGTAAAAACAACCAACAGACCTCGTTTCTGGCACTTTTTCCGCGGTGGAGTTGTGCATGGGGTGTGTTTGGAACATTTTGTCACCGTCTGAGTCCAAAATTCAGCGATTCCCCATCTCAGCCCAGAAAGCAGGTAGAACAAGTTTTGTGGTGCCTTTCAGCTGCCTACCAGGGTAGTGTAAAAACTGCCAACAGAACTCGTTTCTGGCACCTTCCCCGGTGGAGTTGTGCATGGGGTGTGTTTGGAACATTTTGTCACCAGCCGAGTCCAAAATTCAGCGTTTCCCCATCTCAGCCCAGAAAGCAGGTAGAACAACTTTTGTGGTGCCTTTCAGCTGCCTACCGGGGTTGTGTAAGAACTACCAAGAGAACTCCTTTCTGGCACCTTCCCCGGTGGAGTTGTGCATGGGGTGTGTTTGGAACATTTTGTCACCAGCCGAGACCAAAATTCAGCGATTCCCCATCTCAGCCCAGAAAGCAGGTAGAACAAGTTTTGTGGTGCCTTTCAACTGTCTACCGGGGTAGTGTAATCAGTACCTGTAGAACTCATTTCTGGCACTTTCCCCGGTGGAGTTGTGCATGGGGTGTGTTTGGAACATTTTGTCACCAGCCGAGACCAAAATTCAGCCATTCCCCATCTCAGCCCAGAAAGCAGGTAGAACAAGTTTTGTGGTGCCTTTCAGCTGCCTACCGGAGTAGTGTAAAAACTACCAAGAGAACTCGTTTCTGGCACTTTCCCCGGTGGAGTTGTGCATGGGGTGTGTTTGGAACATTTTTCAGGAGCCGAGACCAAAATTCAGCGATTCCCCATCTCAGCCCAGAAAGCAGGTAGAACAAGTTTTGTGGTGCCTTTAAGCTGTCTACTGGGGTAGTGTAAAAAGTACCAGTAGAACTCGTTTCTGGCACTTTCCCCGGTGGAGTTGTGCATGGGGTGTGTTTGGAACATTTTGTCACCAGCCGAGGCCAAAATTCAGCGATTCCCCATCTCAGCCCAGAAAGCAGGTAGAACAAGTTTTGTGGTGCCTTTCAGCTGTCTACCGGGGTAGTGTAAAAACTACCAACAGAACTCGTTTCTGGCACCTTCCCCGGTGGAGTTGTGCATGGGGTGTGTTTGGAACATTTTGTCACCAGCCGAGTCCAAAATTCAGCGATTCCCCATCTCAGCCCAGAAAGCAGGTAGAACAACTTTTGTGGTGCCTTTCAGCTGCCTACCGGGGTAGTGTAAGAACTACCAAGAGAACTCCTTTCTGGCACCTTCCCCGGTGGAGTTGTGCATGGGGTGTGTTTGGAACATTTTGTCAGGAGCCGAGACCAAAATTCAGCGTTTCCCCATCTCAGCCCAGAAAGCAGGTAGAACAAGTTTTGTGGTGCCTTTCAACTGTCTACCGGGGTAGTGTAAAAAGTACCTGTAGAACTCGTTTCTGGCACTTTCCCCGGTGGAGTTGTGCATGGGGTGTGTTTGTAACATTTTGTCACCAGCCGAGACCAAAATTCAGCGATTCCCCATCTCAGCCCAGAAAGCAGGTAGAACATCTTTTGTGGTGCCTTTCAGCTGCCTACCGGGGTAGTGTAAAAACTACCAACAGAACTCCTTTCTGGCACCTTCCCCGGTGGAGTTGTGCATGGGGTGTGTTTGGAACATTTTGTCAGGAGCCGAGTCCAAAATTCAGCGGTTCCCCATCTCAGCCCAGAAAGCAGGTAGAACGACTTTTGTGGTGCAGTGTAAAAACTACCAACAGACCTCGTTTCTGGCACTTTTTCCCCGGTGGAGTTGTGCATGGGGTGTGTTTGGAACATTTTGTCACCAGCCGAGACCAAAATTCAGCGATTCCCCATCTCAGCCCAGAAAGCAGGTAGAACAACTTTTGTGGTGCCTTTCAGCTGCCTACCGGGGTAGTGTAAAAACTACCAAGAGAACTCCTTTCTGGCACTTTCCCCGGTGGAGTTGTGCATGGGGTGTGTTTGGAACATTTTTCAGGAGCCGAGACCAAAATTCAGCGATTCCCCATCTCAGCCCAGAAAGCAGGTAGAACAAGTTTTGTGGTGCCTTTAAGCTGTCTACTGGGGTAGTGTAAAAAGTACCAGTAGAACTCGTTTCTGGCACCTTCCCCGGTGGAGTTGTGCATGGGGTGTGTTTGGAACATTTTGTCACCAGCCGAGACCAAAATTCAGCGATTCCCCATCTCAGCCCAGAAAGCAGGTAGAACAACTTTTGTGGTGCCTTTCAGCTGCCTACCGGGGTAGTGTAAGAACTACCAAGAGAACTCCTTTCTGGCACTTTCCCCGGTGGAGTTGTGCATGGGGTGTGTTTGGAACATTTTGTCACCAGCCGAGACCAAAATTCAGCGTTTCCCCATCTCAGCCCAGAAAGCAGGTAGAACATCTTTTGTGGTGCCTTTCAGCTGCCTACCGGGGCAGTGTAAAAACTACTAAGAGAACTCCTTTCTGGCACTTTCCCCGGTGGAGTTGTGCATGGGGTGTGTTTGGAACATTTTGTCACCAGCCGAGACCAAAATTCAGCGATTCCCCATCTCAGCCCAGAAAGCAGGTAGAACGACTTTTGTGGTGCAGTGTAAAAACAACCAACAGACCTCATTTCTGGCACTTTTTCCGCGATGGAGTTGTGCATGGGGTGTGTATGGAACATTTTGTCACCGTCTGAGTCCAAAATTCAGCGATTCCCCATCTCAGCCCAGAAAGCAGGTAGAACAAGTTTTGTGGTGCCTTTCAGCTGCCTACCGGGGTAGTGTAAAAACTACCAAGAGAACTCGTTTCTGGCACCTTCCCCGGTGGAGTTGTGCATGGGGTGTGTTTGGAACATTTTGTCACCAGCCGAGTCCAAAATTCAGCGTTTCCCCATCTCAGCCCAGAAAGCAGGTAGAACAACTTTTGTGGTGCCTTTCAGCTGCCTACCGGGGTAGTGTAAAAACTACCAAGAGAACTCTTTCTGGCACCTTCCCCGGTGGAGTTGTGCATGGGGTGTGTTTGGAACATTTTGTCAGGAGCCGAGACCAAAATTCAGCCATTCCCCATCTCAGCCCAGGAAGCAGGTAGAACAAGTTTTGTGGTGCCTTGCAGCTGCCTACCGGGGTAGTGTAAAAACTACCAACAGAACTCCTTTCTGGCACTTTCCCCGGTGGAGTTGTGCATGGGGTGTGTTTGGAACATTTTGTCACCAGCCGAGACCAAAATTCAGCCATTCCCCATCTCAGCCCAGAAAGCAGGTAGAACAAGTTTTGTGGTGCCTTTCAGCTGTCTACCGGGGTAGTGTAAAAACTGCCAGTAGAACTCGTTTCTGGCACCTTCCCCGGTGGAGTTGTGCATGGGGTGTGTTTGGAATATTTTGTCACCAGCCGAGTCCAAAATTCAGCGTTTCCCCATCTCAGCCCAGAAAGCAGGTAGAACAACTTTTGTGGTGCCTTTCAGCTGTCTACCGGGGTACTGTAAAATCTATGAACAGAACTCCTTTCTGGCATCTTCCGCGGTGGAGTTGTGCATGGGGTGTGTTTGGAACATTTTGTCAGGAGCCGAGGCCAAAATTCAGCGATTCCCCATCTCAGCCCAGAAAGCAGGTAGAACAAGTTTTGTGGTGCCTTTCAGCTGCCTACCGGGGTAGTGTAAAAACTACCAAGAGAACTCGTTTCTGGCACTTTCCCCGGTGGAGTTGTGCATGGGGTGTGTTTGGAACATTTTGTCACCAGCCGAGTCCAAAATTCAGCGTTTCCCCATCTCAGCCCAGAAAGCAGGTAGAACAACTTTTGTGGTGCCTTTCAGCTGCCTACCGGGGTAGTGTAAGAACTACCAAGAGAACTCCTTTCTGGCACCTTCCCCGGTGGAGTTGTGCATGGGGTGTGTTTGGAACATTTTGTCACCAGCCGAGACCAAAATTCAGCGTATCCCCATCTCAGCCCAGAAAGCAGGTAGAACAAGTTTTGTGGTGCCTTTCAGCTGCCTAGCGGGGTAGTGTAAAAACTACCAAGAGAACTCTTTCTGGCACCTTCCCCGGTGGAGTTGTGCATGGGGTGTGTTTGGAACATTATGTCAGGAGCCGAGACCAAAATTCAGCCACTCCCCATCTCAGCCCAGAAAGCAGGTAGAACAAGTTTTGTGGTGCCTTTCAGATGCCTACCGGGGTACTGTAAAATCTATGAACAGAACTCCTTTCTGGCAACTTCCGCGGTGGAGTTGTGCATGGGGTGTGTTTGGAACATTTTGTCACCAGCTGAGGCCAAAATTCAGCGATTCCCCATCTCAGCCCAGGAAGCAGGTAGAACAAGTTTTGTGGTGCCTTTCAGCTGCCTACCAGGGTAGTGTAAAAACTGCCAACAGAACTCGTTTCTGGCACCTTCCCCGGTGGAGTTGTGCATGGGGTGTGTTTGGAACATTTTGTCACCAGCCGAGTCCAAAATTCAGCGTTTCCCCATCTCAGCCCAGAAAGCAGGTAGAACAACTTTTGTGGTGCCTTTCAGCTGCCTACCGGGGTAGTGTAAGAACTACCAAGAGAACTCCTTTCTGGCACCTTCCCCGGTGGAGTTGTGCATGGGGTGTGTTTGGAACATTTTGTCACCAGCCGAGACCAAAATTCAGCCATTCCCCATCTCAGCCCAGAAAGCAGGTAGAACAAGTTTTGTGGTGCCTTTCAGCTGCCTACCGGAGTAGTGTAAAAACTACCAAGAGAACTCGTTTCTGGCACTTTCCCCGGTGGAGTTGTGCATGGGGTGTGTTTGGAACATTTTTCAGGAGCCGAGACCAAAATTCAGCGATTCCCCATCTCAGCCCAGAAAGCAGGTAGAACAAGTTTTGTGGTGCCTTTAAGCTGTCTACTGGGGTAGTGTAAAAAGTACCAGTAGAACTCGTTTCTGGCACTTTCCCCGGTGGAGTTGTGCATGGGGTGTGTTTGGAACATTTTGTCACCAGCCGAGGCCAAAATTCAGCGATTCCCCATCTCAGCCCAGAAAGCAGGTAGAACAAGTTTTGTGGTGCCTTTCAGCTGTCTACCGGGGTAGTGTAAAAACTGCCAACAGAACTCGTTTCTGGCACCTTCCCCGGTGGAGTTGTGCATGGGGTGTGTTTGGAACATTTTGTCACCAGCTGAGGCCAAAATTCAGCGTTTCCCCATCTCAGCCCAGAAAGCAGGTAGAACATCTTTTGTGGTGCCTTTCAGCTGTCTACAGGGGTAGTGTAACAAGTACCAGTAGAACTCATTTCTGGCACTTTCCCTGGTGGAGTTGTGCATGGGGTGTGTTTGGAACATTTTGTCAGGAGCCGAGACCAAAATTCAGCCATTCCCCATCTCAGCCCAGAAAGCAGGTAGAACATCTTTTGTGGTGCCTTTCAGCTGCCTACCGGGGTAGTGTAAAAACTACTAAGAGAACTTCTTTCTGGCACCTTCCACGGTGGAGTTGTGCATGGGGTGTGTTTGGAACATTTTGTCAGGAGCCGAGTCCAAAATTCAGCGGTTCCCCATCTCAGCCCAGAAAGCAGGTAGAACGACTTTTGTGGTGCAGTGTAAAAACTACCAACAGAACTCGTTTCTGGCACTTTTTCCCCGGTGGAGTTGTGCATGGGGTGTGTTTGGAACATTTTGTCACCAGCCGAGACCAAAATTCAGCGATTCCCCATCTCAGCCCAGAAAGCAGGTAGAACAAGTTTTGTGGTGCCTTTCAGCTGCCTACCGGGGTAGTGTAAAAACTACCAAGAGAACTCCTTTCTGGCACTTTCCCCGGTGGAGTTGTGCATGGGGTGTGTTTGGAACATTTTTCAGGAGCCGAGACCAAAATTCAGCGATTCCCCATCTCAGCCCAGAAAGCAGGTAGAACAAGTTTTGTGGTGCCTTTAAGCTGTCTACTGGGGTAGTGTAAAAAGTACCAGTAGAACTCGTTTCTGGCACCTTCCCCGGTGGAGTTGTGCATGGGGTGTGTTTGGAACATTTTGTCACCGTCCGAGTCCAAAATTCAGCGATTCCCCATCTCAGCCCAGAAAGCAGGTAGAACAACTTTTGTGGTGCCTTTCAGCTGCCTACCGGGGTAGTGTAAGAACTACCAAGAGAACTCCTTTCTGGCACTTTCCCCGGTGGAGTTGTGCATGGGGTGTGTTTGGAACATTTTGTCACCAGCCGAGACCAAAATTCAGCGTTTCCCCATCTCAGCCCAGAAAGCAGGTAGAACATCTTTTGTGGTGCCTTTCAGCTGCCTACCGGGGCAGTGTAAAAACTACTAAGAGAACTCCTTTCTGGCACTTTCCCCGGTGGAGTTGTGCATGGGGTGTGTTTGGAACATTTTGTCACCAGCCGAGACCAAAATTCAGCGATTCCCCATCTCAGCCCAGAAAGCAGGTAGAACGACTTTTGTGGTGCAGTGTAAAAACAACCAACAGACCTCATTTCTGGCACTTTTTCCGCGATGGAGTTGTGCATGGGGTGTGTTTGGAACATTTTGTCACCGTCTGAGTCCAAAATTCAGCGATTCCCCATCTCAGCCCAGAAAGCAGGTAGAACAAGTTTTGTGGTGCCTTTCAGCTGCCTACCGGGGTAGTGTAAAAACTACCAAGAGAACTCGTTTCTGGCACCTTCCCCGGTGGAGTTGTGCATGGGGTGTGTTTGGAACATTTTGTCACCAGCCGAGTCCAAAATTCAGCGTTTCCCCATCTCAGCCCAGAAAGCAGGTAGAACAACTTTTGTGGTGCCTTTCAGCTGCCTACCGGGGTAGTGTAAAAACTACCAAGAGAACTCTTTCTGGCACCTTCCCCGGTGGAGTTGTGCATGGGGTGTGTTTGGAACATTTTGTCAGGAGCCGAGACCAAAATTCAGCCATTCCCCATCTCAGCCCAGGAAGCAGGTAGAACAAGTTTTGTGGTGCCTTGCAGCTGCCTACCGGGGTAGTGTAAAAACTACCAACAGAACTCCTTTCTGGCACTTTCCCCGGTGGAGTTGTGCATGGGGTGTGTTTGGAACATTTTGTCATGAGCTGAGACCAAAATTCAGCCATTCCCCATCTCAGCCCAGAAAGCAGTTAGAACAAGTTTTGTGGTGCCTTTCAGCTGTCTACCGGGGTAGTGTAAAAACTGCCAGTAGAACTCGTTTCTGGCACTTTCCCCGGTGGAGTTGTGCATGGGGTGTGTTTGGAATATTTTGTCACCAGCCGAGTCCAAAATTCAGCGTTTCCCCATCTCAGCCCAGAAAGCAGGTAGAACAACTTTTGTGGTGCCTTTCAGCTGTCTACCGGGGTACTGTAAAATCTATGAACAGAACTCCTTTCTGGCACCTTCCGCGGTGGAGTTGTGCATGGGGTGTGTTTGGAACATTTTGTCACCAGCCGAGACCAAAATTCAGCCATTCCCCATCTCAGCCCAGAAAGCAGGTAGAACAAGTTTTGTGGTGCCTTTCAGCTGCCTACCGGGGTAGTGTAAAAACTACCAACAGAACTCGTTTCTGGCACTTTCCCAGGTGGAGTTGTGCATGGGGTGTGTTTGGAACATTTTGTCACCAGCCGAGTCCAAAATTCAGCGTTTCCCCATCTCAGCCCAGAAAGCAGGTAGAACAACTTTTGTGGTGCCTTTCAGCTGCCTACCGGGGTAGTGTAAGAACTACCAAGAGAACTCCTTTCTGGCACCTTCCCCGGTGGAGTTGTGCATGGGGTGTGTTTGGAACATTTTGTCACCAGCCGAGACCAAAATTCAGCGATTCCCCATCTCAGCCCAGAAAGCAGGTAGAACAAGTTTTGTGGTGCCTTTCAGCTGCCTAGCGGGGTAGTGTAAAAACTACCAAGAGAACTCTTTCTGGCACCTTCCCCGGTGGAGTTGTGCATGGGGTGTGTTTGGAACATTATGTCAGGAGCCGAGACCAAAATTCAGCCACTCCCCATCTCAGCCCAGGAAGCAGGTAGAACAAGTTTTGTGGTGCCTTTCAGCTGCCTACCGGGGTAGTGTAAAAACTACCAACAGAACTCCTTTCTGGCACTTTCCCCGGTGGAGTTGTGCATGGGGTGTGTTTGGAACATTTTGTCACCAGCCGAGGCCAAAATTCAGCGATTCCCCATCTCAGCCCAGAAAGCAGGTAGAACAAGTTTTGTGGTGCCTTTCAGCTGTCTACTGGGGGAGTGTAAAAAGTACCAGTAGAACTCGTTTCTGCCACTTTCCCCGGTGGAGTTGTGCATGGGGTGTGTTTGGAACATTTTGTCAGGAGCCGAGACCAAAATTCAGCCATTCCCCATCTCAGCCCAGAAAGCAGGTAGAACAACTTTTGTGGTGCCTTTCAGCTGTCTACCGGGGTAGTGTAAAAAGTACCAGTAGAACTCGTTTCTGGCACTTTCCCCGGTGGAGTTGTGCATGGGGTGTGTTTGGAATATTTTGTCACCAGCCGAGACCAAAATTCAGCGATTCCCCATCTCAGCCCAGAAAGCAGGTAGAACAACTTTTGTGGTGCCTTTCAGCTGCCTACCGGGGTACTGTAAAATCTATGAACAGAACTCCTTTCTGGCACCTTTTGCGGTGGAGTTGTGCATGGGGTGTGTTTGGAACATTTTGTCACCAGCCGAGACCAAAATTCAGCGTTTCCCCATCTCAGCCCAGAAAGCAGGTAGAACAACTTTTGTGGTGCCTTTCAGCTGCCTACTGGGGTAGTGTAAGAACTACCAAGAGAACTCCTTTCTGGCACCTTCCCCGGTGGAGTTGTGCATGGGGTGTGTTTGGAACATTTTGTCAGGAGCCGAGACCAAAATTCAGCGATTCCCCATCTCAGCCCAGAAAGCAGGTAGAACAACTTTTGTGGTGCCTTTCAGCTGTCTACCGGGGTAGTGTAATCAGTACCAGTAGAACTCGTTTCTGGCACTTTCCCCGGTGGAGTTGTGCATGGGGTGTGTTTGGAACATTTTGTCATGAGCCGAGACCAAAATTCAGCGATTCCCCATCTCAGCCCAGAAAGCAGGTAGAACAAGTTTTGTGGTGCCTTTCAGCTGCCTACCGGGGTAGTGTAAAAACTACCAAGAGAACTCGTTTCTGGCACCTTCCCCGATGGAGTTGTGCATGGGGTGTGTTTGGAACATTTTGTCACCAGCCGAGGCCAAAATTCAGCGATTCCCCATCTCAGCCCAGAAAGCAGGTAGAACAAGTTTTGTGGTGCCTTTCAGCTGTCTACCGGGGTACTGTAAAATCTATGAACAGAACTCCTTTCTGGCATCTTCCGCGGTGGAGTTGTGCATGGGGTGTGTTTGGAACATTTTGTCAGGAGCCGAGGCCAAAATTCAGCGATTCCCCATCTCAGCCCAGAAAGCAGGTAGAACAAGTTTTGTGGTGCCTTTCAGCTGCCTACCGGGGTAGTGTAAAAACTACCAAGAGAACTCCTTTCTGGCACTTTCCCCCGGTGGAGTTGTGCATGGGGTGTGTTTGGAACATTTTGTCACCAGCCGACTCCAAAATTCAGCGTTTCCCCATCTCAGCCCAGAAAGCAGGTAGAACAAGTTTTGTGGTGCCTTTCAGCTGCCTACCGGGGTAGTGTAAGAACTACCAAGAGAACTCCTTTCTGGCACCTTCCCCGGTGGAGTTGTGCATGGGGTGTGTTTGGAACATTTTGTCACCAGCCGAGACCAAAATTCAGCGTATCCCCATCTCAGCCCAGAAAGCAGGTAGAACAAGTTTTGTGGTGCCTTTCAGCTGCCTAGCGGGGTAGTGTAAAAACTACCAAGAGAACTCTTTCTGGCACCTTCCCCGGTGGAGTTGTGCATGGGGTGTGTTTGGAACATTATGTCAGGAGCCGAGACCAAAATTCAGCCACTCCCCATCTCAGCCCAGAAAGCAGGTAGAACAAGTTTTGTGGTGCCTTTCAGATGCCTACCGGGGTACTGTAAAATCTATGAACAGAACTCCTTTCTGGCAACTTCCGCGGTGGAGTTGTGCATGGGGTGTGTTTGGAACATTTTGTCACCAGCTGAGGCCAAAATTCAGCGATTCCCCATCTCAGCCCAGAAAGCAGGTAGAACAAGTTTTGTGGTGCCTTTCAGCTGCCTACCGGGGTAGTGTAAAAACTACCAACAGAACTCCTTTCTGGCACTTTCCCCGGTGGAGTTGTGCATGGGGTGTGTTTGGAACATTTTGTCAGGAGCCGAGGCCAAAATTCAGCGATTCCCCATCTCAGCCCAGAAAGCAGGTAGAACAAGTTTTGTGGTGCCTTTCAGCTGTCTACTGGGGGAGTGTAAAAAGTACCAGTAGAACTCGTTTCTGCCACTTTCCCCGGTGGAGTTGTGCATGGGGTGTGTTTGGAACATTTTGTCACCAGCCGAGACCAAAATTCAGCCATTCCCCATCTCAGCCCAGAAAGCAGGTAGAACAACTTTTGTGGTGCCTTTCAGCTGTCTACCGGGGTAGTGTAAAAAGTACCAGTAGAACTCGTTTCTGGCACTTTCCCCGGTGGAGTTGTGCATGGGGTGTGTTTGGAATATTTTGTCACCAGCCGAGACCAAAATTCAGCGATTCCCCATCTCAGCCCAGAAAGCAGGTAGAACAACTTTTGTGGTGCCTTTCAGCTGCCTACCGGGGTACTCTAAAATCTATGAACAGAACTCCTTTCTGGCACCTTTTGCGGTGGAGTTGTGCATGGGGTGTGTTTGGAACATTTTGTCACCAGCCGAGACCAAAATTCAGCGTTTCCCCATCTCAGCCCAGAAAGCAGGTAGAACAAGTTTTGTGGTGCCTTTCAGCTGCCTACTGGGGTAGTGTAAAAACTACCAACAGAACTCCTTTCTGGCACCTTCCCCGGTGGAGTTGTGCATGGGGTGTGTTTGGAACATTTTGTCAGGAGCCGAGACCAAAATTCAGCGATTCCCCATCTCAGCCCAGAAAGTAGGTAGAACAACTTTTGTGGTGCCTTTCAGCTGTCTACCGGGGTAGTGTAATCAGTACCAGTAGAACTCGTTTCTGGCACTTTCCCCGGTGGAGTTGTGCATGGGGTGTGTTTGGAACATTTTGTCATGAGCCGAGACCAAAATTCAGCGATTCCCCATCTCAGCCCAGAAAGCAGGTAGAACAAGTTTTGTGGTGCCTTTCAGCTGCCTACCGGGGTAGTGTAAAAACTACCAAGAGAACTCGTTTCTGGCACCTTCCCCGATGGAGTTGTGCATGGGGTGTGTTTGGAACATTTTGTCACCAGCCGAGGCCAAAATTCAGCGATTCCCCATCTCAGCCCAGAAAGCAGGTAGAACAAGTTTTGTGGTGCCTTTCAGCTGCCTACCGGGGTAGTGTAAAAAGTACCAGTAGAACTCGTTTCTGGCACTTTCCCCGGTGGAGTTGTGCATGGGGTGTGTTTGGAACATTTTTCAGGAGCCGAGACCAAAATTCAGCGATTCCCCATCTCAGCCCAGAAAGCAGGTAGAACAAGTTTTGTGGTGCCTTTCAGCTGCCTACCGGGGTAGTGTAAAAAGTACCAGTAGAACTCCTTTCTGGCACTTTCACCGGTGGAGTTGTGCATGGGGTGTGTTTGCAACATTTTGTCACCAGCCGAGACCAAAATTCAGCGATTCCCCATCTCAGCCCAGAAAGCAGGTAGAACAAGTTTTGTGGTGCCTTTCAGCTGCCTACCGGGGTAGTGTAAAAACTACCAAGAGAACTCCTTTCTGGCACCTTCCACGGTGGAGTTGTGCATGGGGTGTGTTTGGAACATTTTGTCAGGAGCCGAGGCCAAAATTCAGCGATTCCCCATCTCAGCCCAGAAAGCAGGTAGAACAAGTTTTGTGGTGCCTTTCAGCTGCCTACCGGGGTAGTGTAAAAACTACCAACAGAACTCCTTTCTGGCACCTTCCCCGGTGGAGTTGTGCATGGGGTGTGTTTGGAACATTTTGTCACCAGCTGAGGCCAAAATTCAGCGTTTCCCCATCTCAGCCCAGAAAGCAGGTAGAACATCTTTTGTGGTGCCTTTCAGCTGTCTACAGGGGTAGTGTAACAAGTACCAGTAGAACTCATTTCTGGCACTTTCCCTGGTGGAGTTGTGCATGGGGTGTGTTTGGAATATTTTGTCACCAGCTGAGGCCAAAATTCAGCCATTCCCCATCTCAGCCCAGAAAGCAGGTAGAACATCTTTTGTGGTGCCTTTCAGCTGCCTACCGGGGTAGTGTAAAAACTACTAAGAGAACTCCTTTCTGGCACCTTCCACGGTGGAGTTGTGCATGGGGTGTGTTTGGAACATTTTGTCAGGAGCCGAGTCCAAAATTCAGCGGTTCCCCATCTCAGCCCAGAAAGCAGGTAGAACGACTTTTGTGGTGCAGTGTAAAAACTACCAACAGACCTCGTTTCTGGCACTTTTTCCCCGGTGGAGTTGTGCATGGGGTGTGTTTGGAACATTTTGTCACCAGCCGAGACCAAAATTCAGCCATTCCCCATCTCAGCCCAGAAAGCAGGTAGAACAACTTTTGTGGTGCCTTTAAGCTGTCTACTGGGGTAGTGTAAAAAGTACCAGTAGAACTCGTTTCTGGCACCTTCCCCGGTGGAGTTGTGCATGGGGTGTGTTTGGAACATTTTGTCACCAGCCGAGTCCAAAATTCAGCGATTCCCCATCTCAGCCCAGAAAGCAGGTAGAACAACTTTTGTGGTGCCTTTCAGCTGCCTACCGGGGTAGTGTAAGAACTACCAAGAGAACTCCTTTCTGGCACTTTCCCCCGGTGGAGTTGTGCATGGGGTGTGTTTGGAACATTTTGTCACCAGCCGAGACCAAAATTCAGCGTTTCCCCCATCTCAGCCCAGAAAGCAGGTAGAACATCTTTTGTGGTGCCTTTCAGCTGCCTACCGGGGCAGTGTAAAAACTACTAAGAGAACTCCTTTCTGGCACTTTCCCCGGTGGAGTTGTGCATGGGGTGTGTTTGGAACATTTTGTCAGGAGCCGAGACCAAAATTCAGCGATTCCCCATCTCAGCCCAGAAAGCAGGTAGAACAACTTTTGTGGTGCAGTGTAAAAACAACCAACAGACCTCATTTCTGGCACTTTTTCCGCGATGGAGTTGTGCATGGGGTGTGTTTGGAACATTTTGTCACCAGCCGAGACCAAAATTCAGCCATTCCCCATCTCAGCCCAGAAAGCAGGTAGAACAAGTTTTGTGGTGCCTTTCAGCTGCCTACCGGGGTAGTGTAAGAACTACAAAGAGAACTCCTTTCTGGCACTTTCCCCGGTGGAGTTGTGCATGGGGTGTGTTTGGAACATTTTGTCACCAGCCGAGACCAAATTCAGCGATTCCCCATCTCAGCCCAGAAGGCAGGTAGAACAACTTTTGTGGTGCCTTTCAGCTGCCTACCCGGGGTAGTGTAAAAACTACCAAGAGAACTCTTTCTGGCACCTTCCCCGGTGGAGTTGTGCATGGGGTGTGTTTGGAACATTTTGTCAGGAGCCGAGACCAAAATTCAGCCATTCCCCATCTCAGCCCAGAAGCAGGTAGAACAAGTTTTGTGGTGCCTTGCAGCTGCCTACCGGGGTAGTGTAAAAACTACCAACAGAACTCCTTTCTGGCACTTTCCCCGGTGGAGTTGTGCATGGGGTGTGTTTGGAACATTTTGTCACCAGCCGAGACCAAAATTCAGCCATTCCCCATCTCAGCCCAGAAAGCAGGCAGAACAACTTTTGTGGTGCCTTTCAGCTGTCTACTGGGGGAGTGTAAAAAGTACCAGTAGAACTCGTTTCTGGCACTTTCCCCGGTGGAGTTGTGCATGGGGTGTGTTTGGAACATTTTGTCACCAGCCGAGACCAAAATTCAGCCATTCCCCATCTCAGCCCAGAAAGCAGGTAGAACAAGTTTTGTGGTGCCTTTCAGCTGTCTACCGGGGTAGTGTAAAAAACTGCCAGTAGAACTCGTTTCTGGCACTTTCCCCGGTGGAGTTGTGCATGGGGTGTGTTTGGAATATTTTGTCACCAGCCGAGTCCAAAATTCAGCGTTTCCCCATCTCAGCCCAGAAAGCAGGTAGAACAACTTTTGTGGTGCCTTTCAGCTGTCTACCGGGGTACTGTAAAATCTATGAACAGAACTCCTTTCTGGCATCTTCCGCGGTGGAGTTGTGCATGGGGTGTGTTTGGAACATTTTGTCAGGAGCCGAGGCCAAAATTCAGCGATTCCCCATCGCCCAGAAAGCAGGTAGAACAAGTTTTGTGGTGCCTTTCAGATGCCTACCGGGGTAGTGTAAAAACTACCAAGAGAACTCGTTTCTGGCACTTTCCCCGGTGGAGTTGTGCATGGGGTGTGTTTGGAACATTTTGTCACCAGCCGAGTCCAAAATTCAGCGTTTCCCCATCTCAGCCCAGAAAGCAGGTAGAACAAGTTTTGTGGTGCCTTTCAGCTGCCTACCGGGGTAGTGTAAGAACTACCAAGAGAACTCCTTTCTGGCACCTTCCCCGGTGGAGTTGTGCATGGGGTGTGTTTGGAACATTTTGTCACCAGCCGAGACCAAAATTCAGCGTATCCCCATCTCAGCCCAGAAAGCAGGTAGAACAAGTTTTGTGGTGCCTTTCAGCTGCCTACCGTGGTAGTGTAAAAACTACCAAGAGAACTCTTTCTGGCACCTTCCCCGGTGGAATTGTGCATGGGGTGTGTTTGGAACATTTTGTCAGGAGCCGAGACCAAAATTCAGCCACTCCCCATCTCAGCCCAGAAAGCAGGTAGAACAAGTTTTGTGGTGCCTTTCAGATGCCTACCGGGGTACTGTAAAATCTATGAACAGAACTCCTTTCTGGCAACTTCCGCGGTGGAGTTGTGCATGGGGTGTGTTTGGAACATTTTGTCACCAGCTGAGGCCAAAATTCAGCGATTCCCCATCTCAGCCCAGGAAGCAGGTAGAACAAGTTTTGTGGTGCCTTTCAGCTGCCTACCGGGGTAGTGTAAAAACTACCAACAGAACTCCTTTCTGGCACTTTCCCCGGTGGAGTTGTGCATGGGGTGTGTTTGGAACATTTTGTCACCAGCCGAGGCCAAAATTCAGCGATTCCCCATCTCAGCCCAGAAAGCAGGTAGAACAAGTTTTGTGGTGCCTTTCAGCTGTCTACCGGGGTACTGTAAAATCTATGAACAGAACTCCTTTCTGGCATCTTCCGCGGTGGAGTTGTGCATGGGGTGTGTTTGGAACATTTTGTCAGGAGCCGAGGCCAAAATTCAGCGATTCCCCATCTCAGCCCAGAAAGCAGGTAGAACAAGTTTTGTGGTGCCTTTCAGCTGCCTACCGGGGTAGTGTAAAAACTACCAAGAGAACTCGTTTCTGGCACTTTCCCCGGTGGAGTTGTGCATGGGGTGTGTTTGGAACATTTTGTCACCAGCCGAGTCCAAAATTCAGCGTTTCCCCATCTCAGCCCAGAAAGCAGGTAGAACAACTTTTGTGGTGCCTTTCAGCTGCCTAGCGGGGTAGTGTAAGAACTACCAAGAGAACTCCTTTCTGGCACCTTCCCCGGTGGAGTTGTGCATGGGGTGTGTTTGGAACATTTTGTCACCAGCCGAGACCAAAATTCAGCGTATCCCCATCTCAGCCCAGAAAGCAGGTAGAACAAGTTTTGTGGTGCCTTTCAGCTGCCTACTGGGGTACTGTAAAATCTATGAACAGAACTCCTTTCTGGCACCTTCCCCGGTGGAGTTGTGCATGGGGTGTGTTTGGAACATTATGTCAGGAGCCGAGACCAAAATTCAGCCACTCCCCATCTCAGCCCAGAAAGCAGGTAGAACAAGTTTTGTGGTGCCTTTCAGATGCCTACCGGGGTACTGTAAAATCTATGAACAGAACTCCTTTCTGGCAACTTCCGCGGTGGAGTTGTGCATGGGGTGTGTTTGGAACATTTTGTCACCAGCTGAGGCCAAAATTCAGCGATTCCCCATCTCAGCCCAGGAAGCAGGTAGAACAAGTTTTGTGGTGCCTTTCAGCTGCCTACCGGGGTAGTGTAAAAACTACCAACAGAACTCCTTTCTGGCACCTTCCCCGGTGGAGTTGTGCATGGGGTGTGTTTGGAACATTTTGTCACCAGCTGAGGCCAAAATTCAGCGTTTCCCCATCTCAGCCCAGAAAGCAGGTAGAACATCTTTTGTGGTGCCTTTCAGCTGTCTACAGGGGTAGTGTAACAAGTACCAGTAGAACTCATTTCTGGCACTTTCCCTGGTGGAGTTGTGCATGGGGTGTGTTTGGAATATTTTGTCACCAGCTGAGGCCAAAATTCAGCCATTCCCCATCTCAGCCCAGAAAGCAGGTAGAACATCTTTTGTGGTGCCTTTCAGCTGCCTACCGGGGTAGTGTAAAAACTACTAAGAGAACTCCTTTCTGGCACCTTCCACGGTGGAGTTGTGCATGGGGTGTGTTTGGAACATTTTGTCAGGAGCCGAGTCCAAAATTCAGCGGTTCCCCATCTCAGCCCAGAAAGCAGGTAGAACGACTTTTGTGGTGCAGTGTAAAAACTACCAACAGACCTCGTTTCTGGCACTTTTTCCCCGGTGGAGTTGTGCATGGGGTGTGTTTGGAACATTTTGTCACCAGCCGAGACCAAAATTCAGCCATTCCCCATCTCAGCCCAGAAAGCAGGTAGAACAACTTTTGTGGTGCCTTTCAGCTGCCTACCGGGGTAGTGTAAAAACTACCAAGAGAACTCCTTTCTGGCACTTTCCCCGGTGGAGTTGTGCATGGGGTGTGTTTGGAACATTTTTCAGGAGCCGAGACCAAAATTCAGCGATTCCCCATCTCAGCCCAGAAAGCAGGTAGAACAAGTTTTGTGGTGCCTTTAAGCTGTCTACTGGGGTAGTGTAAAAAGTACCAGTAGAACTCGTTTCTGGCACCTTCCCCGGTGGAGTTGTGCATGGGGTGTGTTTGGAATATTTTGTCACCAGCCGAGTCCAAAATTCAGCGATTCCCCATCTCAGCCCAGAAAGCAGGTAGAACAACTTTTGTGGTGCCTTTCAGCTGCCTACCGGGGTAGTGTAAGAACTACCAAGAGAACTCCTTTCTGGCACTTTCCCCGGTGGAGTTGTGCATGGGGTGTGTTTGGAACATTTTGTCACCAGCCGAGACCAAAATTCAGCGTTTCCCCATCTCAGCCCAGAAAGCAGGTAGAACATCTTTTGTGGTGCCTTTCAGCTGCCTACCGGGGCAGTGTAAAAACTACTAAGAGAACTCCTTTCTGGCACTTTCCCCGGTGGAGTTGTGCATGGGGTGTGTTTGGAACATTTTGTCACCAGCCGAGACCAAAATTCAGCGATTCCCCATCTCAGCCCAGAAAGCAGGTAGAACAACTTTTGTGGTGCAGTGTAAAAACAACCAACAGACTTCATTTCTGGCACTTTTTCCGCGATGGAGTTGTGCATGGGGTGTGTTTGGAACATTTTGTCACCAGCCGAGACCAAAATTCAGCCATTCCCCATCTCAGCCCAGAAAGCAGGTAGAACAAGTTTTGTGGTGCCTTTCAGCTGCCTACCGGGGTAGTGTAAGAACTACAAAGAGAACTCCTTTCTGGCACTTTCCCCGGTGGAGTTGTGCATGGGGTGTGTTTGGAACATTTTGTCACCAGCCGAGACCAAATTCAGCGATTCCCCATCTCAGCCCAGAAAGCAGGTAGAACAACTTTTGTGGTGCCTTTCAGCTGCCTACCGGGGTAGTGTAAAAACTACCAAGAGAACTCTTTCTGGCACCTTCCCCGGTGGAGTTGTGCATGGGGTGTGTTTGGAACATTTTGTCAGGAGCCGAGACCAAAATTCAGCCATTCCCCATCTCAGCCCAGGAAGCAGGTAGAACAAGTTTTGTGGTGCCTTGCAGCTGCCTACCGGGGTAGTGTAAAAAGTACCAGTAGAACTCGTTTCTGGCACTTTCACCGGTGGAGTTGTGCATGGGGTGTGTTTGGAACATTTTGTCACCAGCCGAGACCAAAATTCAGCCATTCCCCATCTCAGCCCAGAAAGCAGGCAGAACAACTTTTGTGGTGCCTTTCAGCTGTCTACTGGGGGAGTGTAAAAAGTACCAGTAGAACTCGTTTCTGGCACTTTCCCCGGTGGAGTTGTGCATGGGGTGTGTTTGGAACATTTTGTCACCAGCCGAGACCAAAATTCAGCCATTCCCCATCTCAGCCCAGAAAGCAGGTAGAACAAGTTTTGTGGTGCCTTTCAGCTGTCTACCGGGGTAGTGTAAAAACTGCCAGTAGAACTCGTTTCTGGCACTTTCCCCGGTGGAGTTGTGCATGGGGTGTGTTTGGAATATTTTGTCACCAGCCGAGTCCAAAATTCAGCGTTTCCCCATCTCAGCCCAGAAAGCAGGTAGAACAACTTTTGTGGTGCCTTTCAGCTGTCTACCGGGGTACTGTAAAATCTATGAACAGAACTCCTTTCTGGCATCTTCCGCGGTGGAGTTGTGCATGGGGTGTGTTTGGAACATTTTGTCACCAGCCGAGACCAAAATTCAGCGATTCCCCATCTCAGCCCAGAAAGCAGGTAGAACAAGTTTTGTGGTGCCTTTCAGATGCCTACCGGGGTAGTGTAAAAACTACCAAGAGAACTCGTTTCTGGCACTTTCCCCGGTGGAGTTGTGCATGGGGTGTGTTTGGAACATTTTGTCACCAGCCGAGTCCAAAATTCAGCGTTTCCCCATCTCAGCCCAGAAAGCAGGTAGAACAAGTTTTGTGGTGCCTTTCAGCTGCCTACCGGGGTAGTGTAAGAACTACCAAGAGAACTCCTTTCTGGCACCTTCCCCGGTGGAGTTGTGCATGGGGTGTGTTTGGAACATTTTGTCACCAGCCGAGACCAAAATTCAGCGTATCCCCATCTCAGCCCAGAAAGCAGGTAGAACAAGTTTTGTGGTGCCTTTCAGCTGCCTACCGTGGTAGTGTAAAAACTACCAAGAGAACTCTTTCTGGCACCTTCCCCGGTGGAGTTGTGCATGGGGTGTGTTTGGAACATTTTGTCAGGAGCCGAGACCAAAATTCAGCCACTCCCCATCTCAGCCCAGAAAGCAGGTAGAACAAGTTTTGTGGTGCCTTTCAGATGCCTACCGGGGTACTGTAAAATCTATGAACAGAACTCCTTTCTGGTAACTTCCGCGGTGGAGTTGTGCATGGGGTGTGTTTGGAACATTTTGTCACCAGCTGAGGCCAAAATTCAGCGATTCCCCATCTCAGCCCAGGAAGCAGGTAGAACAAGTTTTGTGGTGCCTTTCAGCTGCCTACCGGGGTAGTGTAAAAACTACCAACAGAACTCCTTTCTGGCACTTTCCCCGGTGGAGTTGTGCATGGGGTGTGTTTGGAACATTTTGTCACCAGCCGAGGCCAAAATTCAGCGATTCCCCATCTCAGCCCAGAAAGCAGGTAGAACAAGTTTTGTGGTGCCTTTCAGCTGTCTACCGGGGTACTGTAAAATCTATGAACAGAACTCCTTTCTGGCATCTTCCGCGGTGGAGTTGTGCATGGGGTGTGTTTGGAACATTTTGTCAGGAGCCGAGGCCAAAATTCAGCGATTCCCCATCTCAGCCCAGAAAGCAGGTAGAACAAGTTTTGTGGTGCCTTTCAGCTGCCTACCGGGGTAGTGTAAAAACTACCAAGAGAACTCGTTTCTGGCACTTTCCCCGGTGGAGTTGTGCATGGGGTGTGTTTGGAACATTTTGTCACCAGCCGAGTCCAAAATTCAGCGTTTCCCCATCTCAGCCCAGAAAGCAGGTAGAACAACTTTTGTGGTGCCTTTCAGCTGCCTAGCGGGGTAGTGTAAGAACTACCAAGAGAACTCCTTTCTGGCACCTTCCCCGGTGGAGTTGTGCATGGGGTGTGTTTGGAACATTTTGTCACCAGCCGAGACCAAAATTCAGCGTATCCCCATCTCAGCCCAGAAAGCAGGTAGAACAAGTTTTGTGGTGCCTTTCAGCTGCCTACCGTGGTAGTGTAAAAACTACCAAGAGAACTCTTTCTGGCACCTTCCCCGGTGGAGTTGTGCATGGGGTGTGTTTGGAACATTATGTCAGGAGCCGAGACCAAAATTCAGCCACTCCCCATCTCAGCCCAGAAAGCAGGTAGAACAAGTTTTGTGGTGCCTTTCAGATGCCTACCGGGGTACTGTAAAATCTATGAACAGAACTCCTTTCTGGCAACTTCCGCGGTGGAGTTGTGCATGGGGTGTGTTTGGAACATTTTGTCACCAGCTGAGGCCAAAATTCAGCGATTCCCCATCTCAGCCCAGGAAGCAGGTAGAACAAGTTTTGTGGTGCCTTTCAGCTGCCTACCGGGGTAGTGTAAAAACTACCAACAGAACTCCTTTCTGGCACTTTCCCCGGTGGAGTTGTGCATGGGGTGTGTTTGGAACATTTTGTCACCAGCCGAGGCCAAAATTCAGCGATTCCCCATCTCAGCCCAGAAAGCAGGTAGAACAAGTTTTGTGGTGCCTTTCAGCTGTCTACTGGGGGAGTGTAAAAAGTACCAGTAGAACTCGTTTCTGCCACTTTCCCCGGTGGAGTTGTGCATGGGGTGTGTTTGGAACATTTTGTCAGGAGCCGAGACCAAAATTCAGCCATTCCCCATCTCAGCCCAGAAAGCAGGTAGAACAACTTTTGTGGTGCCTTTCAGCTGCCTACCGGGGTACTGTAAAATCTATGAACAGAACTCCTTTCTGGCACCTTTTGCGGTGGAGTTGTGCATGGGGTGTGTTTGGAACATTTTGTCACCAGCCGAGACCAAAATTCAGCGTTTCCCCATCTCAGCCCAGAAAGCAGGTAGAACAACTTTTGTGGTGCCTTTCAGCTGCCTACTGGGGTAGTGTAAGAACTACCAAGAGAACTCCTTTCTGGCACCTTCCCCGGTGGAGTTGTGCATGGGGTGTGTTTGGAACATTTTGTCAGGAGCCGAGACCAAAATTCAGCGATTCCCCATCTCAGCCCAGAAAGCAGGTAGAACAACTTTTGTGGTGCCTTTCAGCTGTCTACCGGGGTAGTGTAATCAGTACCAGTAGAACTCGTTTCTGGCACTTTTTCCGCGGTGGAGTTGTGCATGGGGTGTGTTTGGAACATTTTGTCATGAGCCGAGACCAAAATTCAGCGATTCCCCATCTCAGCCCAGAAAGCAGGTAGAACAAGTTTTGTGGTGCCTTTCAGCTGCCTACCGGGGTAGTGTAAAAACTACCAAGAGAACTCCTTTCTGGCACCTTCCCCGATGGAGTTGTGCATGGGGTGTGTTTGGAACATTTTGTCACCAGCCGAGGCCAAAATTCAGCGATTCCCCATCTCAGCCCAGAAAGCAGGTAGAACAAGTTTTGTGGTGCCTTTCAGCTGTCTACCGGGGTACTGTAAAATCTATGAACAGAACTCCTTTCTGGCATCTTCCGCGGTGGAGTTGTGCATGGGGTGTGTTTGGAACATTTTGTCAGGAGCCGAGGCCAAAATTCAGCGATTCCCCATCTCAGCCCAGAAAGCAGGTAGAACAAGTTTTGTGGTGCCTTTCAGCTGCCTACCGGGGTAGTGTAAAAACTACCAAGAGAACTCGTTTCTGGCACTTTCCCCGGTGGAGTTGTGCATGGGGTGTGTTTGGAACATTTTGTCACCAGCCGAGTCCAAAATTCAGCGATTCCCCATCTCAGCCCAGAAAGCAGGTAGAACAAGTTTTGTGGTGCCTTTCAGCTGCCTACCGGGGTAGTGTAAAAACTACCAAGAGAACTCGTTTCTGGCACTTTCCCCGGTGGAGTTGTGCATGGGGTGTGTTTGGAACATTTTGTCACCAGCCGAGTCCAAAATTCAGCGATTCCCCATCTCAGCCCAGAAAGCAGGTAGAACAACTTTTGTGGTGCCTTTCAGCTGCCTACCGGGGTAGTGTAAGAACTACCAAGAGAACTCCTTTCTGGCACCTTCCCCGGTGGAGTTGTGCATGGGGTGTGTTTGGAACATTTTGTCACCAGCCGAGACCAAAATTCAGCGTATCCCCATCTCAGCCCAGAAAGCAGGTAGAACAAGTTTTGTGGTGCCTTTCAGCTGCCTACCGTGGTAGTGTAAAAACTACCAAGAGAACTCTTTCTGGCACCTTCCCCGGTGGAGTTGTGCATGGGGTGTGTTTGGAACATTATGTCAGGAGCCGAGACCAAAATTCAGCCACTCCCCATCTCAGCCCAGAAAGCAGGTAGAACAAGTTTTGTGGTGCCTTTCAGATGCCTACCGGGGTACTGTAAAATCTATGAACAGAACTCCTTTCTGGCAACTTCCGCGGTGGAGTTGTGCATGGGGTGTGTTTGGAACATTTTGTCACCAGCTGAGGCCAAAATTCAGCGATTCCCCATCTCAGCCCAGGAAGCAGGTAGAACAAGTTTTGTGGTGCCTTTCAGCTGCCTACCGGGGTAGTGTAAAAACTACCAACAGAACTCCTTTCTGGCACTTTCCCCGGTGGAGTTGTGCATGGGGTGTGTTTGGAACATTTTGTCACCAGCCGAGGCCAAAATTCAGCGATTCCCCATCTCAGCCCAGAAAGCAGGTAGAACAAGTTTTGTGGTGCCTTTCAGCTGTCTACCGGGGTACTGTAAAATCTATGAACAGAACTCCTTTCTGGCATCTTCCGCGGTGGAGTTGTGCATGGGGTGTGTTTGGAACATTTTGTCACCAGCCGAGCCCAAAATTCAGCGATTCCCCATCTCAGCCCAGAAAGCAGGTAGAACAAGTTTTGTGGTGCCTTTCAGCTGCCTACCGGGGTAGTGTAAAAACTACCAAGAGAACTCGTTTCTGGCACTTTCCCCGGTGGAGTTGTGCATGGGGTGTGTTTGGAACATTTTGTCACCAGCCGAGTCCAAAATTCAGCGTTTCCCCATCTCAGCCCAGAAAGCAGGTAGAACAACTTTTGTGGTGCCTTTCAGCTGCCTAGCGGGGTAGTGTAAGAACTACCAAGAGAACTCCTTTCTGGCACCTTCCCCGGTGGAGTTGTGCATGGGGTGTGTTTGGAACATTTTGTCACCAGCCGAGACCAAAATTCAGCGTATCCCCATCTCAGCCCAGAAAGCAGGTAGAACAAGTTTTGTGGTGCCTTTCAGCTGCCTACCGTGGTAGTGTAAAAACTACCAAGAGAACTCTTTCTGGCACCTTCCCCGGTGGAGTTGTGCATGGGGTGTGTTTGGAACATTATGTCAGGAGCCGAGACCAAAATTCAGCCACTCCCCATCTCAGCCCAGAAAGCAGGTAGAACAAGTTTTGTGGTGCCTTTCAGATGCCTACCGGGGTACTGTAAAATCTATGAACAGAACTCCTTTCTGGCAACTTCCGCGGTGGAGTTGTGCATGGGGTGTGTTTGGAACATTTTGTCACCAGCTGAGGCCAAAATTCAGCGATTCCCCATCTCAGCCCAGGAAGCAGGTAGAACAAGTTTTGTGGTGCCTTTCAGCTGCCTACCGGGGTAGTGTAAAAACTACCAACAGAACTCCTTTCTGGCACTTTCCCCGGTGGAGTTGTGCATGGGGTGTGTTTGGAACATTTTGTCACCAGCCGAGGCCAAAATTCAGCGATTCCCCATCTCAGCCCAGAAAGCAGGTAGAACAAGTTTTGTGGTGCCTTTCAGCTGTCTACTGGGGGAGTGTAAAAAGTACCAGTAGAACTCGTTTCTGCCACTTTCCCCGGTGGAGTTGTGCATGGGGTGTGTTTGGAACATTTTGTCAGGAGCCGAGACCAAAATTCAGCCATTCCCCATCTCAGCCCAGAAAGCAGGTAGAACAACTTTTGTGGTGCCTTTCAGCTGCCTACCGGGGTACTGTAAAATCTATGAACAGAACTCCTTTCTGGCACCTTTTGCGGTGGAGTTGTGCATGGGGTGTGTTTGGAACATTTTGTCACCAGCCGAGACCAAAATTCAGCGTTTCCCCATCTCAGCCCAGAAAGCAGGTAGAACAACTTTTGTGGTGCCTTTCAGCTGCCTACTGGGGTAGTGTAAGAACTACCAAGAGAACTCCTTTCTGGCACCTTCCCCGGTGGAGTTGTGCATGGGGTGTGTTTGGAACATTTTGTCAGGAGCCGAGACCAAAATTCAGCGATTCCCCATCTCAGCCCAGAAAGCAGGTAGAACAACTTTTGTGGTGCCTTTCAGCTGTCTACCGGGGTAGTGTAATCAGTACCAGTAGAACTCGTTTCTGGCACTTTTTCCGCGGTGGAGTTGTGCATGGGGTGTGTTTGGAACATTTTGTCATGAGCCGAGACCAAAATTCAGCGATTCCCCATCTCAGCCCAGAAAGCAGGTAGAACAAGTTTTGTGGTGCCTTTCAGCTGCCTACCGGGGTAGTGTAAAAACTACCAAGAGAACTCCTTTCTGGCACCTTCCCCGATGGAGTTGTGCATGGGGTGTGTTTGGAACATTTTGTCACCAGCCGAGGCCAAAATTCAGCGATTCCCCATCTCAGCCCAGAAAGCAGGTAGAACAAGTTTTGTGGTGCCTTTCAGCTGTCTACCGGGGTACTGTAAAATCTATGAACAGAACTCCTTTCTGGCATCTTCCGCGGTGGAGTTGTGCATGGGGTGTGTTTGGAACATTTTGTCAGGAGCCGAGGCCAAAATTCAGCGATTCCCCATCTCAGCCCAGAAAGCAGGTAGAACAAGTTTTGTGGTGCCTTTCAGCTGCCTACCGGGGTAGTGTAAAAACTACCAAGAGAACTCGTTTCTGGCACTTTCCCCGGTGGAGTTGTGCATGGGGTGTGTTTGGAACATTTTGTCACCAGCCGAGTCCAAAATTCAGCGATTCCCCATCTCAGCCCAGAAAGCAGGTAGAACAAGTTTTGTGGTGCCTTTCAGCTGCCTACCGGGGTAGTGTAAAAACTACCAAGAGAACTCGTTTCTGGCACTTTCCCCGGTGGAGTTGTGCATGGGGTGTGTTTGGAACATTTTGTCACCAGCCGAGTCCAAAATTCAGCGTTTCCCCATCTCAGCCCAGAAAGCAGGTAGAACAACTTTTGTGGTGCCTTTCAGCTGCCTACCGGGGTAGTGTAAGAACTACCAAGAGAACTCCTTTCTGGCACCTTCCCCGGTGGAGTTGTGCATGGGGTGTGTTTGGAACATTTTGTCACCAGCCGAGACCAAAATTCAGCGTATCCCCATCTCAGCCCAGAAAGCAGGTAGAACAAGTTTTGTGGTGCCTTTCAGCTGCCTACCGTGGTAGTGTAAAAACTACCAAGAGAACTCTTTCTGGCACCTTCCCCGGTGGAGTTGTGCATGGGGTGTGTTTGGAACATTATGTCAGGAGCCGAGACCAAAATTCAGCCACTCCCCATCTCAGCCCAGAAAGCAGGTAGAACAAGTTTTGTGGTGCCTTTCAGATGCCTACCGGGGTACTGTAAAATCTATGAACAGAACTCCTTTCTGGCAACTTCCGCGGTGGAGTTGTGCATGGGGTGTGTTTGGAACATTTTGTCACCAGCTGAGGCCAAAATTCAGCGATTCCCCATCTCAGCCCAGGAAGCAGGTAGAACAAGTTTTGTGGTGCCTTTCAGCTGCCTACCGGGGTAGTGTAAAAACTACCAACAGAACTCCTTTCTGGCACTTTCCCCGGTGGAGTTGTGCATGGGGTGTGTTTGGAACATTTTGTCACCAGCCGAGGCCAAAATTCAGCGATTCCCCATCTCAGCCCAGAAAGCAGGTAGAACAAGTTTTGTGGTGCCTTTCAGCTGTCTACTGGGGGAGTGTAAAAAGTACCAGTAGAACTCGTTTCTGCCACTTTCCCCGGTGGAGTTGTGCATGGGGTGTGTTTGGAACATTTTGTCAGGAGCCGAGACCAAAATTCAGCCATTCCCCATCTCAGCCCAGAAAGCAGGTAGAACAACTTTTGTGGTGCCTTTCAGCTGCCTACCGGGGTACTGTAAAATCTATGAACAGAACTCCTTTCTGGCACCTTTTGCGGTGGAGTTGTGCATGGGGTGTGTTTGGAACATTTTGTCACCAGCCGAGACCAAAATTCAGCGTTTCCCCATCTCAGCCCAGAAAGCAGGTAGAACAAGTTTTGTGGTGCCTTTCAGCTGCCTACTGGGGTAGTGTAAGAACTACCAAGAGAACTCCTTTCTGGCACCTTCCCCGGTGGAGTTGTGCATGGGGTGTGTTTGGAACATTTTGTCAGGAGCCGAGACCAAAATTCAGCGATTCCCCATCTCAGCCCAGAAAGCAGGTAGAACAACTTTTGTGGTGCCTTTCAGCTGCCTACCGGGGTAGTGTAAAAACTACCAAGAGAACTCCTTTCTGGCACTTTCCCCGGTGGAGTTGTGCATGGGGTGTGTTTGGAACATTTTGTCAGGAGCCGAGGCCAAAATTCAGCGATTCCCCATCTCAGCCCAGAAAGCAGGTAGAACAAGTTTTGTGGTGCCTTTCAGCTGTCTACTGGGGGAGTGTAAAAAGTACCAGTAGAACTCCTTTCTGGCACCTTCCGCGGTGGAGTTGTGCATGGGGTGTGTTTGGAACATTTTGTCACCAGCCGAGACCAAAATTCAGCGATTCCCCATCTCAGCCCAGAAAGCAGGTAGAACAACTTTTGTGGTGCCTTTCAGCTGTCTACCGGGGTAGTGTAAAAAGTACCAGTAGAACTCGTTTCTGGCACTTTCCCCGGTGGAGTTGTGCATGGGGTGTGTTTGGAATATTTTGTCACCAGCCGAGACCAAAATTCAGCGATTCCCCATCTCAGCCCAGAAAGCAGGTAGAACAACTTTTGTGGTGCCTTTCAGCTGCCTACCGGGGTACTGTAAAATCTATGAACAGAACTCCTTTCTGGCACCTTTTGCGGTGGAGTTGTGCATGGGGTGTGTTTGGAACATTTTGTCACCAGCCGAGACCAAAATTCAGCGTTTCCCCATCTCAGCCCAGAAAGCAGGTAGAACAACTTTTGTGGTGCCTTTCAGCTGCCTACTGGGGTAGTGTAAGAACTACCAAGAGAACTCGTTTCTGGCACTTTCCCCGGTGGAGTTGTGCATGGGGTGTGTTTGGAACATTTTGTCACCAGCCGAGACCAAAATTCAGCGATTCCCCATCTCAGCCCAGAAAGCAGGTAGAACAAGTTTTGTGGTGCCTTTCAGCTGCCTACCGGGGTAGTGTAAAAAGTACCAGTAGAACTCGTTTCTGGCACCTTCCCCGATGGAGTTGTGCATGGGGTGTGTTTGGAACATTTTGTCACCAGCCGAGGCCAAAATTCAGCCATTCCCCATCTCAGCCCAGAAAGCAGGTAGAACAAGTTTTGTGGTGCCTTTCAGCTGCCTACCGGGGTAGTGTAAAAAGTACCAGTAGAACTCGTTTCTGGCACTTTCCCCGGTGGAGTTGTGCATGGGGTGTGTTTGGAACATTTTTCAGGAGCCGAGACCAAAATTCAGCGATTCCCCATCTCAGCCCAGAAAGCAGGTAGAACAAGTTTTGTGGTGCCTTTCAGCTGCCTACCGGGGTAGTGTAAAAACTACCAACAGAACTCCTTTCTGGCACCTTCCCCGGTGGAGTTGTGCATGGGGTGTGTTTGGAACATTTTGTCACCAGCCGAGACCAAAATTCAGCGATTCCCCATCTCAGCCCAGAAAGCAGGTAGAACAACTTTTGTGGTGCCTTTCAGATGCCTACCGGGGTACTGTAAAATCTATGAACAGAACTCCTTTCTGGCACCTTCCGCGGTGGAGTTGTGCATGGGGTGTGTTTGGAACATTTTGTCACCAGTCGCATCCAAAATTCAGCGTTTCCCCATCTCAGTCCAGAAAGCAGGTAGAACATCTTTTGTGGTGCCTTTCAGCTGTCTACAGGGGTAGTGTAAAAAGTACCAGTAGAACTCATTTCTGGCACTTTCCCTGGTGGAGTTGTGCATGGGGTGTGTTTGGAACATTTTGTCATGAGCCGAGTCCAAAATTCAGCGATTCCCCATCTCAGCCCAGAAAGCAGGTAGAACGACTTTTGTGGTGCAGTGTAAAAACTACCAACAGACCTCGTTTCTGGCACTTTTTCCCCGGTGGAGTTGTGCATGGGGTGTGTTTGGAACATTTTGTCACCATCTGAGTCCAAAATTCAGCGATTCCCCATCTCAGTCCAGAAAGCAGGTAGAACAAGTTTTGTGGTGCCTTTCAGCTGCCTACCGGGGTAGTGTAAAAACTACCAAGAGAACTCGTTTCTGGCACCTTCCCCGATGGAGTTGTGCATGGGGTGTGTTTGGAACATTTTGTCACCAGCCGAGGCCAAAATTTAGCCATTCCCCATCTCAGCCCAGAAAGCAGGTAGAACAAGTTTTGTGGTGCCTTTCAGCTGCCTACCGGGGTAGTGTAAAAAGTACCAGTAGAACTCGTTTCTGGCACTTTCCCCGGTGGAGTTGTGCATGGGGTGTGTTTGGAACATTTTTCAGGAGCCGAGACCAAAATTCAGCGATTCCCCATCTCAGCCCAGAAAGCAGGTAGAACAAGTTTTGTGGTGCCTTTCAGCTGCCTACCGGGGTAGTGTAAAAACTACCAACAGAACTCCTTTCTGGCACCTTCCCCGGTGGAGTTGTGCATGGGGTGTGTTTGGAACATTTTGTCACCAGCCGAGACCAAAATTCAGCGATTCCCCATCTCAGCCCAGAAAGCAGGTAGAACAACTTTTGTGGTGCCTTTCAGATGCCTACCGGGGTACTGTAAAATCTATGAACAGAACTCCTTTCTGGCACCTTCCGCGGTGGAGTTGTGCATGGGGTGTGTTTGGAACATTTTGTCACCAGCCGAGACCAAAATTCAGCGTTTCCCCATCTCAGCCCAGAAAGCAGGTAGAACATCTTTTGTGGTGCCTTTCAGCTGTCTACAGGGGTAGTGTAAAAAGTACCAGTAGAACTCATTTCTGGCACTTTCCCTGGTGGAGTTGTGCATGGGGTGTGTTTGGAACATTTTGTCATGAGCCGAGTCCAAAATTCAGCGATTCCCCATCTCAGCCCAGAAAGCAGGTAGAACGACTTTTGTGGTGCAGTGTAAAAACTACCAACAGACCTCGTTTCTGGCACTTTTTCCCCGGTGGAGTTGTGCATGGGGTGTGTTTGGAACATTTTGTCACCATCTGAGTCCAAAATTCAGCGATTCCCCATCTCAGTCCAGAAAGCAGGTAGAACAAGTTTTGTGGTGCCTTTCAGCTGCCTACCGGGGTAGTGTAAAAAGTACCAGTAGAACTCGTTTCTGGCACTTTCCCCGGTGGAGTTGTGCATGGGGTGTGTTTGGAACATTTTTCAGGAGCCGAGACCAAAATTCAGCGATTCCCCATCTCAGCCCAGAAAGCAGGTAGAACAAGTTTTGTGGTGCCTTTCAGCTGCCTACCGGGGTAGTGTAAAAAGTACCAGTAGAACTCGTTTCTGGCACTTTCACCGGTGGAGTTGTGCATGGGGTGTGTTTGGAATATTTTGTCACCAGCCGAGACCAAAATTCAGCGATTCCCCATCTCAGCCCAGAAAGCAGGTAGAACAACTTTTGTGGTGCCTTTCAGCTGCCTACCGGGGTACTGTAAAATCTATGAACAGAACTCCTTTCTGGCACCTTCCGCGGTGGAGTTGTGCATGGGGTGTGTTTGGAACATTTTGTCACCAGCCGAGACCAAAATTCAGCGATTCCCCATCTCAGCCCAGAAAGCAGGTAGAACATCTTTTGTGGTGCCTTTCAGCTGCCTACCAGGGTAGTGTAAAAACTACCAAGAGAACTCCTTTCTGGCACCTTCCACGGTGGAGTTGTGCATGGGGTGTGTTTGGAACATTTTGTCAGGAGCCGAGACCAAAATTCAGCGATTCCCCATCTCAGCCCAGAAAGCAGGTAGAACAAGTTTTGTGGTGCCTTTCAACTGTCTACCGGGGTAGTGTAAAAAGTACCTGTAGAACTCGTTTCTGGCACTTTCCCCGGTGGAGTTGTGCATGGGGTGTGTTTGGAACATTTTGTCACCAGTCGCATCCAAAATTCAGCCATTCCCCATCTCAGCCCAGAAAGCAGGTAGAACAAGTTTTGTGGTGCCTTTCAGCTGCCTACCGGGGTAGTGTAAAAACTACCAACAGAACTCGTTTCTGGCACCTTCCCCGGTGGAGTTGTGCATGGGGTGTGTTTGGAACATTTTGTCACCAGCCGAGACCAAAATTCAGCGATTCCCCATCTCAGCCCAGAAAGCAGGTAGAACAAGTTTTGTGGTGCCTTTCAGCTGCCTACCGGGGTAGTGTAAAAACTACCAACAGAACTCCTTTCTGGCACCTTCCCCGGTGGAGTTGTGCATGGGGTGTGTTTGGAACATTTTGTCACCAGCTGAGGCCAAAATTCAGCGTTTCCCCATCTCAGCCCAGAAAGCAGGTAGAACATCTTTTGTGGTGCCTTTCAGCTGCCTACCGGGGTAGTGTAAAAACTACCAAGAGAACTCATTTCTGGCACTTTCCCCGGTGGAGTTGTGCATGGGGTGTGTTTGGAATATTTTGTCACCAGCTGAGGCCAAAATTCAGCCATTCCCCATCTCAGCCCAGAAAGCAGGTAGAACATCTTTTGTGGTGCCTTTCAGCTGCCTACCGGGGCAGTGTAAAAACTACTAAGAGAACTCCTTTCTGGCACTTTCCCCGGTGGAGTTGTGCATGGGGTGTGTTTGGAACATTTTGTCACCAGCCGAGACCAAAATTCAGCGGTTCCCCATCTCAGCCCAGAAAGCAGGTAGAACGACTTTTGTGGTGCAGTGTAAAAACAACAAACAGACCTCGTTTCTGGCACTGTTTCCGCGGTGGTGTTGTGCATGGGGTGTGTTTGGAACATTTTGTCACCGTCTGAGTCCAAAATTCAGCGATTCCCCATCTCAGCCCAGAAAGCAGGTAGAACAAGTTTTGTGGTGCCTTTCAGCTGCCTACCGGGGTAGTGTAAAAACTACCAAGAGAACTCCTTCCTGGCACCTTCCACGGTGGAGATGTGCATGGGGTGTGTTTGGAACATTTTGTCACCAGCCGAGTCCAAAATTCAGCGATTCCCCATCTCAGCCCAGAAAGCAGGTAGAACAACTTTTGTGGTGCCTTTCAGCTGCCTACCGGGGTAGTGTAAAAACTACCAAGAGAACTCTTTCTGGCACCTTCCCCGGTGGAGTTGTGCATGGGGTGTGTTTGGAACATTTTGTCAGGAGCCGAGACCAAAATTCAGCGATTCCCCATCTCAGCCCTGAAAGCAGGTAGAACAAGTTTTGTGGTGCCTTGCAGCTGTCTACAGGGGTAGTGTAAAAAGTACCAACAGAACTCCTTTCTGGCACCTTCCGCGGTGGAGTTGTGCATGGGGTGTGTTTGGAACATTTTGTCATGAGCTGAGGCCAAAATTCAGCGATTCCCCATCTCAGCCCAGGAAGCAGGTAGAACAAGTTTTGTGGTGCCTTTCAGCTGCCTACCGGGGTAGTGTAAAAACTACCAACAGAACTCCTTTCTGGCACTTTCCCCGGTGGAGTTGTGCATGGGGTGTGTTTGGAACATTTTGTCACCAGCCGAGACCAAAATTCAGCGATTCCCCATCTCAGCCCAGAAAGCAGGCAGAACAACTTTTGTGGTGCCTTTCAGCTGCCTACTGGGGGAGTGTAAAAAGTACCAGTAGAACTCGTTTCTGGCACTTTCCCCGGTGGAGTTGTGCATGGGGTGTGTTTGGAACATTTTGTCAGGAACCGAGACCAAAATTCAGCGATTCCCCATCTCAGCCCAGAAAGCAGGTAGAACAAGTTTTGTGGTGCCTTTCAGCTGTCTACCGGGGTAGTGTAAAAACTGCCAGTAGAACTCGTTTCTGGCACTTTCCCCGGTGGAGTTGTGCATGGGGTGTGTTTGGAATATTTTGTCACCAGCCGAGTCCAAAATTCAGCGTTTCCCCATCTCAGCCCAGAAAGCAGGTAGAACAACTTTTGTGGTGCCTTTCAGCTGTCTACCGGGGTACTGTAAAATCTATGAACAGAACTCCTTTCTGGCACCTTCCCCGGTGGAGTTGTGCATGGGGTGTGTTTGGAACATTTTGTCACCAGCCGAGTCCAAAATTCAGCGTTTCCCCATCTCAGCCCAGAAAGCAGGTAGAACAACTTTTGTGGTGCCTTTCAGCTGCCTACCGGGGTAGTGTAAGAACTACCAAGAGAACTCTTTCTGGCACCTTCCCCGGTGGAGTTGTGCATGGGGTGTGTTTGGAACATTATGTCAGGAGCCGAGACCAAAATTCAGCCACTCCCCATCTCAGCCCAGAAAGCAGGTAGAACAAGTTTTGTGGTGCCTTTCAGCTGCCTACCGGGGTAGTGTAAAAACTACCAACAGAACTCCTTTCTGGCACCTTCCGCGGTGGAGTTGTGCATGGGGTGTGTTTGGAACATTTTGTCTTGAGCTGAGGCCAAAATTCAGCGATTCCCCATCTCAGCCCAGGAAGCAGGTAGAACAAGTTTTGTGGTGCCTTTCAGCTGCCTACCGGGGTAGTGTAAAAACTACCAACAGAACTCCTTTCTGGCACTTTCCCCGGTGGAGTTGTGCATGGGGTGTGTTTGGAACATTTTGTCACCAGCCGAGGCCAAAATTCAGCGATTCCCCATCTCAGCCCAGAAAGCAGGTAGAACAAGTTTTGTGGTGCCTTTCAGCTGTCTACTGGGGGAGTGTAAAAAGTACCAGTAGAACTCGTTTCTGCCACTTTCCCCGGTGGAGTTGTGCATGGGGTGTGTTTGGAACATTTTGTCAGGAGCCGAGACCAAAATTCAGCCATTCCCCATCTCAGCCCAGAAAGCAGGTAGAACAACTTTTGTGGTGCCTTTCAGCTGTCTACCGGGGTACTGTAAAAAGTACCAGTAGAACTCGTTTCTGGCACTTTCCCCGGTGGAGTTGTGCATGGGGTGTGTTTGGAACATTTTGTCACCAGCCGAGACCAAAATTCAGCGATTCCCCATCTCAGCCCAGAAAGCAGGTAGAACATCTTTTGTGGTGCCTTTCAGCTGCCTACCGGGGTAGTGTAAAAACTACCAAGAGAACTCCTTTCTGGCACCTTCCCCGGTGGAGTTGTGCATGGGGTGTGTTTGGAACATTTTGTCACCAGCCGAGTCCAAAATTCAGCGTTTCCCCATCTCAGCCCAGAAAGCAGGTAGAACAACTTTTGTGGTGCCTTTCAGCTGCCTACTGGGGTAGTGTAAGAACTACCAAGAGAACTCCTTTCTGGCACCTTCCCCGGTGGAGTTGTGCATGGGGTGTGTTTGGAACATTTTGTCAGGAGCCGAGACCAAAATTCAGCGATTCCCCATCTCAGCCCAGAAAGCAGGTAGAACAAGTTTTGTGGTGCCTTTCAGCTGTCTACCGGGGTAGTGTAATCAGTACCAGTAGAACTCGTTTCTGGCACTTTCCCCGGTGGAGTTGTGCATGGGGTGTGTTTGGAACATTTTGTCATGAGCCGAGACCAAAATTCAGCGATTCCCCATCTCAGCCCAGAAAGCTGGTAGAACAAGTTTTGTGGTGCCTTTCAGCTGCCTACCGGGGTAGTGTAAAAACTACCAAGAGAACTCGTTTCTGGCACCTTCCCCGATGGAGTTGTGCATGGGGTGTGTTTGGAACATTTTGTCATGAGCCGAGACCAAAATTCAGCGATTCCCCATCTCAGCCCAGAAAGCAGGTAGAACAAGTTTTGTGGTGCCTTTCAGCTGCCTACCGGGGTAGTGTAAAAAGTACCAGTAGAACTCGTTTCTGGCACTTTCCCCGGTGGAGTTGTGCATGGGGTGTGTTTGGAACATTTTTCAGTAGCCGAGACCAAAATTCAGCGATTCCCCATCTCAGCCCAGAAAGCAGGTAGAACAAGTTTTGTGGTGCCTTTCAGCTGCCTACCGGGGTAGTGTAAAAAGTACCAGTAGAACTCGTTTCTGGCACTTTCCCCGGTGGAGTTGTGCATGGGGTGTGTTTGGAATATTTTGTCACCAGCCGAGACCAAAATTCAGCGATTCCCCATCTCAGCCCAGAAAGCAGGTAGAACAACTTTTGTGGTGCCTTTCAGATGCCTACCAGGGTACTGTAAAATCTATGAACAGAACTCCTTTCTGGCACCTTCCCCGGTGGAGTTGTGCATGGGGTGTGTTTGGAACATTTTGTCAGGAGCCGAGACCAAAATTCAGCGATTCCCCATCTCAGCCCAGAAAGCAGGTAGAACAAGTTTTGTGGTGCCTTTCAGCTGCCTACCGGGGTAGTGTAAAAAGTACCAGTAGAACTCGTTTCTGGCACTTTCCCCGGTGGAGTTGTGCATGGGGTGTGTTTGGAACATTTTGTCAGGAGCCGAGACCAAAATTCAGCGATTCCCCATCTCAGCCCAGAAAGCAGGTAGAACAAGTTTTGTGGTGCCTTTCAACTGTCTACCGGGGTAGTGTAAAAACTACCAACAGAACTCCTTTCTGGCACCTTCCCCGGTGGAGTTGTGCATGGGGTGTGTTTGGAACATTTTGTCACCAGCTGAGGCCAAAATTCAGCGTTTCCCCATCTCAGCCCAGAAAGCAGGTAGAACATCTTTTGTGGTGCCTTTCAGCTGCCTACCGGGGTAGTGTAAAAACTACCAAGAGAACTCATTTCTGGCACTTTCCCCCGGTGGAGTTGTGCATGGGGTGTGTTTGGAATATTTTGTCACCAGCTGAGGCCAAAATTCAGCCATTCCCCATCTCAGCCCAGAAAGCAGGTAGAACATCTTTTGTGGTGCCTTTCAGCTGCCTACCGGGGCAGTGTAAAAACTACTAAGAGAACTCCTTTCTGGCACTTTCCCCGGTGGAGTTGTGCATGGGGTGTGTTTGGAACATTTTGTCACCAGCCGAGACCAAAATTCAGCGGTTCCCCATCTCAGCCCAGAAAGCAGGTAGAACGACTTTTGTGGTGCAGTGTAAAAACAACAAACAGACCTCGTTTCTGGCACTGTTTCCGCGGTGGTGTTGTGCATGGGGTGTGTTTGGAACATTTTGTCACCGTCTGAGTCCAAAATTCAGCGATTCCCCATCTCAGCCCAGAAAGCAGGTAGAACAAGTTTTGTGGTGCCTTTCAGCTGCCTACCCGGGGTAGTGTAAAAACTACCAAGAGAACTCCTTTCTGGCACCTTCCACGGTGGAGTTGTGCATGGGGTGTGTTTGGAACATTTTGTCACCAGCCGAGTCCAAAATTCAGCGATTCCCCATCTCAGCCCAGAAAGCAGGTAGAACAACTTTTGTGGTGCCTTTCAGCTGCCTACCGGGGTAGTGTAAAAACTACCAAGAGAACTCTTTCTGGCACCTTCCCCGGTGGAGTTGTGCATGGGGTGTGTTTGGAACATTTTGTCAGGAGCCGAGACCAAAATTCAGCGATTCCCCATCTCAGCCCCTGAAAGCAGGTAGAACAAGTTTTGTGGTGCCTTGCAGCTGTCTACAGGGGTAGTGTAAAAAGTACCAACAGAACTCCTTTCTGGCACCTTCCGCGGTGGAGTTGTGCATGGGGTGTGTTTGGAACATTTTGTCATGAGCTGAGGCCAAAATTCAGCGATTCCCCATCTCAGCCCAGGAAGCAGGTAGAACAAGTTTTGTGGTGCCTTTCAGCTGCTACCGGGGTAGTGTAAAAAACTACCAACAGAACTCCTTTCTGGCACTTTCCCCGGTGGAGTTGTGCATTGGGTGTGTTTGGAACATTTTGTCACCAGCCGAGACCAAAATTCAGCGATTCCCCATCTCAGCCCAGAAAGCAGGCAGAACAACTTTGTGGTGCCTTTCAGCTGCCTACTGGGGGAGTGTAAAAAGTACCAGTAGAACTCGTTTCTGGCACTTTCCCCCGGTGGAGTTGTGCATGGGGTGTGTTTGGAACATTTTGTCAGGAACCGAGACCAAAATTCAGCGATTCCCCATCTCAGCCCAGAAAGCAGGTAGAACAAGTTTTGTGGTGCCTTTCAGCTGTCTACCGGGGTAGTGTAAAAACTGCCAGTAGAACTCGTTTCTGGCACTTTCCCCGGTGGAGTTGTGCATGGGGTGTGTTTGGAATATTTTGTCACCAGCCGAGTCCAAAATTCAGCGTTTCCCCATCTCAGCCCAGAAAGCAGGTAGAACAACTTTTGTGGTGCCTTTCAGCTGTCTACCGGGGTACTGTAAATCTATGAACAGAACTCCTTTCTGGCACCTTCCCCGGTGGAGTTGTGCATGGGGTGTGTTTGGAACATTTTGTCACCAGCCGAGTCCAAAATTCAGCGTTTCCCCATCTCAGCCCAGAAAGCAGGTAGAACAACTTTTGTGGTGCCTTTCAGCTGCCTACCGGGGTAGTGTAAGAACTACCAAGAGAACTCTTTCTGGCACCTTCCCCGTGGAGTTGTGCATGGGGTGTGTTTGGAACATTATGTCAGGAGCCGAGACCAAAATTCAGCCACTCCCCATCTCAGCCCAGAAAGCAGGTAGAACAAGTTTTGTGGTGCCTTTCAGCTGCCTACCGGGGTAGTGTAAAAACTACCAACAGAACTCCTTTCTGGCACCTTCCGCGGTGGAGTTGTGCATGGGGTGTGTTTGGAAACATTTTGTCATGAGCTGAGGCCAAAATTCAGCGATTCCCCATCTCAGCCCAGGAAGCAGGTAGAACAAGTTTTGTGGTGCCTTTCAGCTGCCTACCGGGTAGTGTAAAAACTACCAACAGAACTCCTTTCTGGCACTTTCCCCCGGTGGAGTTGTGCATGGGGTGTGTTTGGAACATTTTGTCACCAGCCGAGGCCAAAATTCAGCGATTCCCCATCTCAGCCCAGAAAGCAGGTAGAACAAGTTTTGTGGTGCCTTTCAGCTGTCTACTGGGGGAGTGTAAAAAGTACCAGTAGAACTCGTTTCTGCCACTTTCCCCGGTGGAGTTGTGCATGGGGTGTGTTTGGAACATTTTGTCAGGAGCCGAGACCAAAATTCAGCCATTTCCCCATCTCAGCCCAGAAAGCAGGTAGAAACAACTTTTGTGGTGCCTTTCAGCTGTCTACGGGGTACTGTAAAAAGTACCAGTAGAACTCGTTCTTCTGGCACTTTCCCCGGTGGAGTTGTGCATGGGGTGTGTTTGGAACATTTTGTCACCTGCCGAGACCAAAATTCAGCGATTCCCCATCTCAGCCCAGAAAGCAGGTAGAACATCTTTTGTGGTGCCTTTCAGCTGCCTACCGGGGTAGTGTAAAAACTACCAAGAGAACTCCTTTCTGGCACCTTCCCCGGTGGAGTTGTGCATGGGGTGTGTTTGGAACATTTTGTCACCAGCCGAGTCCAAAATTCAGCGTTTCCCCATCTCAGCCCAGAAAGCAGGTAGAACAACTTTTGTGGTGCCTTTCAGCTGCCTACTGGGGTAGTGTAAGAACTACCAAGAGAACTCCTTTCTGGCACCTTCCCCGGTGGAGTTGTGCATGGGGTGTGTTTGGAACATTTTGTCAGGAGCCGAGACCAAAATTCAGCGATTCCCCATCTCAGCCCAGAAAGCAGGTAGAACAAGTTTTGTGGTGCCTTTCAGCTGTCTACCGGGGTAGTGTAATCAGTACCAGTAGAACTCGTTTCTGGCACTTTCCCCGGTGGAGTTGTGCATGGGGTGTGTTTGGAACATTTTGTCATGAGCCGAGACCAAAATTCAGCGATTCCCCATCTCAGCCCAGAAAGCTGGTAGAACAAGTTTTGTGGTGCCTTTCAGCTGCCTACCGGGGTAGTGTAAAAACTACCAAGAGAACTCGTTTCTGGCACCTTCCCCGATGGAGTTGTGCATGGGGTGTGTTTGGAACATTTTGTCATGAGCCGAGACCAAAATTCAGCGATTCCCCATCTCAGCCCAGAAAGCAGGTAGAACAAGTTTTGTGGTGCCTTTCAGCTGCCTACCGGGGTAGTGTAAAAAGTACCAGTAGAACTCGTTTCTGGCACTTTCCCCGGTGGAGTTGTGCATGGGGTGTGTTTGGAACATTTTTCAGTAGCCGAGACCAAAATTCAGCGATTCCCCATCTCAGCCCAGAAAGCAGGTAGAACAAGTTTTGTGGTGCCTTTCAGCTGCCTACCGGGGTAGTGTAAAAAGTACCAGTAGAACTCGTTTCTGGCACTTTCCCCGGTGGAGTTGTGCATGGGGTGTGTTTGGAATATTTTGTCACCAGCCGAGACCAAAATTCAGCGATTCCCCATCTCAGCCCAGAAAGCAGGTAGAACAACTTTTGTGGTGCCTTTCAGATGCCTACCAGGGTACTGTAAAATCTATGAACAGAACTCCTTTCTGGCACCTTCCCCGGTGGAGTTGTGCATGGGGTGTGTTTGGAACATTTTGTCAGGAGCCGAGACCAAAATTCAGCGATTCCCCATCTCAGCCCAGAAAGCAGGTAGAACAAGTTTTGTGGTGCCTTTCAGCTGCCTACCGGGGTAGTGTAAAAAGTACCAGTAGAACTCGTTTCTGGCACTTTCCCCGGTGGAGTTGTGCATGGGGTGTGTTTGGAACATTTTGTCAGGAGCCGAGACCAAAATTCAGCGATTCCCCATCTCAGCCCAGAAAGCAGGTAGAACAAGTTTTGTGGTGCCTTTCAACTGTCTACCGGGGTAGTGTAAAAAGTACCTATAGAACTCGTTTCTGGCACTTTCCCCGGTGGAGTTGTGCATGGGGTGTGTTTGGAACATTTTGTCACCAGCCGAGACCAAAATTCAGCCATTCCCCATCTCAGCCCAGAAAGCAGGTAGAACAAGTTTTGTGGTGCCTTTCAGCTGCCTACCGGGGTAGTGTAAAAACTACCAACAGAACTCGTTTCTGGCACTTTCCCCGGTGGAGTTGTGCATGGGGTGTGTTTGGAACATTTTGTCACCAGCCGAGACCAAAATTCAGCGATTCCCCATCTCAGCCCAGAAAGCAGGTAGAACAAGTTTTGTGGTGCCTTTCAGCTGCCTACCGGGGTAGTGTAAAAACTACCAACAGAACTCCTTTCTGGCACCTTCCCCGGTGGAGTTGTGCATGGGGTGTGTTTGGAACATTTTGTCACCAGCTGAGGCCAAAATTCAGCGTTTCCCCATCTCAGCCCAGAAAGCAGGTAGAACATCTTTTGTGGTGCCTTTCAGCTGCCTACCGGGGTAGTGTAAAAACTACCAAGAGAACTCATTTCTGGCACTTTCCCCGGTGGAGTTGTGCATGGGGTGTGTTTGGAATATTTTGTCACCAGCTGAGGCCAAAATCCAGCCATTCCCCATCTCAGCCCACAAAGCAGGTAGAACATCTTTTGTGGTGCAGTGTAAAAACAACCAACAGACCTCGTTTCTGGCACTTTTTCCGCGGTGGAGTTGTGCATGGGGTGTGTTTGGAACATTTTGTCACCGTCTGAGTCCAAAATTCAGCGATTCCCCATCTCAGCCCAGAAAGCAGGTAGAACAAGTTTTGTGGTGCCTTTCAGCTGCCTACCGGGGTAGTGTAAAAACTACCAAGAGAACTCCTTTCTGGCACCTTCCACGGTGGAGTTGTGCATGGGGTGTGTTTGGAACATTTTGTCACCAGCCGAGTCCAAAATTCAGCGATTCCCCATCTCAGCCCAGAAAGCAGGTAGAACAACTTTTGTGGTGCCTTTCAGCTGCCTACCGGGGTAGTGTAAAAACTACCAAGAGAACTCTTTCTGGCACCTTCCCCGGTGGAGTTGTGCATGGGGTGTGTTTGGAACATTTTGTCAGGAGCCGAGACCAAAATTCAGCGATTCCCCATCTCAGCCCTGAAAGCAGGTAGAACAAGTTTTGTGGTGCCTTGCAGCTGTCTACAGGGGTAGTGTAAAAAGTACCAACAGAACTCCTTTCTGGCACCTTCCGCGGTGGAGTTGTGCATGGGGTGTGTTTGGAACATTTTGTCATGAGCTGAGGCCAAAATTCAGCGATTCCCCATCTCAGCCCAGGAAGCAGGTAGAACAAGTTTTGTGGTGCCTTTCAGCTGCCTACCGGGGTAGTGTAAAAACTACCAACAGAACTCCTTTCTGGCACTTTCCCCGGTGGAGTTGTGCATTGGGTGTGTTTGGAACATTTTGTCACCAGCCGAGACCAAAATTCAGCGATTCCCCATCTCAGCCCAGAAAGCAGGCAGAACAAGTTTTGTGGTGCCTTTCAGCTGCCTACTGGGGGAGTGTAAAAAGTACCAGTAGAACTCGTTTCTGGCACTTTCCCCGGTGGAGTTGTGCATGGGGTGTGTTTGGAACATTTTGTCAGGAACCGAGACCAAAATTCAGCGATTCCCCATCTCAGCCCAGAAAGCAGGTAGAACAAGTTTTGTGGTGCCTTTCAGCTGTCTACCGGGGTAGTGTAAAAACTGCCAGTAGAACTCGTTTCTGGCACTTTCCCCGGTGGAGTTGTGCATGGGGTGTGTTTGGAATATTTTGTCACCAGCCGAGTCCAAAATTCAGCGTTTCCCCATCTCAGCCCAGAAAGCAGGTAGAACAACTTTTGTGGTGCCTTTCAGCTGTCTACCGGGGTACTGTAAAATCTATGAACAGAACTCCTTTCTGGCACCTTCCCCGGTGGAGTTGTGCATGGGGTGTGTTTGGAACATTTTGTCACCAGCCGAGACCAAAATTCAGCGTTTCCCCATCTCAGCCCAGAAAGCAGGTAGAACAAGTTTTGTGGTGCCTTTCAGCTGCCTACCGGGGTAGTGTAAAAACTACCAACAGAACTCCTTTCTGGCACCTTCCCCGGTGGAGTTGTGCATGGGGTGTGTTTGGAACATTTTGTCACCAGCCGAGTCCAAAATTCAGCGTTTCCCCATCTCAGCCCAGAAAGCAGGTAGAACAACTTTTGTGGTGCCTTTCAGCTGCCTACCGGGGTAGTGTAAGAACTACCAAGAGAACTCCTTTCTGGCACCTTCCCCGGTGGAGTTGTGCATGGGGTGTGTTTGGAACATTTTGTCAGGAGCCGAGACCAAAATTCAGCGTATCCCCATCTCAGCCCAGAAAGCAGGTAGAACAAGTTTTGTGGTGCCTTTCAGCTGCCTACCGGGGTACTGTAAAAACTACCAAGAGAACTCTTTCTGGCACCTTCCCCGGTGGAGTTGTGCATGGGGTGTGTTTGGAACATTATGTCAGGAGCCGAGACCAAAATTCAGCCACTCCCCATCTCAGCCCAGAAAGCAGGTAGAACATGTTTTGTGGTGCCTTTCAGCTGCCTACCGGGGTAGTGTAAAAACTACCCACACAACTCCTTTCTGGCACCTTCCGCGGTGGAGTTGTGCATGGGGTGTGTTTGGAACATTTTGTCATGAGCTGAGGCCAAAATTCAGCGATTCCCCATCTCAGCCCAGGAAGCAGGTAGAACAAGTTTTGTGGTGCCTTTCAGCTGCCTACCGGGGTAGTGTAAAAACTACCAACAGAACTCCTTTCTGGCACTTTCCCCGGTGGAGTTGTGCATGGGGTGTGTTTGGAACATTTTGTCACCAGCCGAGGCCAAAATTCAGCGATTCCCCATCTCAGCCCAGAAAGCAGGTAGAACAAGTTTTGTGGTGCCTTTCAGCTGTCTACTGGGGGAGTGTAAAAAGTACCAGTAGAACTCGTTTCTGCCACTTTCCCCGGTGGAGTTGTGCATGGGGTGTGTTTGGAACATTTTGTCAGGAGCCGAGACCAAAATTCAGCCATTCCCCATCTCAGCCCAGAAAGCAGGTAGAACAACTTTTGTGGTGCCTTTCAGCTGTCTACCGGGGTAGTGTAAAAAGTACCAGTAGAACTCGTTTCTGGCACTTTCCCCGGTGGAGTTGTGCATGGGGTGTGTTTGGAACATTTTGTCACCAGCCGAGACCAAAATTCAGCGATTCCCCATCTCAGCCCAGAAAGCAGGTAGAACATCTTTTGTGGTGCCTTTCAGCTGCCTACCGGGGTAGTGTAAAAACTAACAACAGAACTCCTTTCTGGCACCTTCCCCGGTGGAGTTGTGCATGGGGTGTGTTTGGAACATTTTGTCACCAGCCGAGTCCAAAATTCAGCGTTTCCCCATCTCAGCCCAGAAAGCAGGTAGAACAACTTTTGTGGTGCCTTTCAGCTGCCTACTGGGGTAGTGTAAGAACTACCAAGAGAACTCCTTTCTGGCACCTTCCCCGGTGGAGTTGTGCATGGGGTGTGTTTGGAACATTTTGTCATGAGCCGAGTCCAAAATTCAGCGTTTCCCCATCTCAGCCCAGAAAGCAGGTAGAACAAGTTTTGTGGTGCCTTTCAGCTGTCTACCGGGGTAGTGTAATCAGTACCAGTAGAACTCGTTTCTGGCACTTTCCCCGGTGGAGTTGTGCATGGGGTGTGTTTGGAACATTTTGTCAGGAGCCGAGACCAAAATTCAGCGATTCCCCATCTCAGCCCAGAAAGCAGGTAGAACAAGTTTTGTGGTGCCTTCAGCTGCCTACCGGGGTAGTGTAAAAACTACCAAGAGTACTCCTTTCTGGCACTTTCCCCGGTGGAGTTGTGCATGGGGTGTGTTTGGAACATTTTATCACCAGCCGAGACCAAAATTCAGCGATTCCCCATCTCAGCCCAGAAAGCAGGTAGAACAAGTTTTGTGGTGCCTTTCAGCTGCCTACCGGGGTAGTGTAAAAAGTACCAGTAGAACTCGTTTCTGGCACTTTCCCCGGTGGAGTTGTGCATTGGGTGTGTTTGGAACATTTTTCAGGAGCCGAGACCAAAATTCAGCGATTCCCCATCTCAGCCCAGAAAGCAGGTAGAACAAGTTTTGTGGTGCCTTTCAGCTGCCTACCGGGGTAGTGTAAAAAGTACCAGTAGAACTCGTTTCTGGCACTTTCCCCGGTGGAGTTGTGCATGGGGTGTGTTTGGAATATTTTGTCACCAGCCGAGACCAAAATTCAGCGATTCCCCATCTCAGCCCAGAAAGCAGGTAGAACAACTTTTGTGGTGCCTTTCAGATGCCTACCGGGGTACTGTAAAATCTATGAACAGAACTCCTTTCTGGCACCTTCCGCGGTGGAGTTGTGCATGGGGTGTGTTTGGAACATTTTGTCACCAGCCGAGTCCAAAATTCAGCGTTTCCCCATCTCAGCCCAGAAAGCAGGTAGAACAACTTTTGTGGTGCCTTTCAGCTGCCTACCAGGGTAGTGTAAAAACTACCAACAGAACTCCTTTCTGGCACCTTCCACGGTGGAGTTGTGCATGGGGTGTGTTTGGAACATTTTGTCACCAGCCGAGACCAAAATTCAGCGATTCCCCATCTCAGCCCAGAAAGCAGGTAGAACAACTTTTGTGGTGCCTTTCAGCTGTCTACCGGGGTAGTGTAATCAGTACCAGTAGAACTCGTTTCTGGCACTTTCCCCGGTGGAGTTGTGCATGGGGTGTGTTTGGAACATTTTGTCACCGTCTGAGTCCAAAATTCAGCGATTCCCCATCTCAGCCCAGAAAGCAGGTAGAACAAGTTTTGTGGTGCCTTTCAGCTGCCTACCGGGGTAGTGTAAAAACTACCAAGAGAACTCGTTTCTGGCACCTTCCCCGATGGAGTTGTGCATGGGGTGTGTTTGGAACATTTTGTCACCAGCCGAGGCCAAAATTCAGCGATTCCCCATCTCAGCCCAGAAAGCAGGTAGAACAAGTTTTGTGGTGCCTTTCAGATGCCTACCGGGGTACTGTAAAATCTATGAACAGAACTCCTTTCTGGCACCTTCCGCGGTGGAGTTGTGCATGGGGTGTGTTTGGAACATTTTGTCACCAGCCGAGACCAAAATTCAGCGTTTCCCCATCTCAGCCTAGAAAGCAGGTAGAACATCTTTTGTGGTGCTTTCAGCTGTCTACAGGGGTAGTGTAAAAAGTACCAGTAGAACTCATTTCTGGCACTTTCCCTGGTGGAGTTGTGCATGGGGTGTGTTTGGAACATTTTGTCATGAGCCGAGTCCAAAATTCAGCGGTTCCCCATCTCAGCCCAGAAAGCAGGTAGAACGACATTTGTGGTGCAGTGTAAAAACTACCAACAGACCTCGTTTCTGGCACTTTTTCCCCGGTGGAGTTGTGCATGGGGTGTGTTTGGAACATTTTGTCACCGTCTGAGTCCAAAATTCAGCGATTCCCCATCTCAGCCCAGAAAGCAGGTAGAACAAGTTTTGTGGTGCCTTTCAGCTGCCTACCGGGGTAGTGTAAAAAGTACCAGTAGAACTCGTTTCTGGCACTTTCCCCGGTGGAGTTGTGCATGGGGTGTGTTTGGAACATTTTGTCGCCAGCTGAGGCCAAAATTCAGCGTTTCCCCATCTCAGCCCAGAAAGCAGGTAGAACATCTTTTGTGGTGCCTTTCAGCTGCCTACCGGGGTAGTGTAAAAACTACCAAGAGAACTCGTTTCTGGCACTTTCCCCGGTGGAGTTGTGCATGGGGTGTGTTTGGAACATTTTGTCACCAGCCGAGACCAAAATTCAGCGATTCCCCATCTCAGCCCAGAAAGCAGGTAGAACAACTTTTGTGGTGCCTTTCAGATGCCTACCGGGGTACTGTAAAATCTATGAACAGAACTCCTTTCTGGCACCTTCCGCGGTGGAGTTGTGCATGGGGTGTGTTTGGAACATTTTGTCATGAGCTGAGGCCAAAATTCAGCGATTCCCCATCTCAGCCCAGGAAGCAGGTAGATCAAGTTTTGTGGTGCCTTTCAGCTGCCTACCGGGGTAGTGTAAAAACTACCAACAGAACTCCTTTCTGGCACTTTCCCCGGTGGAGTTGTGCATGGGGTGTGTTTGGAACATTTTGTCACCAGCCGAGGCCAAAATTCAGCGATTCCCCATCTCAGCCCAGAAAGCAGGTAGAACAAGTTTTGTGGTGCCTTTCAGCTGTCTACTGGGGGAGTGTAAAAAGTACCAGTAGAACTCGTTTCTGGCACTTTCCCCGGTGGAGTTGTGCATGGGGTGTGTTTGGAACATTTTGTCAGGAGCCGAGACCAAAATTCAGCCATTCCCCATCTCAGCCCAGAAAGCAGGTAGAACAACTTTTGTGGTGCCTTTCAGCTGTCTACCGGGGTAGTGTAAAAAGTACCAGTAGAACTCGTTTCTGGCACTTTCCCCGGTGGAGTTGTGCATGGGGTGTGTTTGGAACATTTTGTCACCAGCCGAGCCCAAAATTCAGCGATTCCCCATCTCAGCCCAGAAAGCAGGTAGAACATCTTTTGTGGTGCCTTTCAGCTGCCTACCGGGGTAGTGTAAAAACTACCAACAGAACTCGTTTCTGGCACCTTCCCCGGTGGAGTTGTGCATGGGGTGTGTTTGGAACATTTTGTCACCAGCCGAGTCCAAAATTCAGCGTTTCCCCATCTCAGCCCAGAAAGCAGGTAGAACAACTTTTGTGGTGCCTTTCAGCTGCCTACTGGGGTAGTGTAAGAACTACCAAGAGAACTCCTTTCTGGCACCTTCCCCGGTGGAGTTGTGCATGGGGTGTGTTTGGAACATTTTGTCAGGAGCCGAGACCAAAATTCAGCGATTCCCCATCTCAGCCCAGAAAGCAGGTAGAACAAGTTTTGTGGTGCCTTTCAGCTGTCTACCGGGGTAGTGTAATCAGTACCAGTAGAACTCGTTTCTGGCACTTTCCCCGGTGGAGTTGTGCATGGGGTGTGTTTGGAACATTTTGTCATGAGCCGAGACCAAAATTCAGCGATTCCCCATCTCAGCCCAGAAAGCTGGTAGAACAAGTTTTGTGGTGCCTTTCAGCTGCCTACCGGGGTAGTGTAAAAACTACCAAGAGAACTCGTTTCTGGCACCTTCCCCGATGGAGTTGTGCATGGGGTGTGTTTGGAACATTTTGTCATGAGCCGAGACCAAAATTCAGCGATTCCCCATTTCAGCCCAGAAAGCAGGTAGAACAAGTTTTGTGGTGCCTTTCAGCTGCCTACCGGGGTAGTGTAAAAAGTACCAGTAGAACTCGTTTCTGGCACTTTCCCCGGTGGAGTTGTGCATGGGGTGTGTTTGGAACATTTTTCAGGAGCCGAGACCAAAATTCAGCGATTCCCCATCTCAGCCCAGAAAGCAGGTAGAACAAGTTTTGTGGTGCCTTTCAGCTGCCTACCGGGGTAGTGTAAAAAGTACCAGTAGAACTCGTTTCTGGCACTTTCCCCGGTGGAGTTGTGCATGGGGTGTGTTTGGAATATTTTGTCACCAGCCGAGACCAAAATTCAGCGATTCCCCATCTCAGCCCAGAAAGCAGGTAGAACAACTTTTGTGGTGCCTTTCAGATGCCTACCGGGGTACTGTAAAATCTATGAACAGAACTCCTTTCTGGCACCTTCCGCGGTGGAGTTGTGCATGGGGTGTGTTTGGAACATTTTGTCACCAGCCGAGTCCAAAATTCAGCGTTTCCCAATCTCAGCCCAGAAAGCAGGTAGAACAAGTTTTGTGGTGCCTTTCAGCTGCCTACCAGGGTAGTGTAAAAACTACCAACAGAACTCCTTTCTGGCACCTTCCACGGTGGAGTTGTGCATGGGGTGTGTTTGGAACATTTTGTCAGGAGCCGAGACCAAAATTCAGCGATTCCCCATCTCAGCCCAGAAAGCAGGTAGAACAACTTTTGTGGTGCCTTTCAGCTGTCTACCGGGGTAGTGTAATCAGTACCAGTAGAACTCGTTTCTGGCACTTTCCCCGGTGGAGTTGTGCATGGGGTGTGTTTGGAACATTTTGTCATGAGCCGAGACCAAAATTCAGCGATTCCCCATCTCAGCCCAGAAAGCTGGTAGAACAAGTTTTGTGGTGCCTTTCAGCTGCCTACCGGGGTAGTGTAAAAACTACCAAGAGAACTCGTTTCTGGCACCTTCCCCGATGGAGTTGTGCATGGGGTGTGTTTGGAACATTTTGTCACCAGCCGAGGCCAAAATTCAGCGATTCCCCATCTCAGCCCAGAAAGCAGGTAGAACAAGTTTTGTGGTGCCTTTCAGCTGCCTACCGGGGTAGTGTAAAAAGTACCAGTAGAACTCGTTTCTGGCACTTTCACCGGTGGAGTTGTGCATGGGGTGTGTTTGGAATATTTTGTCACCAGCCGAGACCAAAATTCAGCGATTCCCCATCTCAGCCCAGAAAGCAGGTAGAACAACTTTTGTGGTGCCTTTCAGATGCCTACCGGGGTACTGTAAAATCTATGAACAGAACTCCTTTCTGGCACCTTCCGCGGTGGAGTTGTGCATGGGGTGTGTTTGGAACATTTTGTCGCCAGCCGAGACCAAAATTCAGCGTTTCCCCCATCTCAGCCCAGAAAGCAGGTAGAACATCTTTTGTGGTGCTTTCAGCTGTCTACAGGGGTAGTGTAAAAAGTACCAGTAGAACTCATTTCTGGCACTTTCCCTGGTGGAGTTGTGCATGGGGTGTGTTTGGAACATTTTGTCATGAGCCGAGTCCAAAATTCAGCGGTTCCCCATCTCAGCCCAGAAAGCAGGTAGAACGACATTTGTGGTGCAGTGTAAAAACTACCAACAGACCTCGTTTCTGGCACTTTTTCCCCGGTGGAGTTGTGCATGGGGTGTGTTTGGAACATTTTGTCACCGTCTGAGTCCAAAATTCAGCGATTCCCCATCTCAGCCCAGAAAGCAGGTAGAACAAGTTTTCTGGTGCCTTTCAGCTGCCTACCGGGGTAGTGTAAAAAGTACCAAGAGAACTCGTTTCTGGCACTTTCCCCGGTGGAGTTGTGCATGGGGTGTGTTTGGAACATTTTGTCGCCAGCTGAGGCCAAAATTCAGCGTTTCCCCATCTCAGCCCAGAAAGCAGGTAGAACATCTTTTGTGGTGCCTTTCAGCTGCCTACCGGGGTAGTGTAAAAAGTACCAGTAGAACTCGTTTCTGGCACTTTCCCCGGTGGAGTTGTGCATGGGGTGTGTTTGGAATATTTTGTCACCAGCCGAGACCAAAATTCAGCGATTCCCCATCTCAGCCCAGAAAGCAGGTAGAACAACTTTTGTGGTGCCTTTCATCTGCCTACCGGGGTACTGTAAAATCTATGAACAGAACTCCTTTCTGGCACCTTCCGCGGTGGAGTTGTGCATGGGGTGTGTTTGGAACATTTTGTCACCAGCCGAGACCAAAATTCAGCGATTCCCCATCTCAGCCCAGAAAGCAGGTAGAACATCTTTTGTGGTGCCTTTCAGCTGCCTACCAGGGTAGTGTAAAAACTACCAACAGAACTCGTTTCTGGCACCTTCCCCGGTGGAGTTGTGCATGGGGTGTGTTTGGAACATTTTGTCACCAGCCGAGTCCAAAATTCAGCGTTTCCCCATCTCAGCCCAGAAAGCAGGTAGAACAACTTTTGTGGTGCCTTTCAGCTGCCTACTGGGGTAGTGAAAGAACTACCAAGAGAACTCCTTTCTGGCACCTTCCCCGGTGGAGTTGTGCATGGGGTGTGTTTGGAACATTTTGTCAGGAGCCGAGACCAAAATTCAGCGATTCCCCATCTCAGCCCAGAAAGCAGGTAGAACAAGTTTTGTGGTGCCTTTCAGCTGCCTACCGGGGTAGTGTAAAAAGTACCAGTAGAACTCGTTTCTGGCACTTTCCCCGGTGGAGTTGTGCATGGGGTGTGTTTGGAATATTTTGTCACCAGCCGAGACCAAAATTCAGCGATTCCCCATCTCAGCCCAGAAAGCAGGTAGAACAACTTTTGTGGTGCCTTTCAGATGCCTACCGGGGTACTGTAAAATCTATGAACAGAACTCCTTTCTGGCACCTTCCGCGGTGGAGTTGTGCATGGGGTGTGTTTGGAACATTTTGTCACCAGCCGAGTCCAAAATTCAGCGTTTCCCCATCTCAGCCCAGAAAGCAGGTAGAACAAGTTTTGTGGTGCCTTTCAGCTGCCTACCAGGGTAGTGTAAAAACTACCAACAGAACTCCTTTCTGGCACCTTCCACGGTGGAGTTGTGCATGGGGTGTGTTTGGAACATTTTGTCAGGAGCCGAGACCAAAATTCAGCGATTCCCCATCTCAGCCCAGAAAGCAGGTAGAACAACTTTTGTGGTGCCTTTCAGCTGTCTACCGGGGTAGTGTAATCAGTACCAGTAGAACTCGTTTCTGGCACTTTCCCCGGTGGAGTTGTGCATGGGGTGTGTTTGGAACATTTTGTCATGAGCCGAGACCAAAATTCAGCGATTCCCCATCTCAGCCCAGAAAGCTGGTAGAACAAGTTTTGTGGTGCCTTTCAGCTGCCTACCGGGGTAGTGTAAAAACTACCAAGAGAACTCGTTTCTGGCACCTTCCCCGATGGAGTTGTGCATGGGGTGTGTTTGGAACATTTTGTCACCAGCCGAGGCCAAAATTCAGCGATTCCCCATCTCAGCCCAGAAAGCAGGTAGAACAAGTTTTGTGGTGCCTTTCAGCTGCCTACCGGGGTAGTGTAAAAAGTACCAGTAGAACTCGTTTCTGGCACTTTCACCGGTGGAGTTGTGCATGGGGTGTGTTTGGAATATTTTGTCACCAGCCGAGACCAAAATTCAGCGATTCCCCATCTCAGCCCAGAAAGCAGGTAGAACAACTTTTGTGGTGCCTTTCAGATGCCTACCGGGGTACTGTAAAATCTATGAACAGAACTCCTTTCTGGCACCTTCCGCGGTGGAGTTGTGCATGGGGTGTGTTTGGAACATTTTGTCACCAGCCGAGACCAAAATTCAGCGATTCCCCATCTCAGCCCAGAAAGCAGGTAGAACATCTTTTGTGGTGCTTTCAGCTGTCTACAGGGGTAGTGTAAAAAGTACCAGTAGAACTCATTTCTGGCACTTTCCCTGGTGGAGTTGTGCATGGGGTGTGTTTGGAACATTTTGTCATGAGCCGAGTCCAAAATTCAGCGGTTCCCCATCTCAGCCCAGAAAGCAGGTAGAACGACATTTGTGGTGCAGTGTAAAAACTACCAACAGACCTCGTTTCTGGCACTTTTTCCCCGGTGGAGTTGTGCATGGGGTGTGTTTGGAACATTTTGTCACCGTCTGAGTCCAAAATTCAGCGATTCCCCATCTCAGCCCAGAAAGCAGGTAGAACAAGTTTTGTGGTGCCTTTCAGCTGCCTACCGGGGTAGTGTAAAAAGTACCAAGAGAACTCGTTTCTGGCACTTTCCCCCTTGGAGTTGTGCATGGGGTGTGTTTGGAACATTTTGTCGCCAGCTGAGGCCAAAATTCAGCGTTTCCCCATCTCAGCCCAGAAAGCAGGTAGAACATCTTTTGTGGTGCCTTTCAGCTGCCTACCGGGGTAGTGTAAAAAGTACCAGTAGAACTCGTTTCTGGCACTTTCCCCGGTGGAGTTGTGCATGGGGTGTGTTTGGAATATTTTGTCACCAGCCGAGACCAAAATTCAGCGATTCCCCATCTCAGCCCAGAAAGCAGGTAGAACAACTTTTGTGGTGCCTTTCATCTGCCTACCGGGGTACTGTAAAATCTATGAACAGAACTCCTTTCTGGCACCTTCCGCGGTGGAGTTGTGCATGGGGTGTGTTTGGAACATTTTGTCACCAGCCGAGACCAAAATTCAGCGATTCCCCATCTCAGCCCAGAAAGCAGGTAGAACATCTTTTGTGGTGCCTTTCAGCTGCCTACCAGGGTAGTGTAAAAACTACCAACAGAACTCGTTTCTGGCACCTTCCCCGGTGGAGTTGTGCATGGGGTGTGTTTGGAACATTTTGTCACCAGCCGAGTCCAAAATTCAGCGTTTCCCCATCTCAGCCCAGAAAGCAGGTAGAACAACTTTTGTGGTGCCTTTCAGCTGCCTACTGGGGTAGTGAAAGAACTACCAAGAGAACTCCTTTCTGGCACCTTCCCCGGTGGAGTTGTGCATGGGGTGTGTTTGGAACATTTTGTCAGGAGCCGAGACCAAAATTCAGCGATTCCCCATCTCAGCCCAGAAAGCAGGTAGAACAAGTTTTGTGGTGCCTTTCAGCTGCCTACCGGGGTAGTGTAAAAACTACCAAGAGAACTCCTTTCTGGCACCTTCCGCGGTGGAGTTGTGCATGGGGTGTGTTTGGAACATTTTGTCACCAGCCGAGACCAAAATTCAGCGTTTCCCCATCTCAGCCCAGAAAGCAGGTAGAACAACTTTTGTGGTGCCTTTCAGCTGCCTACCGGGGTAGTGTAAAAACTACAAACAGAACTCTTTCTGGCACCTTCCCCGGTGGAGTTGTGCATGGGGTGTGTTTGGAACATTTTGTCAGGAGCCGAGACCAAAATTCAGCGATTCCCCATCTCAGCCCAGAAAGCAGGTAGAACAAGTTTTGTGGTGCCTTGCAGCTGTCTACAGGGGTAGTGTAAAAAGTACCAACAGAACTCCTTTCTGGCACCTTCCGCGGTGGAGTTGTGCATGGGGTGTGTTTGGAACATTTTGTCATGAGCTGAGGCCAAAATTCAGCGATTCCCCATCTCAGCCCAGGAAGCAGGTAGAACACGTTTTGTGGTGCCTTTCAGCTGCCTACCGGGGTAGTGTAAAAACTACCAACAGAACTCCTTTCTGGCACCTTCCGCGGTGGAGTTGTGCATGGGGTGTGTTTGGAACATTTTGTCACCAGCCGAGACCAAAATTCAGCGATTCCCCATCTCAGCCCAGAAAGCAGGCAGAACAAGTTTTGTGGTGCCTTTCAGCTGCCTACTGGGGGAGTGTAAAAAGTACCAGTAGAACTCGTTTCTGGCACTTTCCCCGGTGGAGTTGTGCATGGGGTGTGTTTGGAACATTTTGTCACCAGCCGAGACCAAAATTCAGCCATTCCCCATCTCAGCCCAGAAAGCAGGTAGAACAAGTTTTGTGGTGCCTTTCAGCTGTCTACCGGGGTAGTGTAAAAACTGCCAGTAGAACTCCTTTCTGGCACTTTCCCCGGTGGAGTTGTGCATGGGGTGTGTTTGGAATATTTTGTCACCAGCCGAGTCCAAAATTCAGCGTTTCCCCATCTCAGCCCAGAAAGCAGGTAGAACAACTTTTGTGGTGCCTTTCAGCTGTCTACCGGGGTACTGTAAAATCTATGAACAGAACTCCTTTCTGGCACCTTCCGCGGTGGAGTTGTGCATGGGGTGTGTTTGGAACATTTTGTCACCAGCCGAGTCCAAAATTCAGCGTTTCCCCATCTCAGCCCAGAAAGCAGGTAGAACAAGTTTTGTGGTGCCTTTCAGCTGCCTACCGGGGTAGTGTAAAAACTACCAACAGAACTCCTTTCTGGCACCTTCCCCGGTGGAGTTGTGCATGGGGTGTGTTTGGAACATTTTGTCACCAGCCGAGTCCAAAATTCAGCGTTTCCCCATCTCAGCCCAGAAAGCAGGTAGAACAACTTTTGTGGTGCCTTTCAGCTGCCTACCGGGGTAGTGTAAGAACTACCAAGAGAACTCCTTTCTGGCACCTTCCCCGGTGGAATTGTGCATGGGGTGTGTTTGGAACATTATGTCAGGAGCCGAGACCAAAATTCAGCCACTCCCCATCTCAGCCCAGAAAGCAGGTAGAACAAGTTTTGTGGTGCCTTTCAGCTGCCTACCGGGGTAGTGTAAAAACTACCAACAGAACTCCTTTCTGGCACCTTCCGCGGTGGAGTTGTGCATGGGGTGTGTTTGGAACATTTTGTCATGAGCTGAGGCCAAAATTCAGCGATTCCCCATCTCAGCCCAGGAAGCAGGTAGAACAAGTTTTGTGGTGCCTTTCAGCTGCCTACCGGGGTAGTGTAAAAACTACCAAGAGAACTCCTTTCTGGCACTTTCCCCGGTGGAGTTGTGCATGGGGTGTGTTTGGAACATTTTGTCACCAGCCGAGGCCAAAATTCAGCGATTCCCCATCTCAGCCCAGAAAGCAGGTAGAACAAGTTTTGTGGTGCCTTGCAGCTGTCTACTGGGGGAGTGTAAAAAGTACCAGTAGAACTCGTTTCTGCCACTTTCCCCGGTGGAGTTGTGCATGGGGTGTGTTTGGAACATTTTGTCAGGAGCCGAGACCAAAATTCAGCGATTCCCCATCTCAGCCCAGAAAGCAGGTAGAACAACTTTTGTGGTGCCTTTCAGCTGTCTACCGGGGTAGTGTAAAAAGTACCAGTAGAACTCGTTTCTGGCACTTTCCCCGGTGGAGTTGTGCATGGGGTGTGTTTGGAATATTTTGTCACCAGCCGAGACCAAAATTCAGCGATTCCCCATCTCAGCCCAGAAAGCAGGTAGAACAACTTTTGTGGTGCCTTTCAGCTGCCTACCGGGGTACTGTAAAATCTATGAACAGAACTTTTTTCTGGCACCTTCCGCGGTGGAGTTGTGCATGGGGTGTGTTTGGAACATTTTGTCACCAGCCGAGACCAAAATTCAGCGATTCCCCATCTCAGCCCAGAAAGCAGGTAGAACATCTTTTGTGGTGCCTTTCAGCTGCCTACCAGGGTAGTGTAAAAACTACCAACAGAACTCGTTTCTGGCACCTTCCCCGGTGGAGTTGTGCATGGGGTGTGTTTGGAACATTTTGTCACCAGCCGAGTCCAAAATTCAGCGTTTCCCCATCTCAGCCCAGAAAGCAGGTAGAACAACTTTTGTGGTGCCTTTCAGCTGCCTACTGGGGTAGTGTAAGAACTACCAAGAGAACTCCTTTCTGGCACCTTCCCCGGTGGAGTTGTGCATGGGGTGTGTTTGGAACATTTTGTCACCAGCCGAGACCAAAATTCAGCGATTCCCCATCTCAGCCCAGAAAGCAGGTAGAACAAGTTTTGTGGTGCCTTTCAGCTCTCTACCGGGGTAGTGTAATCAGTACCAGTAGAACTCGTTTCTGGCACTTTCCCCGGTGGAGTTGTGCATGGGGTGTGTTTGGAACATTTTGTCATGAGCCGAGACCAAAATTCAGCGATTCCCCATCTCAGCCCAGAAAGCTGGTAGAACAAGTTTTGTGGTGCCTTTCAGCTGCCTACCGGGGTAGTGTAAAAACTACCAAGAGAACTCCTTTCTGGCACCTTCCCCGATGGAGTTGTGCATGGGGTGTGTTTGGAACATTTTGTCACCAGCTGAGGCCAAAATTCAGCGATTCCCCATCTCAGCCCAGAAAGCAGGTAGAACAAGTTTTGTGGTGCCTTTCAGCTGCCTACCGGGGTAGTGTAAAAAGTACCAGTAGAACTCGTTTCTGGCACTTTCCCCGGTGGAGTTGTGCATGGGGTGTGTTTGGAACACTTTGTCACCAGCCGAGTCCAAAATTCAGCGATTCCCCATCTCAGCCCAGAAAGCAGGTAGAACAAGTTTTGTGGTGCCTTTCAGCTGCCTACCGGGGTAGTGTAAAAAGTACCAGTAGAACTCGTTTCTGGCACTTTCCCCGGTGGAGTTGTGCATGGGGTGTGTTTGGAATATTTTGTCACCAGCCGAGACCAAAATTCAGCGTTTCCCCATCTCAGCCCAGAAAGCAGGTAGAACAACTTTTGTGGTGCTTTCAGCTGTCTACAGGGGTAGTGTAAAAAGTACCAGTAGAACTCATTTCTGGCACTTTCCCTGGTGGAGTTGTGCATGGGGTGTGTTTGGAACATTTTGTCACCAGCCGAGTCCAAAATTCAGCGATTCCCCATCTCAGCCCAGAAAGCAGGTAGAACAACTTTTGTGGTGCCTTTCAGCTGCCTACCGGGGTAGTGTAAGAACTACCAAGAGAACTCCTTTCTGGCACTTTCCCCGGTGGAGTTGTGCATGGGGTGTGTTTGGAACATTTTGTCACCAGCCGAGACCAAAATTCAGCGTTTCCCCATCTCAGCCCAGAAAGCAGGTAGAACATCTTTTGTGGTGCCTTTCAGCTGCCTACCAGGGCAGTGTAAAAACTACTAAGAGAACTCCTTTCTGGCACTTTCCCCGGTGGAGTTGTGCATGGGGTGTGTTTGGAACATTTTGTCACCAGCCGAGACCAAAATTCAGCGGTTCCCCATCTCAGCCCAGAAAGCAGGTAGAACGACTTTTGTGGTGCAGTGTAAAAACAACCAACAGACCTCGTTTCTGGCACTTTTTCCGCGGTGGAGTTGTGCATGGGGTGTGTTTGGAACATTTTGTCACCGTCTGAGTCCAAAATTCAGCGATTCCCCATCTCAGCCCAGAAAGCAGGTAGAACAAGTTTTGTGGTGCCTTTCAGCTGCCTACCAGGGTAGTGTAAAAACTACCAAGAGAACTCCTTTCTGGCACCTTCCACGGTGGAGTTGTGCATGGGGTGTGTTTGGAACATTTTGTCACCAGCCGAGACCAAAATTCAGCGTTTCCCCATCTCAGCCCAGAAAGCAGGTAGAACAACTTTTGTGGTGCCTTTCAGCTGCCTACCGGGGTAGTGTAAAAACTACAAACAGAACTCTTTCTGGCACCTTCCCCGGTGGAGTTGTGCATGGGGTGTGTTTGGAACATTTTGTCAGGAGCCGAGACCAAAATTCAGCGATTCCCCATCTCAGCCCAGAAAGCAGGTAGAACAAGTTTTGTGGTGCCTTGCAGCTGTCTACAGGGGTAGTGTAAAAAGTACCAACAGAACTCCTTTCTGGCACCTTCCGCGGTGGAGTTGTGCATGGGGTGTGTTTGGAACATTTTGTCATGAGCTAAGGCCAAAATTCAGCGATTCCCCATCTCAGCCCAGAAAGCAGGTAGAACAAGTTTTGTGGTGCCTTTCAGCTGCCTACCGGGGTAGTGTAAAATCTATGAACAGAACTCCTTTCTGGCAACTTCCGCGGTGGAGTTGTGCATTGGGTGTGTTTGGAACATTTTGTCACCAGCCGAGACCAAAATTCAGCGATTCCCCATCTCAGCCCAGAAAGCAGGCAGAACAAGTTTTGTGGTGCCTTTCAGCTGCCTACTGGGGGAGTGTAAAAAGTACCAGTAGAACTCGTTTCTGGCACTTTCCCCGGTGGAGTTGTGCATGGGGTGTGTTTGGAACATTTTGTCACCAGCCGAGACCAAAATTCAGCGTTTCCCCATCTCAGCCCAGAAAGCAGGTAGAACAAGTTTTGTGGTGCCTTTCAGCTGCCTACCGGGGTAGTGTAAAAAATGCCAGTAGAACTCGTTTCTGGCACTTTCCCCGGTGGAGTTGTGCATGGGGTGTGTTTGGAATATTTTGTCACCAGCCGAGTCCAAAATTCAGCGTTTCCCCATCTCAGCCCAGAAAGCAGGTAGAACAACTTTTGTGGTGCCTTTCAGCTGTCTACCGGGGTACTGTAAAATCTATGAACAGAACTCCTTTCTGGCACCTTCCGCGGTGGAGTTGTGCATGGGGTGTGTTTGGAACATTTTGTCACCAGCCGAGACCAAAATTCAGCGTTTCCCCATCTCAGCCCAGAAAGCAGGTAGAACAAGTTTTGTGGTGCCTTTCAGCTGCCTACCGGGGTAGTGTAAAAACTACCAACAGAACTCGTTTCTGGCACCTTCCCCGGTGGAGTTGTGCATGGGGTGTGTTTGGAACATTTTGTCACCAGCCGAGACCAAAATTCAGCGTTTCCCCATCTCAGCCCAGAAAGCAGGTAGAACAACTTTTGTGGTGCCTTTCAGCTGCCTACTGGGGTAGTGTAAGAACTACCAAGAGAACTCCTTTCTGGCACCTTCCCCGGTGGAGTTGTGCATGGGGTGTGTTTGGAACATTTTGTCACCAGCCGAGGCCAAAATTCAGCGATTCCCCATCTCAGCCCAGAAAGCAGGTAGAACAAGTTTTGTGGTGCCTTTCAGCTGCCTACCGGGGTAGTGTAAAAAGTACCAGTAGAACTCGTTTCTGGCACCTTCCCCGGTGGAGTTGTGCATGGGGTGTGTTTGGAACATTTTGTCACCAGCCGAGTCCAAAATTCAGCGTTTCCCCATCTCAGCCCAGAAAGCAGGTAGAACAAGTTTTGTGGTGCCTTTCAGCTGCCTACCGGGGTAGTGTAAAAACTACTAACAGAACTCCTTTCTGGCACCTTCCACGGTGGAGTTGTGCATGGGGTGTGTTTGGAACATTTTGTCAGGAGCCGAGACCAAAATTCAGCCATTCCCCATCTCAGCCCAGAAAGCAGGTAGAACAAGTTTTGTGGTGCCTTTCAGCTGCCTACCGGGCTAGTGTAAAAACTACCAAGAGAACTCCTTTCTGGCACCTTCCCCGGTGGAGTTGTGCATGGGGTGTGTTTGGAACATTTTGTCACCAGCCGAGACCAAAATTCAGCCATTCCCCATCTCAGCCCAGAAAGCAGGTAGAACAACTTTTGTGGTGCAGTGTAAAAACAACCAACAGACCTCGTTTCTGGCACTTTTTCCCCGGTGGAGTTGTGCATGGGGTGTGTTTGGAACATTTTGTCACCAGCCGAGACCAAAATTCAGCGATTCCCCATCTCAGCCCAGAAAGCAGGTAGAACAAGTTTTGTGGTGCCTTTCAGCTGCCTACCGGGGTAGTGTAAAAACTACCAAGAGAACTCGTTTCTGGCACCTTCCCCGATGGAGTTGTGCATGGGGTGTGTTTGGAACATTTTGTCACCAGCCGAGGCCAAAATTCAGCGATTCCCCATCTCAGCCCAGAAAGCAGGTAGAACAAGTTTTGTGGTGCCTTTCAGCTGCCTACCGGGGTAGTGTAAAAAGTACCAGTAGAACTCGTTTCTGGCACTTTCCCCGGTGGAGTTGTGCATGGGGTGTGTTTGGAACATTTTTCAGGAGCCGAGACCAAAATTCAGCGATTCCCCATCTCAGCCCAGAAAGCAGGTAGAACAAGTTTTGTGGTGCCTTTCAGCTGCCTACCGGGGTAGTGTAAAAAGTACCAGTAGAACTCGTTTCTGGCACTTTCACCGGTGGAGTTGTGCATGGGGTGTGTTTGGAATATTTTGTCACCAGCCGAGACCAAAATTCAGCGATTCCCCATCTCAGCCCAGAAAGCAGGTAGAACAACTTTTGTGGTGCCTTTCAGATGCCTACCGGGGTACTGTAAAATCTATGAACAGAACTCCTTTCTGGCACCTTCCGCGGTGGAGTTGTGCATGGGGTGTGTTTGGAACATTTTGTCACCAGCCGAGACCAAAATTCAGCGTTTCCCCATCTCAGCCCAGAAAGCAGGTAGAACATCTTTTGTGGTGCTTTCAGCTGTCTACAGGGGTAGTGTAAAAAGTACCAGTAGAACTCATTTCTGGCACTTTCCCTGGTGGAGTTGTGCATGGGGTGTGTTTGGAACATTTTGTCACCAGCCGAGTCCAAAATTCAGCGGTTCCCCATCTCAGCCCAGAAAGCAGGTAGAACAACTTTTGTGGTGCCTTTCAGCTGCCTACTGGGGTAGTGTAAGAACTACCAAGAGAACTCCTTTCTGGCACCTTCCCCGGTGGAGTTGTGCATGGGGTGTGTTTGGAACATTTTGTCAGGAGCCGAGACCAAAATTCAGCGATTCCCCATCTCAGCCCAGAAAGCAGGTAGAACAAGTTTTGTGGTGCCTTTCAGCTGTCTACCGGGGTAGTGTAATCAGTACCAGTAGAACTCGTTTCTGGCACTTTCCCCGGTGGAGTTGTGCATGGGGTGTGTTTGGAACATTTTGTCATGAGCCGAGACCAAAATTCAGCGATTCCCCATCTCAGCCCAGAAAGCAGGTAGAACAAGTTTTGTGGTGCCTTTCAGCTGCCTACCGGGGTAGTGTAAAAACTACCAAGAGAACTCCTTTCTGGCACCTTCCCCGATGGAGTTGTGCATGGCGTGTGTTTGGAACATTTTGTCACCAGCCGAGGCCAAAATTCAGCGATTCCCCATCTCAGCCCAGAAAGCAGGTAGAACAAGTTTTGTGGTGCCTTTCAGCTGCCTACCGGGGTAGTGTAAAAAGTACCAGTAGAACTCGTTTCTGGCACTTTCCCCGGTGGAGTTGTGCATGGGGTGTGTTTGGAACATTTTTCAGGAGCCGAGACCAAAATTCAGCGATTCCCCATCTCAGCCCAGAAAGCAGGTAGAACAAGTTTTGTGGTGCCTTTCAGCTGCCTACCGGGGTAGTGTAAAAAGTACCAGTAGAACTCGTTTCTGGCACTTTCACCGGTGGAGTTGTGCATGGGGTGTGTTTGGAATATTTTGTCACCAGCCGAGACCAAAATTCAGCGATTCCCCATCTCAGCCCAGAAAGCAGGTAGAACAACTTTTGTGGTGCCTTTCAGATGCCTACCGGGGTACTGTAAAATCTATGAACAGAACTCCTTTCTGGCACCTTCCGCGGTGGAGTTGTGCATGGGGTGTGTTTGGAACATTTTGTCACCAGCCGAGACCAAAATTCAGCGTTTCCCCATCTCAGCCCAGAAAGCAGGTAGAACATCTTTTGTGGTGCCTTTCAGCTGTCTACAGGGGTAGTGTAAAAAGTACCAGTAGAACTCATTTCTGGCACTTTCCCTGGTGGAGTTGTGCATGGGGTGTGTTTGGAACATTTTGTCATGAGCCGAGTCCAAAATTCAGCGGTTCCCCATCTCAGCCCAGAAAGCAGGTAGAACGACTTTTGTGGTGCAGTGTAAAAACTACCAACAGACCTCGTTTCTGGCACTTTTTCCCCGGTGGAGTTGTGCATGGGGTGTGTTTGGAACATTTTGTCACCGTCTGAGTCCAAAATTCAGCGATTCCCCATCTCAGCCCAGAAAGCAGGTAGAACAAGTTTTGTGGTGCCTTTCAGCTGCCTACCGGGGTAGTGTAAAAACTACCAAGAGAACTCCTTTCTGGCACCTTCCCCGATGGAGTTGTGCATGGGGTGTGTTTGGAACATTTTGTCGCCAGCTGAGGCCAAAATTCAGCGTTTCCCCATCTCAGCCCAGAAAGCAGGTAGAACATCTTTTGTGGTGCCTTTCAGCTGCCTACCGGGGTAGTGTAAAAAGTACCAGTAGAACTCGTTTCTGGCACTTTCCCCGATGGAGTTGTGCATGGGGTGTGTTTGGAACATTTTGTCAGGAGCCGAGACCAAAATTCAGCCATTCCCCATCTCAGCCCAGAAAGCAGGTAGAACAACTTTTGTGGTGCCTTTCAGATGCCTACCGGGGTACTGTAAAATCTATGAACAGAACTCCTTTCTGGCACCTTCCGCGGTGGAGTTGTGCATGGGGTGTGTTTGGAACATTTTGTCACCAGCCGAGTCCAAAATTCAGCGATTCCCCATCTCAGCCCAGAAAGCAGGTAGAACAAGTTTTGTGGTGCAGTGTAAAAACTACCAACAGACCTCGTTTCTGGCACTTTTTCCCCGGTGGAGTTGTGCATGGGGTGTGTTTGGAACATTTTGTCACCGTCTGAGTCCAAAATTCAGCGATTCCCCATCTCAGCCCAGAAAGCAGGTAGAACAAGTTTTGTGGTGCCTTTCAGCTGCCTACCGGGGTAGTGTAAAAACTACCAACAGGACTCGTTTCTGGCACCTTCCCCGGTGGAGTTGTGCATGGGGTGTGTTTGGAACATTTTGTCACCAGCCGAGTCCAAATTTAGCGTTTCCCCATCTCAGCCCAGAAAGCAGGTAGAACAACTTTTGTGGTGCCTTTCAGCTGCCTACCGGGGTAGTGTAAAAACTACCAAGAGAACTCGTTTCTGGCACTTTCCCCGGTGGAGTTGTGCATGGGGTGTGTTTGGAACATTTTGTCAGGAGCCGAGACCAAAATTCAGCGATTCCCCATCTCAGCCCAGAAAGCAGGTAGAACAAGTTTTGTGGTGCCTTTCAGCTGCCTACCGGGGTAGTGTAAAAACTACTAACAGAACTCCTTTCTGGCACCTTCCCCGGTGGAGTTGTGCATGGGGTGTGTTTGGAACATTTTGTCAGGAGCCGAGACCAAAATTCAGCGATTCCCCATCTCAGCCCAGAAAGCAGGTAGAACAACTTTTGTGGTGCCTTTCAGATGCCTACCGGGGTACTGTAAAATCTATGAACAGAACTCCTTTCTGGCACCTTCCGCGGTGGAGTTGTGCATGGGGTGTGTTTGGAACATTTTGTCACCAGCCGAGTCCAAAATTCAGCGATTCCCCATCTCAGCCCAGAAAGCAGGTAGAACAAGTTTTGTGGTGCAGTGTAAAAACTACCAACAGACCTCGTTTCTGGCACTTTTTCCCCGGTGGAGTTGTGCATGGGGTGTGTTTGGAACATTTTGTCACCGTCTGAGTCCAAAATTCAGCGATTCCCCATCTCAGCCCAGAAAGCAGGTAGAACAACTTTTGTGGTGCCTTTCAGCTGCCTACCGGGGTAGTGTAAAAACTACCAACAGAACTCGTTTCTGGCACCTTCCCCGGTGGAGTTGTGCATGGGGTGTGTTTGGAACATTTTGTCACCAGCCGAGACCAAATTCAGCGATTCCCCATCTCAGCCCAGAAAGCAGGTAGAACAACTTTTGTGGTGCCTTTCAGCTGCCTACCGGGGTAGTGTAAAAACTACCAAGAGAACTCGTTTCTGGCACCTTCCCCGGTGGAGTTGTGCATGGGGTGTGTTTGGAACATTTTGTCACCAGCCGAGTCCAAAATTCAGCGTTTCCCCATCTCAGCCCAGAAAGCAGGTAGAACAACTTTTGTGGTGCCTTTCAGATGCCTACCGGGGTACTGTAAAATCTATGAACACAACTCCTTTCTGGCACCTTCCGCGGTGGAGTTGTGCATGGGGTGTGTTTGGAACATTTTGTCACCAGCCGAGACCAAAATTCAGTGTTTCCCCATCTCAGCCCAGAAAGCAGGTAGAACAAGTTTTGTGGTGCCTTTCAGCTGTCTACAGGGGTAGTGTAAAAAGTACCAGTAGAACTCATTTCTGGCACTTTCCCTGGTGGAGTTGTGCATGGGGTGTGTTTGGAACATTTTGTCATGAGCCGAGTCCAAAATTCAGCGTTTCCCCATCTCAGCCCAGAAAGCAGGTAGAACAACTTTTGTGGTGCAGTGTAAAAACTACCTACAGACCTCGTTTCTGGCACTTTTTCCCCGGTGGAGTTGTGCATGGGGTGTGTTTGGAACATTTTGTCAGGAGCCGAGACCAAAATTCAGCGATTCCCCATCTCAGCCCAGAAAGCAGGTAGAACAAGTTTTGTGGTGCCTTTCAGCTGCCTACCGGGGTAGTGTAAAAACTACCAAGAGAACTCCTTTCTGGCACCTTCCCCGATGGAGTTGTGCATGGGGTGTGTTTGGAACATTTTGTCGCCAGCTGAGGCCAAAATTCAGCGTTTCCCCATCTCAGCCCAGAAAGCAGGTAGAACATCTTTTGTGGTGCCTTTCAGCTGCCTACCGGGGTAGTGTAAAAACTACCAAGAGAACTCGTTTCTGGCACCTTCCCCGATGGAGTTGTGCATGGGGTGTGTTTGGAACATTTTGTCAGGAGCCGAGACCAAAATTCAGCGATTCCCCATCTCAGCCCAGAAAGCAGGTAGAACAACTTTTGTGGTGCCTTTCAGATGCCTACCGGGGTACTGTAAAATCTATGAACAGAACTCCTTTCTGGCACCTTCCGCGGTGGAGTTGTGCATGGGGTGTGTTTGGAACATTTTGTCACCAGCTGAGGCCAAAATTCAGCGATTCCCCATCTCAGCCCAGGAAGCAGGTAGAACAAGTTTTGTGGTGCCTTTCAGCTTTCTACTGGGGTAGTGTAAAAAGTACCAGTAGAACTCGTTTCTGGCACTTTCCCCGGTGGAGTTGTGCATGGGGTGTGTTTGGAACATTTTGTCAGGAGCCGAGACCAAAATTCAGCGATTCCCCATCTCAGCCCAGAAAGCAGGTAGAACAAGTTTTGTGGTGCCTTTCAGCTGCCTACCGGGGTAGTGTAAAAACTACCAAGAGAACTCGTTTCTGGCACCTTCCCCGGTGGAGTTGTGCATGGGGTGTGTTTGGAACATTTTGTCACCAGCCGAGTCCAAAATTCAGCGTTTCCCCATCTCAGCCCAGAAAGCAGGTAGAACAAGTTTTGTGGTGCCTTTCAGCTGCCTACCGGGGTAGTGTAAAAACTACTAACAGAACTCCTTTCTGGCACCTTCCACGGTGGAGTTGTGCATGGGGTGTGTTTGGAACATTTTGTCAGGAGCCGAGACCAAAATTCAGCCATTCCCCATCTCAGCCCAGAAAGCAGGTAGAACAAGTTTTGTGGTGCCTTTCAGCTGCCTACCGGGCTAGTGTAAAAACTACCAAGAGAACTCCTTTCTGGCACCTTCCCCGGTGGAGTTGTGCATGGGGTGTGTTTGGAACATTTTGTCACCAGCCGAGACCAAAATTCAGCCATTCCCCATCTCAGCCCAGAAAGCAGGTAGAACAACTTTTGTGGTGCAGTGTAAAAACAACCAACAGACCTCGTTTCTGGCACTTTTTCCCCGGTGGAGTTATGCATGTGGTGTGTTTGGAACATTTTGTCACCAGCTGAGACCAAAATTCAGCGATTCCCCATCTCAGCCCAGAAAGCAGGTAGAACAAGTTTTGTGGTGCCTTTCAGCTGCCTACCGGGGTAGTGTAAGAACTACCAAGAGAACTCGTTTCTGGCACCTTCCCCGGTGGAGTTGTGCATGGGGTGTGTTTGGAACATTTTGTCAGGAGCCGAGACCAAAATTCAGCGATTCCCCATCTCAGCCCAGAAAGCAGGTAGAACAACTTTTGTGGTGCCTTTCAGCTTTCTACTGGGGTAGTGTAAAAAGTACCAGTAGAACTCGTTTCTGGCACTTTCCCCGGTGGAGTTGTGCATGGGGTGTGTTTGGAACATTTTGTCAGGAGCCGAGACCAAAATTCAGCGATTCCCCATCTCAGCCCAGAAAGCAGGTAGAAAGTGTTTTGTGGTGCCTTTCAGCTGTCTACTGGGGTAGTGTAAAAACTACTAACAGAACTCCTTTCTGGCACCTTCCGCGGTGGAGTTGTGCATGGGGTGTGTTTGGAACATTTTGTCAGGAGCCGAGACCAAAATTCAGCGTTTCCCCATCTCAGCCCAGAAAGCAGGTAGAACAAGTTTTGTGGTGCCTTTCAGATGCCTACTGGGGTACTGTAAAATCTATGAACAGAACTCCTTTCTGGCACCTTCCGCGGTGGAGTTGTGCATGGGGTGTGTTTGGAACATTTTGTCACCAGCTGAGACCAAAATTCAGCGTTTCCCCATCTCAGCCCAGAAAGCAGGTAGAACATCTTTTGTGGTGCCTTTCAGCTGTCTACAGGGGTAGTGTAAAAAGTACCAGTAGAACTCATTTCTGGCACTTTCCCTGGTGGAGTTGTGCATGGGGTGTGTTTGGAACATTTTGTCATGAGCCGAGTCCAAAATTCAGCGTTTCCCCATCTCAGCCCAGAAAGCAGGTAGAACAAGTTTTGTGGTGCAGTGTAAAAACTACCAACAGACCTCGTTTCTGGCACTTTTTCCCCGGTGGAGTTGTGCATGGGGTGTGTTTGGAACATTTTGTCAGGAGCCAAGACCAAAATTCAGCGTTTCCCCATCTCAGCCCAGAAAGCAGGTAGAACAAGTTTTGTGGTGCCTTTCAGCTGCCTACCGGGGTAGTGTAAAAACTACTAACAGAACTCCTTTCTGGCACCTTCCACGGTGGAGTTGTGCATGGGGTGTGTTTGGAACATTTTGTCACCAGCCAAGTCCAAAATCCAGCCATTCCCCATCTCAGCCCAGAAAGCAGGTAGAACAAGTTTTGTGGTGCCTTTCAGCTGCCTACCGGGCTAGTGTAAAAACTACCAAGAGAACTCCTTTCTGGCACCTTCCCCGGTGGAGTTGTGCATGGGGTGTGTTTGGAACATTTTGTCACCAGCCGAGACCAAAATTCAGCCATTCCCCATCTCAGCCCAGAAAGCAGGTAGAACAACTTTTGTGGTGCAGTGTAAAAACAACCAACAGACCTCGTTTCTGGCACTTTTTCCCCGGTGGAGTTATGCATGTGGTGTGTTTGGAACATTTTGTCACCAGCCGAGACCAAAATTCAGCGATTCCCCATCTCAGCCCAGAAAGCAGGTAGAACAAGTTTTGTGGTGCCTTTCAGCTTTCTACTGGGGTAGTGTAAAAAGTACCAGTAGAACTCGTTTCTGGCACTTTCCCCGGTGGAGTTGTGCATGGGGTGTGTTTGGAACATTTTGTCAGGAGCCGAGACCAAAATTCAGCGATTCCCCATCTCAGCCCAGAAAGCAGGTAGAACAAGTTTTGTGGTGCCTTTCAGCTGTCTACCGGGGTAGTGTAAAAACCACTAACAGAACTCCTTTCTGGCACCTTCCGCGGTGGAGTTGTGCATGGGGTGTGTTTGGAACATTTTGTCAGGAGCCGAGACCAAAATTCAGCGTTTCCCCATCTCAGCCCAGAAAGCAGGTAGAACAACTTTTGTGGTGCCTTTCAGATGCCTACCGGGGTAGTGTAAAATCTATGAACAGAACTCGTTTCTGGCACCTTCCCCGGTGGAGTTGTGCATGGGGTGTGTTTGGAACATTTTGTCTTCAGCCGAGACCAAAATTCAGCGTTTCCCCATCTCAGCCCAGAAAGCAGGTACAACATCTTTTGTGGTGCCTTTCAGCTGTCTACAGGGGTAGTGTAAAAAGTACCAGTAGAACTCATTTCTGGCACTTTCCCTGGTGGAGTTGTGCATGGGGTGTGTTTGGAACATTTTGTCATGAGCCGAGTCCAAAATTCAGCGTTTCCCCATCTCAGCCCAGAAAGCAGGTAGAACGACTTTTGTGGTGCAGTGTAAAAACTACCAACAGACCTCGTTTCTGGCACTTTTTCCCCGGTGGAGTTGTGCATGGGGTGTGTTTGGAACATTTTGTCAGGAGCCGAGACCAAAATTCAGCGATTCCCCATCTCAGCCCAGAAAGCAGGTAGAACAAGTTTTGTGGTGCCTTTCAGCTGCCTACCGGGGTAGTGTAAAAACTACCAAGAGTACTCCTTTCTGGCACTTTCCCCGGTGGAGTTGTGCATGGGGTGTGTTTGGAACATTTTATCACCAGCCGAGACCAAAATTCAGCGATTCCCCATCTCAGCCCAGAAAGCAGGTAGAACAACTTTTGTGGTGCCTTTCAGATGCCTACCGGGGTACTGTAAAATCTATGAACAGAACTCCTTTCTGGCACCTTCCGCGGTGGAGTTGTGCATGGGGTGTGTTTGGAACATTTTGTCACCAGCCGAGTCCAAAATTCAGCGATTCCCCATCTCAGCCCAGAAAGCAGGTAGAACAAGTTTTGTGGTGCAGTGTAAAAACTACCAACAGACCTCGTTTCTGGCACTTTTTCCCCGGTGGAGTTGTGCATGGGGTGTGTTTGGAACATTTTGTCACCGTCTGAGTCCAAAATTCAGCGATTCCCCATCTCAGCCCAGAAAGCAGGTAGAACAAGTTTTGTGGTGCCTTTCAGCTGCCTACCAGGGTAGTGTAAAAACTACCAACAGAACTCGTTTCTGGCACCTTCCCCGGTGGAGTTGTGCATGGGGTGTGTTTGGAACATTTTGTCACCAGCCGAGACCAAATTCAGCGATTCCCCATCTCAGCCCAGAAAGCAGGTAGAACAACTTTTGTGGTGCCTTTCAGCTGCCTACCGGGGTAGTGTAAAAACTACCAAGAGAACTCGTTTCTGGCACTTTCCCCGGTGGAGTTGTGCATGGGGTGTGTTTGGAACATTTTGTCAGGAGCCGAGACCAAAATTCAGCGATTCCCCATCTCAGCCCAGAAAGCAGGTAGAACAAGTTTTGTGGTGCCTTTCAACTGCCTACCGGGGTAGTGTAAAAACTACCAGTAGAACTCGTTTCTGGCACCTTCCCCGGTGGAGTTGTGCATGGGGTGTGTTTGGAACATTTTGTCATGAGCCGAGACCAAAATTCAGCGTTTCCCCATCTCAGCCCAGAAAGCAGGTAGAACAACTTTTGTGGTGCCTTTCAGATGCCTACCGGGGTACTGTAAAATCTATGAACAGAACTCCTTTCTGGCACCTTCCGCGGTGGAGTTGTGCATGGGGTGTGTTTGGAACATTTTGTCACCAGCCGAGACCAAAATTCAGTGTTTCCCCATCTCAGCCCAGAAAGCAGGTAGAACATCTTTTGTGGTGCCTTTCAGCTGTCTACAGGGGTAGTGTAAAAAGTACCAGTAGAACTCATTTCTGGCACTTTCCCTGGTGGAGTTGTGCATGGGGTGTGTTTGGAACATTTTGTCATGAGCCGAGTCCAAAATTCAGCGTTTCCCCATCTCAGCCCAGAAAGCAGGTAGAACAAGTTTTGTGGTGCAGTGTAAAAACTACCAAGAGAACTCCTTTCTGGCACCTTCCCCGATGGAGTTGTGCATGGGGTGTGTTTGGAACATTTTGTCAGGAGCCGAGACCAAAATTCAGCCATTCCCCATCTCAGCCCAGAAAGCAGGTAGAACAAGTTTTGTGGTGCCTTTCAGCTGCCTACCGGGGTAGTGTAAAAACTACCAACAGAACTACTTTCTGGCACCTTCCCCGGTGGAGTTGTGCATGGGGTGTGTTTGGAACATTTTGTCACCAGCTGAGGCCAAAATTCAGCGTTTCCCCATCTCATCCCAGAAAGCAGGTAGAACATCTTTTGTGGTGACTTTCAGCTGCCTACCGGGGTAGTGTAAAAACTACCAAGAGAACTCGTTTCTGGCACTTTCCCCGGTGGAGTTGTGCATGGGGTGTGTTTGGAACATTTTGTCAGGAGCCGAGACCAAAATTCAGCGATTCCCCATCTCAGCCCAGAAAGCAGGTAGAACAACTTTTGTGGTGCCTTTCAGATGCCTACCGGGGTACTGTAAAATCTATGAACAGAACTCCTTTCTGGCACCTTCCGCGGTGGAGTTGTGCATGGGGTGTGTTTGGAACATTTTGTCACCAGCCGACTCCAAAATTCAGCGATTCCCCATCTCAGCCCAGAAAGCAGGTAGAACAAGTTTTGTGGTGCAGTGTAAAAACTACCAACAGACCTCGTTTCTGGCACTTTTTCCCCGGTGGAGTTGTGCATGGGGTGTGTTTGGAACATTTTGTCACCGTCTGAGTCCAAAATTCAGCGTTTCCCCATCTCAGCCCAGAAAGCAGGTAGAACATCTTTTGTGGTGCCTTTCAGCTGCCTACCGGGGTAGTGTAAAAACTACTAACAGAACTCCTTTCTGGCACCTTCCACGGTGGAGTTGTGCATGGGGTGTGTTTGGAACATTTTGTCACCAGCCGAGACCAAAATTCAGCCATTCCCCATCTCAGCCCAGGAAGCAGGTAGAACAAGTTTTGTGGTGCCTTTCAGCTGCCTACCGGGGTAGTGTAAAAACTACCAAGAGAACTCCTTTCTGGCACCTTCCCCGGTGGAGTTGTGCATGGGGTGTGTTTGGAACATTTTGTCACCAGCCGAGACCAAAATTCAGCACTTCCCCATCTCAGCCCAGAAAGCAGGTAGAACAACTTTTGTGGTGCAGTGTAAAAACAACCAACAGACCTCGTTTCTGGCACTTTTTCCCCGGTGGAGTTATGCATGTGGTGTGTTTGGAACATTTTGTCACCGTCTGAGTCCAAAATTCAGCGATTCCCCATCTCAGCCCAGAAAGCAGGTAGAACAAGTTTTGTGGTGCCTTTCAGCTTTCTACTGGGGTAGTGTAAAAAGTACCAGTAGAACTCGTTTCTGGCACTTTCCCCGGTGGAGTTGTGCATGGGGTGTGTTTGGAACATTTTGTCAGGAGCCGAGACCAAAATTCAGCGATTCCCCATCTCAGCCCAGAAAGCAGGTAGAACAAGTTTTGTGGTGCCTTTCAGCTGTCTACCGGGGTAGTGTAAAAACTACTAACAGAACTCCTTTCTGGCACCTTCCGCGGTGGAGTTGTGCATGGGGTGTGTTTGGAACATTTTGTCAGGAGCCGAGACCAAAATTCAGCGTTTCCCCATCTCAGCCCAGAAAGCAGGTAGAACAAGTTTTGTGGTGCCTTTCAGATGCCTACTGGGGTACTGTAAAATCTATGAACAGAACTCCTTTCTGGCACCTTCCGCGGTGGAGTTGTGCATGGGGTGTGTTTGGAACATTTTGTCACCAGCTGAGACCAAAATTCAGCGTTTCCCCATCTCAGCCCAGAAAGCAGGTAGAACAAGTTTTGTGGTGCCTTTCAGCTGCCTACCGGGGTAGTGTAAAAACTACCAAGAGAACTCCTTTCTGGCACCTTCCACGGTGGAGTTGTGCATGGGGTGTGTTTGGAACATTTTGTCAGGAGCCGAGACCAAAATTCAGCCATTCCCCATCTCAGCCCAGAAAGCAGGTAGAACAACTTTTGTGGTGCCTTTCAGCTGTCTACTGGGGTAGTGTAAAAAGTACCAGTAGAACTCGTTTCTGGCACTTTCCCCGGTGGAGTTGTGCATGGGGTGTGTTTGGAACATTTTGTCACCAGCCGAGACCAAAATTCAGCCATTCCCCATCTCAGCCCAGAAAGCAGGTAGAACAACTTTTGTGGTGCAGTGTAAAAACAACCAACAGACCTCGTTTCTGGCACTTTTTCCCCGGTGGAGTTATGCATGGGGTGTGTTTGGAACATTTTGTCACCAGCTGAGACCAAAATTCAGCGATTCCCCATCTCAGCCCAGAAAGCAGGTAGAACAAGTTTTGTGGTGCCTTTCAGCTGCCTACCGGGGTAGTGTAAGAACTACCAAGAGAACTTCTTTCTGGCACCTTCCCCGGTGGAGTTGTGCATGGGGTGTGTTTGGAACATTTTGTCAGGAGCCGAGACCAAAATTCAGCGATTCCCCATCTCAGCCCAGAAAGCAGGTAGAACAAGTTTTGTGGTGCCTTTCAGCTTTCTACTGGGGTAGTGTAAAAAGTACCAGTAGAACTCGTTTCTGGCACTTTCCCCGGTGGAGTTGTGCATGGGGTGTGTTTGGAACATTTTGTCAGGAGCCGAGACCAAAATTCAGCGATTCCCCATCTCAGCCCAGAAAGCAGGTAGAACAAGTTTTGTGGTGCCTTTCAGCTGTCTACCGGGGTAGTGTAAAAACTACTAACATAACTCCTTTCTGGCACCTTCCCCGGTGGAGTTGTGCATGGGGTGTGTTTGGAACATTTTGTCACCAGCCGAGTCCAAAATTCAGCGTTTCCCCATCTCAGCCCAGAAAGCAGGTAGAACAACTTTTGTGGTGCCTTTCAGATGCCTACCGGGGTACTGTAAAATCTATGAACAGAACTCATTTCTGGCACCTTCCGCGGTGGAGTTGTGCATGGGGTGTGTTTGGAACATTTTGTCACCAGCCGAGACCAAAATTCAGCGATTCCCCATCTCAGCCCAGAAAGCAGGTAGAACATCTTTTGTGGTGCCTTTCAGCTGTCTACAGGGGTAGTGTAAAAAGTACCAGTAGAACTCATTTCTGGCACTTTCCCTGGTGGAGTTGTGCATGGGGTGTGTTTGGAACATTTTGTCACCAGCCGAGTCCAAAATTCAGCGATTCCCCATCTCAGCCCAGAAAGCAGGTAGAACAAGTTTTGTGGTGCAGTGTAAAAACTACCAACAGACCTCGTTTCTGGCACTTTTTCCCCGGTGGAGTTGTGCATGGGGTGTGTTTGGAACATTTTGTCACCGTCTGAGTCCAAAATTCAGCGATTCCCCATCTCAGCCCAGAAAGCAGGTAGAACAAGTTTTGTGGTGCCTTTCAGCTGCCTACCAGGGTAGTGTAAAAACTACCAACAGAACTCGTTTCTGGCACCTTCCCCGGTGGAGTTGTGCATGGGGTGTGTTTGGAACATTTTGTCACCAGCCGAGTCCAAATTTAGCGTTTCCCCATCTCAGCCCAGAAAGCAGGTAGAATAAGTTTTGTGGTGCCTTTCAGCTGCCTACCGGGGTAGTGTAAAAACTACCAAGAGAACTCCTTTCTGGCACCTTCCCCGGTGGAGTTGTGCATGGGGTGTGTTTGGAACATTTTGTCACCAGCCGAGACCAAAATTCAGCCATTCCCCATCTCAGCCCAGAAAGCAGGTAGAACAACTTTTGTGGTGCAGTGTAAAAACAACCAACAGACCTCGTTTCTGGCACTTTTTCCCCGGTGGAGTTATGCATGTGGTGTGTTTGGAACATTTTGTCTCCAGCTGAGACCAAAATTCAGCCATTCCCGATCTCAGCCCAGAAAGCAGGTAGAATAAGTTTTGTGGAGCCTTTCAGCTGCCTACCGGGGTAGTGTAAAAACTACCAACAGAACTCCTTTCTGGCACCTTCCACGGTGGAGTTGTGCATGGGGTGTGTTTGGAACATTTTGTCAGGAGCCGAGACCAAAATTCAGCGATTCCCCATCTCAGCCCAGAAAGCAGGTAGAACAAGTTTTGTGGTGCCTTTCAGCTGCCTACCGGGGTAGTGTAAAAACTACCAAGAGAACTCCTTTCTGGCACCTTCCCCGGTGGAGTTGTGCATGGGGTGTGTTTGGAACATTTTGTCACCAGCCGAGACCAAAATTCAGCCATTCCCCATCTCAGCCCAGAAAGCAGGTAGAACAACTTTTGTGGTGCAGTGTAAAAACAACCAACAGACCTCGTTTCTGGCACTTTTTCCCCGGTGGAGTTATGCATGTGGTGTGTTTGGAACATTTTGTCACCGTCTGAGTCCAAAATTCAGCGATTCCCCATCTCAGCCCAGAAAGCAGGTAGAACAAGTTTTGTGGAGCCTTTCAGCTGCCTACCGGGGTAGTGTAAAAACTACCAAGAGAACTCATTTCTGGCACCTTCCCCGGTGGAGTTGTGCATGGGGTGTATTTGGAACATTTTGTCAGGAGCCGAGACCAAAATTCAGCGTTTCCCCATCTCAGCCCAGAAAGCAGGTAGAACAAGTTTTGTGGTGCCTTTCAGCTGTCTACCGGGGTAGTGTAAAAACTACTAACAGAACTCGTTTCTGGCACCTTCCCCGGTGGAGTTGTGCATGGGGTGTGTTTGTAACATTTTGTCACCAGCCGAGACCAAAATTCAGCGATTCCCCATCTCAGCCCAGAAAGCAGGTAGAACAAGTTTAGTGGTGCCTTTCAGCTGCCTACCGGGGTAGTGTAAAAACTACCAAGAGAACTCCTTTCTGGCACCTTCCCCGGTGGAGTTGTGCATGGGGTGTGTTTGGAACATTTTGTCACCAGCCGAGACCAAAATTCAGCCATTCCCCATCTCAGCCCAGAAAGCAGGTAGAACAACTTCTGTGGTGCAGTGTAAAAACAACCAACAGACCTCGTTTCTGGCACTTTTTCCCCGGTGGAGTTATGCATGTGGTGTGTTTGGAACATTTTGTCACCAGCCGAGACCAAAATTCAGCGATTCCCCATCTCAGCCCAGAAAGCAGGTAGAACAAGTTTTGTGGTGCCTTTCAGCTGCCTACCGGGGTAGTGTAAAAACTACCAAGAGAACTCCTTTCTGGCACCTTCCCCGATGGAGTTGTGCATGGGGTGTGTTTGGATCATTTTGTCACCAGCTGAGGCCAAAATTCAGCGTTTCCCCATCTCAGCCCAGAAAGCAGGTAGAACATCTTTTGTGGTGCCTTTCAGCTGCCTACCGGGGTAGTGTAAAAACTAATAACAGAACTCCTTTCTGGCACCTTCCACAGTGGAGTTGTGCATGGGGTGTGTTTGGAACATTTTGTCAGGAGCCGAGACCAAAATTCAGCCATTCCCCATCTCAGCCCAGAAAGCAGGTAGAACAAGTTTTGTGGTGCCTTGCAGCTGTCTACAGGGGTAGTGTAAAAAGTACCAGTAGAACTCGTTTCTGGCACTTTCCCCGGTGGAGCTGTGCATGGGGTGTGTTTGGAACATTTTGTCACCAGCCGAGACCAAAATTCAGCCATTCCCCATCTCAGCCCAGAAAGCAGGTAGAACAAGTTTTGTGGTGCCTTTCAGCTGCCTACCAGGGTAGTGTAAAAACTACCAAGAGAACTCGTTTCTGGCACTTTCCCCGGTGGAGTTGTGCATGAGGTGTGTTTGGAACATTTTTCAGGAGCCGAGACCAAAATTCAGCGATTCCCCATCTCAGCCCAGAAAGCAGGTAGAACAAGTTTTGTGGTGCCTTTAAGCTGTCTACTGGGGTAGTGTAAAAAGTACCAGTAGAACTCGTTTCTGGCACTTTCCCCGGTGGAGTTGTGCATGGGGTGTGTTTGGAACATTTTGTCAGGAGCCGAGACCAAAATTCAGCGTTTCCCCATCTCAGCCCAGAAAGCAGATAGAACAACTTTTGTGGTGCCTTTCAGCTGTCTAACGGGGTAGTGTAAAAACTACCAAGAGAACTCGTTTCTGGCACTTTCCCCGGTGGAGTTGTGCATGGGGTGTGTTTGGAACATTTTGTCACCAGCCGAGACCAAAATTCAGCGTTTCCCCATCTCAGCCCAGAAAGCAGGTAGAACATCTTTTGTGGTGCCTTTCAGCTGCCTACCGGGGCAGTGTAAAAACTACCAACAGAACTCGTTTCTGGCACCTTCCCCGGTGGAGTTGTGCATGGGGTGTGTTTGGAACATTTTGTCACCAGCCGAGTCCAAAATTCAGCGTTTCCCCATCTCAGCCCAGAAAGCAGGTAGAACAACTTTTGTGGTGCCTTTCAGCTGCCTACCGGGGTAGTGTAAGAACTACCAAGAGAACTCCTTTCTGGCACCTTCCGCGGTGGAGTTGTGCATGGGGTGTGTTTGGAACATTTTGTCACCAGCTGAGGCCAAAATTCAGCGTTTCCCCATCTCAGCCCAGAAAGCAGGTAGAACAAGTTTTGTGGTGCCTTTCAGCTGCCTACCAGGGTAGTGTAAAAACTACCAACAGAACTCCTTTCTGGTACCTTCCCCCGTGGAGTTGTGCATGGGGTGTGTTTGGAACATTTTGTCACCAGCCGAGACCAAAATTCAGCGGTTCCCCATCTCAGCCCAGAAAGCAGGTAGAACAAGTTTTGTGGTGCCTTTCAGCTGCCTACCGGGGTAGTGTAAAACCTACTAAGAGAACTCCTTTCTGGCACCTTCCCCGGTGGAGTTGTGCATGGGGTGTGTTTGGAACATTTTGTCAGGAGCCGAGACCAAAATTCAGCCATTCCCCATCTCAGCCCAGAAAGCAGGTAGAACAAGTTTTGTGGTGCCTTTCAGCTGCCTACCGGGGTACTGTAAAAACTACCAAGAGAACTCCTTTCTGGCACCTTCCCCGGTGGAGTTGTGCATGGGGTGTGTTTGGAACATTTTGTCACCAGCCGAGACCAAAATTCAGCGATTCCCCATCTCAGCCCAGAAAGCAGGTAGAACAAGTTTTGTGGTGCCTTTCAGCTGCCTACCGGGGTAGTGTAAAAACTACCAAGAGAACTCCTTTCTGGCACCTTCCGCGGTGGAGTTGTGCATGGGGTGTGTTTGGAACATTTTGTCACCAGCTGAGGCCAAAATTCAGCGTTTCCCCATCTCAGCCCAGAAAGCAGGTAGAACAAGTTTTGTGGTGCCTTTCAGCTGCCTACCAGGGTAGTGTAAAAACTAGCAACAGAACTCCTTTCTGGCACCTTCCACGGTGGAGTTGTGCATGGGGTGTGTTTGGAACATTTTGTCACCAGCCGAGTCCAAAATTCAGCGGTTCCCCATCTCAGCCCAGAAAGCAGGTAGAACAACTTTTGTGGTGCAGTGTAAAAACTACTAAGAGATCTTATTTCTGGCACCTTCCCCGGTGGAGTTGTGCATGGGGTGTGTTTGGAACATTTTGTCACCAGCCGAGTCCAAAATTCAGCGATTCCCCAACTCAGCCCAGAAAGCAGGTAGAACAACTTTTGTGGTGCCTTTCAGCTGCCTACCGGGGTAGTGTAAAAACTACCAAGAGAACTCGTTTCTGGCACCTTCCGCGGTGGAGTTGTGCATGGGGTGTGTTTGGAACATTTTGTCACCAGCTGAGACCAAATTCAGCGGTTCCCCATCTCAGCCCAGAAAGCAGGTAGAACAAGTTTTGTGGTGCCTTTCAGCTGCCTACCGGGGTAGTGTAAAAAGTACCAACAGAACTCCTTTCTGGCACCTTCCCCGGTGGAGTTGTGCATGGGGTGTGTTTGGAACATTTTGTCTCCAGCTGAGACCAAAATTCAGCGGTTCCCCATCTCAGCCCAGAAAGCAGGTAGAACAAGTTTTGTGGTGACTTTCAGCTGCCTACCGGGGTAGTGTAAAAACTACCAACAGAACTCCTTTCTGGCACCTTCCGCGGTGGAGTTGTGCATGGGGTGTGTTTGGAACATTTTGTCACCAGCCGAGACCAAAATTCAGCGATTCCCCATCTCAGCCCAGAAAGCAGGTAGAACAAGTTTTGTGGTGCCTTTCAGCTGCCTACCGGGGTAGTGTAAAAACTACCAACAGAACTTATTTCTGGCACCTTCCGCGGTGGAGTTGTGCATGGGGTGTGTTTGGAACATTTTGTCACCAGCCGAGACCAAAATTCAGCGGTTCCCCATCTCAGCCCAGAAAGCAGGTAGAACAACTTTTGTGGTGCCCTGCAGCTGTCTACCGGGGTAGTGTAAAAAGTACCAGTAGAACTCGTTTCTGGCACTTTCCCCGGTGGAGTTGTGCATGGGGTGTGTTTGGAACATTTTGTCACCAGCCGAGACCAAAATTCAGCGATTCCCCATCTCAGCCCAGAAAGCAGGTAGAACAAGTTTTGTGGTGCCTTGCAGCTGTCTACAGGGGTAGTGTAAAAAGTACTAGTAGAAGTCGTTTCTGGCACTTTCCCCGGTGGAGTTGTGCATGGGGTGTGTTTGGAACATTTTGTCACCAGCCGAGACCAAAATTCAGCGATTCCCCATCTCAGCCCAGAAAGCAGGTAGAACAAGTTTTGTGGTGCCTTTCAGCTGCCTACCGGGGTAGTGTAAAAACTGCCAAGAGAACTCGTTTCTGGCACCTTCCCTGGTGGAGTTGTGCATGGGGTGTGTTTGGAACATTTTGTCACCGTCTGAGTCTAAAATTCAGCCATTCCCCATCTCAGCCCAGAAAGCAGGTAGAACAAGTTTTGTGGTGCCTTTCAGCTGCCTACCGGGGTAGTGTAAAAACTAACAACAGAACTCCTTTCTGGCACCTTCCACAGTAGAGTTGTGCATGGGGTGTGTTTGGAATATTTTGTCACCAGCCGACTCTAAAATTCATCGTTTCCCCATCTCAGCCCAGAAAGCAGGTAGAACAAATTTTATGGTGCCTTTCAGATGCCTACCGGGGTAGTGTAAAAACTAACAACAGAACTCGTTTCTGGCACCTTCCCCGGTGGAGTTGTGCATGGGGTGTGTTTGGAACATTTTGTCACCAGCCGAGACCAAAATTCAGCGTTTCCCCATCTCAGCCCAGAAAGCAGGTAGAACAAGTTTTGTGGTGCCTTTCAGCTGCCTACCGGGGTAGTGTAAAAACTGCTAACAGAACTCCTTTCTGGCACCTTCCCCGGTGGAGTTGTGCATGGGGTGTGTTTGGAACATTTTGTCACCAGCCGAGACCAAAATTCAGCCATTCCCCATCTCAGCCCAGAAAGCAGGTAGAACAACTCTTGTGGTGTCTTTCAGCTGCCTACCGGGGTACTGTAAAAACTACCAACAGAACTCCTTTCTGGCACCTTCCACGGTGGAGTTGTGCATGGGGTGTGTTTGGAACATTTTGTCACCAGCCGAGACCAAAATTCAGCGGTTCCCCATCTCAGCCCAGAAAGCAGGTAGAACAACTTTTGTGGTGCAGTGTAAAAACTACTAAGAGATCTTATTTCTGGCACCTTCCCCGGTGGAGTGGTGCATGGGGTGTGTTTGGAACATTTTGTCAGGAGCCGAGACCAAAATTCAGCGATTCCCCATCTCAGCCCAGAAAGCAGGTAGAACAAGTTTTGTGGTGCCTTTCAGCTGCCTACCGGGGTAGTGTAAAAACTACCAAGAGAACTCCTTTCTGGCACCTTCCCCGATGGAGTTGTGCATGGGGTGTGTTTGGAACATTTTGTCACCAGCCGAGACCAAAATTCAGCCATTCCCCATCTCAGCCCAGAAAGCAGGTAGAACAAGTTTTGTGATGCCTTTCAGCTGCCTACCGGGGTAGTGTAAAAAGTACCAGTAGAACTCGTTTCTGGCACCTTCCCCGGTGGAGTTGTGCATGGGGTGTGTTTGGAACATTTTGTCTCCAGCTGAGACCAAAATTCAGCGGTTCCCCATCTCAGCCCAGAAAGCAGGTAGAACAAGTTTTGTGGTGTCTTTCAGCTGCCTACCGGGGTGCTGTAAAAACTACCAACAGAACTCCTTTCTGGCACCTTCCCCGGTGCAGTTGTGCATGGCGTGTGTTTGGAACACTCTGTAACCAGCCAAGTCCAAAATTCAGCGGTTCCCCATCTCAGCCCAGAAAGCAGGTAGAACAACTTTTGTGTTCCTTTCTGCTGCCTACCGGGGTACTGTAAAAACTACCAACAGAACTCCTTTCTGGCACCTTCCCCGGTGGAGTTGTGCATGGGGTGTGTTTGGAACACTTTGTCACCAGCCGAGTCCAAAATTCAGCAGTTCCCCATCTCAGCCCAGAAAGCAGGTAGAACAATTTTTGTGGTGTCTTTCAGCTGCCTACCGGGGTACTGTAAAATCTATGAACATAACTCCTTTCTGGCACCTTCCCTGGTGGAGTTGTGCATGGGGTGTGTTTGGAACACTCCGTCACCAGCCGAGTCCAAAATTCAGCACTTCCCCATCTCAGCCCAGAAAGCAGGTAGAACACCTTTTGTGGTGTCTTTCAGCTGCCTACCGGGGTACTGTAAAAACTACCAACAGAACTCGTTTCTGGCACCTTCCCCGGTGGAGTTGTGCATGGGGTGTGTTTGGAACACTCCGTCACCAGCCGAGTCCAAAATTCAGCGGTTCCCCATCTCAGCCCAGAAAGCAGGTAGAACAACTTTTGTGGTGTCTTTCAGCTGCCTACCGGGGTAGTGTAAAAACTACCAAGAGAACTCGTTTCTGGCACCTTCCCCGGTGGAGTTGTGCATGGGGTGTGTTTGGAACATTTTGTCACCAGCCGAGTCCAAAATTCAGCAGTTCCCCATCTCAGCCCAGAAAGCAGGTAGAACACCTTTTGTGGTGTCTTTCAGCTGCCTACCGGGGGTACTGTAAAAACTACCAACAGAACTCCTTTCTGGCACCTTCCCCGGTGGAGTTGTGCATGGGGTGTGTTTGGAACATTTTGTCACCAGCCGAGTCCAAAATTCAGCGGTTCCCCATCTCAGCCCAGAAAGCAGGTAGAACAACTTTTGTGGTGTCTTTCAGCTGCCTACCGGGGTACTGTAAAATCTACCAACAGAACTCCTTTCTGGCACCTTCCCCGGTGGAGTTGTGCATGGGGTGTGTTTGGAACATTTTGTCACCAGCCGAGTCCAAAATTCAGCGCTTCCCCATCTCAGCCCAGAAAGCAGGTAGAACAACTTTTGTGGTGTCTTTCAGCTGCCTACCGGGGTACTGTAAAATCTACCAACAGAACTCCTTTCTGGCACCTTCCCCGGTGGAGTTGTGCATGGGGTGTGTTTGGAACATTTTGTCACCAGCCGAGCCCAAAATTCAGCGCTTCCCCATCTCGAGCCCACAAAGCAGGTAGAACAACTTTTGTGATGCCTTTCAGCTGCCTACTGGAGCAATGTAAAAATTATCAACATAACTCCTTTCTGGCACCTTCCCCGGTGGAGTTGTGCATGGGGTGTGTTTGGAACACTTTGTCACCAGCCGAGTCCAAAATTCAGCTGTTCCCCATCTCAGCCCAGAAAGCAGGTAGAACAATTTTTGTGGTGTCTTTCAGCTGCCTACTGGGGTACTGTAAAATCTATGAACATAACTCGTTTCTGGCACCTTCCCCGGTGGAGTTGTGCATGGGGTGTGTTTGGAACATTTTGTCACCAGCCGAGTCCAAAATTCAGCGGTTCCCCATCTCAGCCCAGAAAGCAGGTAGAACAACTATTGTGGTGTCTTTCAGCTGCCTACCGGGGTGCTGTAAAAACTACCAACAGAACTCCTTTCTGGCACCTTCCCCGGTGCAGTTGTGCATGGCGTGTGTTTGGAACACTCTGTAACCAGCCAAGTCCAAAATTCAGCGGTTCCCCATCTCAGCCCAGAAAGCAGGTAGAACAACTTTTGTGTTCCTTTCTGCTGCCTACCGGGGTACTGTAAAAACTACCAACAGAACTCCTTTCTGGCACCTTCCCCGGTGGAGTTGTGCATGGGGTGTGTTTGGAACACTTTGTCACCAGCCGAGTCCAAAATTCAGCTGTTCCCCATCTCAGCCCAGAAAGCAGGTAGAACAATTTTTGTGGTGTCTTTCAGCTGCCTACCGGGGTACTGTAAAATCTATGAACATAACTCCTTTCTGGCACCTTCCCTGGTGGAGTTGTGCATGGGGTGTGTTTGGAACACTCCGTCACCAGCCGAGTCCAAAATTCAGCACTTCCCCATCTCAGCCCAGAAAGCAGGTAGAACACCTTTTGTGGTGTCTTTCAGCTGCCTACCGGGGTACTGTAAAAACTACCAACATAACTCCTTTCTGGAACCTTCCCCGGTGGAGTTGTGCATGGGGTGTGTTTGGAACATTTTGTCACCAGCCGAGTCCAAAATTCAGCGGTTCCCCATCTCAGCCCAGAAAGCAGGTAGAACAACTTTTGTGGTGTCTTTCAGCTGCCTACCGGGGTACTGTAAAAACTACCAACAGAACTCCTTTCTGGCACCTTCCCCGGTGGAGTTGTGCATGGGGTGTGTTTGGAACATTTTGTCACCAGTCGCATCCAAAATTCAGCAGTTCCCCATCTCAGCCCAGAAAGCAGGTAGAACACCTTTTGTGGTGTCTTTCAGCTGCCTACCGGGGTACTGTAAAAACTACCAACAGAACTCCTTTCTGGCACCTTCCCCGGTGGAGTTGTGCATGGGGTGTGTTTGGAACATTTTGTCACCAGCCGAGTCCAAAATTCAGCGCTTCCCCATCTCAAGCCCAGAAAGCAGGTAGAACACCTTTTGTGGTGTCTTTCAGCTGCCTACCGGGGTACTGTAAAATCTACCAACAGAACTCCTTTCTGGCACCTTCCCCGGTGGAGTTGTGCATGGGGTGTGTTTGGAACATTTTGTCACCAGCCGAGCCCAAAATTCAGCGCTTCCCCATCTCGAGCCCACAAAGCAGGTAGAACAACTTTTGTGATGCCTTTCAGCTGCCTACTGGAGCAATGTAAAAATTATCAACATAACTCCTTTCTGGCACCTTCCCCGGTGGAGTTGTGCATGGGGTGTGTTTGGAACACTTTGTCACCAGCCGAGTCCAAAATTCAGCTGTTCCCCATCTCAGCCCAGAAAGCAGGTAGAACAATTTTTGTGGTGTCTTTCAGCTGCCTACTGGGGTACTGTAAAATCTATGAACATAACTCGTTTCTGGCACCTTCCCCGGTGGAGTTGTGCATGGGGTGTGTTTGGAACACTTTGTCACCAGCCAAGTCCAAAATTCAGCCTTCCCCATCTCAGCCCAGAAAGCAGGTAGAACAACTTTTGTGGTGTCTTTCAGCTGCCTACCGGGGTACTGTAAAAACTACCAACAGAACTCCTTTCTGGCACCTTCCCCGGTGGAGTTGTGCATGGGGTGTTTTTGGAACATTTTGTCACCAGCCGAGCCCAAAATTCAGCGCTTCCCCATCTCGAGCCCACAAAGCAGGTAGAACAACTTTTGTGATGCCTTTCAGTTGCCTACTGGAGCAATGTAAAAATTATCAACATAACTCCTTTCTGGCACCTTCCCCGGTGCAGTTGTGCATGGGGTGTGTTTGGAACACTTTGTCACCAGCCGAGTCCAAAATTCAGCAGTTCCCCATCTCAGCCCAGAAAGCAGGTAGAACAAGTTTTGTGGTGTCTTTCAGATGCCTACCGGGGTACTGTAAAATCTATGAACATAACTCCTTTCTGGCACCTTCCCCGGTGCAGTTGTGCATGGGGTGTGTTTGGAACATTTTGTCACCAGCCGAGTCCAAAATTCAGCAGTTCCCCATCTCAGCCCAGAAAGCAGGTAGAACACCTTTTGTGGTGTCTTTCAGCTGCCTACCGGGGTACTGTAAAAACTACCAACAGAACTCCTTTCTGGCACCTTCCCCGGTGGAGTTGTGCATGGGGTGTGTTTGGAACACTTTGTCACCAGCCAAGTCCAAAATTCAGCCTTTCCCCATCTCAGCCCAGAAAGCAGGTAGAACAACTTTTGTGGTGTCTTTCAGCTGCCTACCGGGGTACTGTAAAAACTACCAACAGAACTCCTTTCTGGCACCTTCCCCGGTGGAGTTGTGCATGGGGTGTGTTTGGAACATTTTGTCACCAGCCGAGACCAAAATTCAGCGCTTCCCCATCTCGAGCCCACAAAGCAGGTAGAACAACTTTTGTGATGCCTTTCAGCTGCATACCGGGGTAGTGTAAGAACTACAAAGAGAACTCCTTTCTGGCACCTTCCCCGGTGGAGTTGTGCATGGGGTGTGTTTGGAACACTTTGTCACCAGCCGAGCCCAAAATTCAGCGCTTCCCCATCTTGAGCCCACAACGCCGGTAGAACAACTTTTGTGATGCCTTTCAGCTGCCTACTGGAGCAATGTAAAAATTATCAACAGAACTCGTTTCTGGCACCTTCCCCGGTGGAGTTGTGCATGGGGTGTGTTTGGAACACTTTGTCACCAGCCGAGACCAAAATTCAGCCATTCCCCATCTCAGCCCAGAAAGCAGGTAGAACAAGTTTTGTGGTGCCTTTCAGCTGCCTACCGGGGTAGTGTAAAAACTACCAAGAGAACTCCTTTCTGGCACCTTCCACGGTGGAGTTGTGCATGGGGTGTGTTTGGAACATTTTGTCTCCAGCTGAGACCAAAATTCAGCGGTTCCCCATCTCAGCCCAGAAAGCAGGTAGAACAAGTTTTGTGGTGTCTTTCAGCTGCCTACCGGGGTGCTGTAAAAACTACCAACAGAACTCCTTTCTGGCACCTTCCCCGGTGCAGTTGTGCATGGCGTGTGTTTGGAACACTCTGTAACCAGCCAAGTCCAAAATTCAGCGGTTCCCCATCTCAGCCCAGAAAGCAGGTAGAACAACTTTTGTGTTCCTTTCTGCTGCCTACCGGGGTACTGTAAAAACTACCAACAGAACTCCTTTCTGGCACCTTCCCCGGTGGAGTTGTGCATGGGGTGTGTTTGGAACACTTTGTCACCAGCCGAGTCCAAAATTCAGCTGTTCCCCATCTCAGCCCAGAAAGCAGGTAGAACAATTTTTGTGGTGTCTTTCAGCTGCCTACCGGGGTACTGTAAAATCTATGAACATAACTCCTTTCTGGCACCTTCCCTGGTGGAGTTGTGCATGGGGTGTGTTTGGAACACTCCGTCACCAGCCGAGTCCAAAATTCAGCACTTCCCCATCTCAGCCCAGAAAGCAGGTAGAACACCTTTTGTGGTGTCTTTCAGCTGCCTACCGGGGTACTGTAAAAACTACCAACATAACTCCTTTCTGGCACCTTCCCCGGTGGAGTTGTGCATGGGGTGTGTTTGGAACATTTTGTCACCAGCCGAGTCCAAAATTCAGCGGTTCCCCATCTCAGCCCAGAAAGCAGGTAGAACAACTTTTGTGGTGTCTTTCAGATGCCTACCGGGGTACTGTAAAAACTACCAACAGAACTCCTTTCTGGCACCTTCCCCGGTGGAGTTGTGCATGGGGTGTGTTTGGAACATTTTGTCACCAGCCGAGTCCAAAATTCAGCAGTTCCCCATCTCAGCCCAGAAAGCAGGTAGAACACCTTTTGTGGTGTCTTTCAGCTGCCTACCGGGGTACTGTAAAAACTACCAACAGAACTCCTTTCTGGCACCTTCCCCGGTGGAGTTGTGCATGGGGTGTGTTTGGAACATTTTGTCACCAGCCGAGTCCAAAATTCAGCGCTTCCCCATCTCAGCCCAGAAAGCAGGTAGAACAACTTTTGTGGTGTCTTTCAGCTGCCTACCGGGGTAGTGTAAGAACTACAAAGAGAACTCCTTTCTGGCACCTTCCCCGGTGGAGTTGTGCATGGGGTGTGTTTGGAACATTTTGTCACCAGCCGAGCCCAAAATTCAGCGCTTCCCCATCTCGAGCCCACAAAGCAGGTAGAACAACTTTTGTGATGCCTTTCAGCTGCCTACTGGAGCAATGTAAAAATTATCAACATAACTCCTTTCTGGCACCTTCCCCGGTGGAGTTGTGCATGGGGTGTGTTTGGAACACTTTGTCACCAGCCGAGTCCAAAATTCAGCTGTTCCCCATCTCAGCCCAGAAAGCAGGTAGAACAATTTTTGTGGTGTCTTTCAGCTGCCTACTGGGGTACTGTAAAATCTATGAACATAACTCGTTTCTGGCACCTTCCCCGGTGGAGTTGTGCATGGGGTGTGTTTGGAACATTTTGTCACCAGCCGAGTCCAAAATTCAGCGGTTCCCCATCTCAGCCCAGAAAGCAGGTAGAACAACTATTGTGGTGTCTTTCAGCTGCCTACCGGGGTGCTGTAAAAACTACCAACAGAACTCCTTTCTGGCACCTTCCCCGGTGCAGTTGTGCATGGCGTGTGTTTGGAACACTCTGTAACCAGCCAAGTCCAAAATTCAGCGGTTCCCCATCTCAGCCCAGAAAGCAGGTAGAACAACTTTTGTGTTCCTTTCTGCTGCCTACCGGGGGTACTGTAAAAACTACCAACAGAACTCCTTTCTGGCACCTTCCCCGGTGGAGTTGTGCATGGGGTGTGTTTGGAACACTTTGTCACCAGCCGAGTCCAAAATTCATTTGTTCCCCATCTCAGCCCAGAAAGCAGGTAGAACAATTTTTGTGGTGTCTTTCAGCTGCCTACCGGGGTACTGTAAAATCTATGAACATAACTCCTTTCTGGCACCTTCCCTGGTGGAGTTGTGCATGGGGTGTGTTTGGAACACTCCGTCACCAGCCGAGTCCAAAATTCAGCACTTCCCCATCTCAGCCCAGAAAGCAGGTAGAACACCTTTTGTGGTGTCTTTCAGCTGCCTACCGGGGTACTGTAAAAACTACCAACATAACTCCTTTCTGGCACCTTCCCCGGTGGAGTTGTGCATGGGGTGTGTTTGGAACATTTTGTCACCAGCCGAGTCCAAAATTCAGCGGTTCCCCATCTCAGCCCAGAAAGCAGGTAGAACAACTTTTGTGGTGTCTTTCAGCTGCCTACCGGGGTACTGTAAAAACTACCAACAGAACTCCTTTCTGGCACCTTCCCCGGTGGAGTTGTGCATGGGGTGTGTTTGGAACATTTTGTCACCAGCCGAGTCCAAAATTCAGCAGTTCCCCATCTCAGCCCAGAAAGCAGGTAGAACACCTTTTGTGGTGTCTTTCAGCTGCCTACCGGGGTAGTGTAAAAAGTACCAACAGAACTCCTTTCTGGCACCTTCCCCGGTGGAGTTGTGCATGGGGTGTGTTTGGAACATTTTGTCTCCAGCTGAGTCCAAAATTCAGCGCTTCCCCATCTCAGCCCAGAAAGCAGGTAGAACACCTTTTGTGGTGTCTTTCAGCTGCCTACCGGGGTACTGTAAAATCTACCAACAGAACTCCTTTCTGGCACCTTCCCCGGTGGAGTTGTGCATGGGGTGTGTTTGGAACATTTTGTCACCAGCCGAGCCCAAAATTCAGCGCTTCCCCATCTCGAGCCCACAAAGCAGGTAGAACAACTTTTGTGATGCCTTTCAGCTGCCTACTGGAGCAATGTAAAAATTATCAACATAACTCCTTTCTGGCACCTTCCCCGGTGGAGTTGTGCATGGGGTGTGTTTGGAACACTTTGTCACCAGCCGAGTCCAAAATTCAGCTGTTCCCCATCTCAGCCCAGAAAGCAGGTAGAACAATTTTTGTGGTGTCTTTCAGCTGCCTACTGGGGTACTGTAAAATCTATGAACATAACTCCTTTCTGGCACCTTCCCCGGTGGAGTTGTGCATGGGGTGTGTTTGGAACACTTTGTCACCAGCCAAGTCCAAAATTCAGCCTTCCCCATCTCAGCCCAGAAAGCAGGTAGAACAACTTTTGTGGTGTCTTTCAGCTGCCTACCGGGGTACTGTAAAAACTACCAACAGAACTCCTTTCTGGCACCTTCCCCGGTGGAGTTGTGCATGGGGTGTTTTTGGAACATTTTGTCACCAGCCGAGCCCAAAATTCAGCGCTTCCCCATCTCGAGCCCACAAAGCAGGTAGAACAACTTTTGTGATGCCTTTCAGTTGCCTACTGGAGCAATGTAAAAATTATCAACATAACTCCTTTCTGGCACCTTCCCCGGTGCAGTTGTGCATGGGGTGTGTTTGGAACACTTTGTCACCAGCCGAGTCCAAAATTCAGCAGTTCCCCATCTCAGCCCAGAAAGCAGGTAGAACAAGTTTTGTGGTGTCTTTCAGCTGCCTACCGGGGTACTGTAAAATCTATGAACATAACTCCTTTCTGGCACCTTCCCCGGTGCAGTTGTGCATGGGGTGTGTTTGGAACATTTTGTCACCAGCCGAGTCCAAAATTCAGCAGTTCCCCATCTCAGCCCAGAAAGCAGGTAGAACACCTTTTGTGGTGTCTTTCAGCTGCCTACCGGGGTACTGTAAAAACTACCAACAGAACTCCTTTCTGGCACCTTCCCCGGTGGAGTTGTGCATGGGGTGTGTTTGGAACACTTTGTCACCAGCCAAGTCCAAAATTCAGCCTTTCCCCATCTCAGCCCAGAAAGCAGGTAGAACAACTTTTGTGGTGTCTTTCAGCTGCCTACCGGGGTACTGTAAAAACTACCAACAGAACTCCTTTCTGGCACCTTCCCCGGTGGAGTTGTGCATGGGGTGTGTTTGGAACATTTTGTCACCAGCCGAGACCAAAATTCAGCGCTTCCCCATCTCGAGCCCACAAAGCAGGTAGAACAACTTTGTGATGCCTTTCAGCTGCATACCGGGGTAGTGTAAGAACTACAAAGAGAACTCCTTTCTGGCACCTTCCCCGGTGGAGTTGTGCATGGGGTGTGTTTGGAACACTTTGTCACCAGCCGAGCCCAAAATTCAGCGCTTCCCCATCTTGAGCCCACAACGCCGGTAGAACAACTTTTGTGATGCCTTTCAGCTGCCTACTGGAGCAATGTAAAAATTATCAACAGAACTCGTTTCTGGCACCTTCCCCGGTGGAGTTGTTGCATGGGGTGTGTTTGGAACACTTTGTCACCAGCCGAGTCCAAAATTCAGCAGTTCCCCATCTCAGCCCAGAAAGCAGGTAGAACACCTTTTGTGGTGTCTTTCAGCTGCCTACCGGGGTACTGTAAAAACTACCAACAGAACTCCTTTCTGGCACCTTCCCCGGTGGAGTTGTGCATGGGGTGTGTTTGGAACATTTTGTCACCAGCCGAGACCAAAAGTCAGCGCTTCCCCATCTCAGCCCAGGAAAGCAGGTAGAACACCTTTTGTGGTGTCTTTCAGCTGCCTACCGGGGTACTGTAAAAACTACCAACAGAACTCCTTTCTGGCACCTTCCCCGGTGGAGTTGTGCATGGGGTGTGTTTGGAACATTTTGTCACCAGCCAAGTCCAAAATCCAGCAGTTCCCCATCTCAGCCCAGAAAGCAGGTAGAACAACTATTGCGGTCTCTTTCAGCTGCCTACCGGAGCAATGTAAAAACTACCATCAGAACTCCTTTCTGGCACCTTCCCCGGTGGAGTTGCGCATGCGGTGTGTTTGGAACATTTTGTCACCAGCCGAGTCCAAAAGTCAGCGCTTCCCATCTCAGCCCAGAAAGCAGGTAGAACAACTTTTGTGGTGTCTTTCAGCTGCCTACTGGGGTACTGTAAAAACAACCATCAGAACTCCTTCCTGGCACCTTCCCCGGTGGAGTTGTGCATGGGGTGTGTTTGGAACACTCTTTCACCAGCCGACTCCAAAATTCAGCAGTTCCCCATCTCAGCCCAGAAAGCAAGTAGAACAACTTTTTGTGGTGTCTTTCAGCTGCCTACCGGGGTACTGTAAAATCTATGAACATAACTCCTTTCTGGCACCTTCCCCGGTGGAGTTGTGCATGGGGTGTGTTTGGAACACTCCGTCACCAGCCAAGTCCAAAATTCAGCACTTCCCCATCTCAGCCCAGAAAGCAGGTAGAACAACTTTTGTGATGCCTTTCAGCTGCCTACCGGGGTACTGTAAAAAACTACCAACAGAACTCCTTTCTGGCACCTTCCCCGGTGGAGTTGTGCATGGGGTGTGTTTGGAACACTTTGTCACCAGCCAAGTCCAAAATTCAGCCTTTCCCCATCTCAGCCCAGAAAGCAGGTAGAACAACTTTTGTGGTTTCTTTCAGCTGCCTACCGGGGTACTGTAAAAACTACCAACAGAACTCCTTTCTGGCACCTTCCCCCGGTGGAGTTGTGCATGGGGGTGTTGTTTGGAACATTTTGTCACCAGCCGAGCCCAAAATTCAGCGCTTCCCCATCTCGAGCCCACAAATCAGGTAGAACAACTTTTGTGGTGTCTTTCAGCTGCCTACCGGGGTACTGTAAAAACTACCAACATAACTCCTTTCTGGCACCTTCCCCGGTGGAGTTGTGCATGGGGTGTGTTTGGAACACTCCGTCACCAGCCGAGTCCAAATTCAGCAGTTCCCCATCTCAGCCCAGAAAGCAGGTAGAACAACTTTTGTGGTGTCTTTCAGCTGCCTACTGGGGTACTGTAAAATCTATGAACATAACTCCTTTCTGGCACCTTCCCCGGTGCAGTTGTGCATGGGGTGTGTTTGGAACATTTTGTCACCAGCCGAGACCAAAATTTAGCAATTCCCCATCTCAGCCCAGAAAGCAGGTAGAACACCTTTTGTGGTGTCTTTCAGCTGCCTACCGGGGTACTGTAAAATCTATCAACAGAACTCCTTTCTGGCACCTTCCCCGGTGGAGTTGTGCATGGGGTGTGTTTGGAACACTTTGTCACCAGCCAAGTCCAAAATTCTGTGATTCCCCATCTCAGCCCAGAAAGCAGGTAGAACAATTTTTGTGGTTTCTTTCAGCTGCCTACTGCGGTACTGTAAAATCTATGAACATAACTCCTTTCTGGCACCTTCCCCGGTGGAGTTGTGCATGGGGTGTGTTTGGAACATTTTGTCACCAGCCAAGTCCAAAATCCAGCAGTTCCCCATCTCAGCCCAGAAAGCAGGTAGAACAACTATTGCGGTCTCTTTCAGCTGCCTACCGGAGCAATGTAAAAACTACCATCAGAACTCCTTTCTGGCACCTTCCCCGGTGGAGTTGCGCATGCGGTGTGTTTGGAACATTTTGTCACCAGCCGAGTCCAAAAGTCAGCGCTTCCCATCTCAGCCCAGAAAGCAGGTAGAACACCTTTTGTGGTGTCTTTCAGCTGCCTACTGGGGTACTGTAAAAACAACCATCAGAACTCCTTCCTGGCACCTTCCCCGGTGGAGTTGTGCATGGGGTGTGTTTGGAACACTCTTTCACCAGCCGACTCCAAAATTCAGCAGTTCCCCATCTCAGCCCAGAAAGCAAGTAGAACAACTTTTTGTGGTGTCTTTCAGCTGCCTACCGGGGTACTGTAAAATCTATGAACATAACTCCTTTCTGGCACCTTCCCCGGTGGAGTTGTGCATGGGGTGTGTTTGGAACACTCCGTCACCAGCCAAGTCCAAAATTCAGCACTTCCCCATCTCAGCCCAGAAAGCAGGTAGAACAACTTTTGTGATGCCTTTCAGCTGCCTACCGGGGTACTGTAAAAACTACCAACAGAACTCCTTTCTGGCACCTTCCCCGGTGGAGTTGTGCATGGGGTGTGTTTGGAACACTTTGTCACCAGCCAAGTCCAAAATTCAGCCTTTCCCCATCTCAGCCCAGAAAGCAGGTAGAACAACTTTTGTGGTTTCTTTCAGCTGCCTACCGGGGTACTGTAAAAACTACCAACAGAACTCCTTTCTGGCACCTTCCCCGGTGGAGTTGTGCATGGGGTGTGTTTGGAACATTTTGTCACCAGCCGAGCCCAAAATTCAGCGCTTCCCCATCTCGAGCCCACAAATCAGGTAGAACAACTTTTGTGGTGTCTTTCAGCTGCCTACCGGGGTACTGTAAAAACTACCAACATAACTCCTTTCTGGCACCTTCCCCGGTGGAGTTGTGCATGGGGTGTGTTTGGAACACTTTGTCACCAGCCGAGTCCAAAATTCAGCAGTTCCCCATCTCAGCCCAGAAAGCAGGTAGAACAACTTTTGTGGTGTCTTTCAGCTGCCTACTGGGGTACTGTAAAATCTATGAACATAACTCCTTTCTGGCACCTTCCCCGGTGCAGTTGTGCATGGGGTGTGTTTGGAACATTTTGTCACCAGCCGAGACCAAAATTTAGCAATTCCCCATCTCAGCCCAGAAAGCAGGTAGAACACCTTTTGTGGTGTCTTTCAGCTGCCTACCGGGGTACTGTAAAATCTATCAACAGAACTCCTTTCTGGCACCTTCCCCGGTGGAGTTGTGCATGGGGTGTGTTTGGAACACTTTGTCACCAGCCAAGTCCAAAATTCTGTGATTCCCCATCTCAGCCCAGAAAGCAGGTAGAACAATTTTTGTGGTTTCTTTCAGCTGCCTACTGCGGTACTGTAAAATCTATGAACATAACTCCTTTCTGGCACCTTCCCCGGTGGAGTTGTGCATGGGGTGTGTTTGGAACATTTTGTCACCAGTCGAGCCCAAAATTCAGCAGTTCCCCATCTCAGCCCAGAAAGCAGGTAGAACACCTTTTGTGGTGTCTTTCAGCTGCCTACCGGGGTACTGTAAAAACTACCAACAGAACTCCTTTCTGGCACCTTCCCCGGTGGAGTTGTGCATGGGGTGTTTTTGGAACATTTTGTCACCAGCCGAGCCCAAAGTTCAGCGCTTCCCCATCTCGAGCCCACAAAGCAGGTAGAACAACTTTTGTGATGCCTTTCAGCTGCCTACTGGAGCAATGTAAAAATTATCAACATAACTCCTTTCTGGCACCTTCCCCGGTGGAGTTGTGCATGGGGTGTGTTTGGAACACATTGTCACCAGCCGAGTCCAAAATTCAGCAGTTCCCCATCTCAGCCCAGAAAGCAGGTAGAACAAGTTTTGTGGTTTCTTTCAGCTGCCTACCGGGGTACTGTAAAAACTACCAACAGAACTCCTTTCTGGCACCTTCTCCGGTGGAGTTGTGCATGGGGTGTGTTTGGAACACTTTGTCACCAGCCAAGTCCAAAATTCAGCAGTTCCCCACCTCAGCCCAGTAAGCAGGTAGAACAATTTTTGTGGTTTCTTTCAGCTGCCTACTGCGGTACTGTAAAATCTATGAACATAACTCCTTTCTGGCACCTTCCCCGGTGGAGTTGTGCATGGGGTGTGTTTGGAACATTTTGTCACCAGTCGCATCCAAAATTCAGCAGTTCCCCATCTCAGCCCAGAAAGCAGGTAGAACAACTTTTGTGGTGTCTTTCAGCTGCCTACCGGGGTAGTGTAAAAACTACCAACAGAACTCCTTTCTGGCACCTTCCCCGGTGGAGTTGTGCATGGGGTGTGTTTGGAACACTTTGTCACCAGCCGAGTCCAAAATGCAGCGGTTCCCCATCTCAGCCCAGAAAGCAGGTAGAACAACTTTTGTGGTGTCTTTCAGCTGCCTACCGGGGTACTGTAAAATCTATGAACAGAACTCCTTTCTGGCACCTTCCGCGGTGGAGTTGTGCATGGGGTGTGTTTGGAACATTTTGTCACCAGCCGAGCCCAAAATTCAGCGCTTCCCCATCTCGAGCCCACAAAGCAGGTAGAACAACTTTTGTGATGCCTTTCAGCTGCATACCGGGGTAGTGTAAGAACTACAAAGAGAACTCGTTTCTGGCACTTTCCCCGGTGGAGTTGTGCATGGGGTGTGTTTGGAACACTTTGTCACCAGCCGAGTCCAAAATTCAGCAGTTCCCCATCTCAGCCCAGAAAGCAGGTAGAACAAGTTTTGTGGTTTCTTTCAGCTGCCTACCGGGGGTACTGTAAAAACTACCAACAGAACTCCTTTCTGGCACCTTCCCCGGTGGAGTTGTGCATGGGGTGTGTTTGGAACATTTTGTCACCAGCCGAGTCCAAAAGTCAGCGCTTCCCCATCTCAGCCCAGAAAGCAGGTAGAACACCTTTTGTGGTGTCTTTCAGCTGCCTACCGGGGTACTGTAAAAACTACCAACAGAACTCCTTTCTGGCACCTTCCCCGGTGGAGTTGTGCATGGGGTGTGTTTGGAACATTTTGTCACCAGCCAAGTCCAAAATCCAGCAGTTCCCCATCTCAGCCCAGAAAGCAGGTAGAACAACTATTGCGGTCTCTTTCAGCTGCCTACCGGAGCAATGTAAAAACTACCATCAGAACTCCTTTCTGGCACCTTCCCCGGTGGAGTTGCGCATGCGGTGTGTTTGGAACATTTTGTCACCAGCCGAGTCCAAAAGTCAGCGCTTCCCATCTCAGCCCGGAAAGCAGGTAGAACAACTTTTGTGGTGTCTTTCAGCTGCCTACTGGGGTACTGTAAAAACAACCATCAGAACTCCTTTCTGGCACCTTCCCCGGTGGAGTTGTGCATGGGGTGTGTTTGGAACACTCTTTCACCAGCCGACTCCAAAATTCAGCAGTTCCCCATCTCAGCCCAGAAAGCAGGTAGAACAACTTTTGTGGTGCCTTTCAGCTGCCTACCGGAGCAATGTAAGAACTACCAACAGAACTCGTTTCTGGCACCTTCCCCGGTGGAGTTGTGCATGGGGTGTGTTTGGAACACTTTGTCACCAGCCGAGTCCAAAATTCAGCACTTCCCCATCTCAGCCCAGAAAGCAGGTAGAACAATTTTTGTGGTGTCTTTCAGCTGCCTACCGGGGTACTGTAAAATCTATGAACATAACTCCTTTCTGGCACCTTCCCCGGTGGAGTTGTGCATGGGGTGTGTTTGGAACACTCCGTCACCAGCCGAGTCCAAAATTCAGCACTTCCCCATCTCAGCCCAGAAAGCAGGTAGAACACCTTTTGTGGTGTCTTTCAGCTGCCTACCGGGGTACTGTAAAAACTACCAACAGAACTCGTTTCTGGCACCTTCCCCGGTGGAGTTGTGCATGGGGTGTGTTTGGAACATTTTGTCACCAGCCGAGTCCAAAATGAAGCGGTTCCCCATCTCAGCCCAGAAAGCAGGTAGAACAACTTTTGTGGTGTCTTTCAGCTGCCTACCGGGGTACTGTAAAAGCTACCAACAGAACTCCTTTCTGGCACCTTCCCCGGTGGAGTTGTGCATGGGGTGTGTTTGGAACACTCTGTAACCAGCCGAGCCCAAAATTCAGCGCTTCCCCATCTCGAGCCCACAAATCAGGTAGAACAACTTTTGTGGTGTCTTTCAGCTGCCTACCGGGGTACTGTAAAAACTACCAACATAACTCCTTTCTGGCACCTTCCCCGGTGGAGTTGTGCATGGGGTGTGTTTGGAACACTTTGTCACCAGCCGAGTCCAAAATTCAGCGCTTCCCCATCTCGAGCCCAGAAAGCAGGTAGAACAACTTTTGTGGTGCCTTTCAGCTGCCTACCGGAGCAATGTAAGAACTACCAACAGAACTCGTTTCTGGCACCTTCCCCGGTGGAGTTGTGCATGGGGTGTGTTTGGAACACTTTGTCACCAGCCGACTCCAAAATTCAGCAGTTCCCCATCTCAAGCCCACAAAGCAGGTAGAACAACTTTTGTGATGCCTTTCAGCTGCCTACTGGAGCAATGTAAAAATTATCAACATAACTCCTTTCTGGCACCTTCCCCGGTGGAGTTGTGCATGGGGTGTGTTTGGAACACTTTGTCACCAACCGAGTCCAAAATTCAGCTGTTCCCCATCTCAGCCCAGAAAGCAGGTAGAACAATTTTTGTGGTGTCTTTCAGCTGCCTACCGGGGTACTGTAAAAACTACCAACAGAACTCCTTTCTGGCACCTTCCCCGGTGGAGTTGTGCATGGGGTGTGTTTGGAACACTTTGTCACCAGCCAAGTCCAAAATTCAGCCTTTCCCCATCTCAGCCCAGAAAGCAGGTAGAACAACTTTTGTGATGCCTTTCAGCTGCCTACCGGGGTACTGTAAAATCTACCAACAGAACTCCTTTCTGGCACCTTCCCCGGTGGAGTTGTGCATGGGGTGTGTTTGGAACATTTTGTCACCAGCCGAGCCCAAAATTCAGCGCTTCCCCATCTTGAGCCCACAACGCCGGTAGAACAACTTTTGTGATGCCTTTCAGCTGCCTACTGGAGCAATGTAAAAATTATCAACATAACTCGTTTCTGGCACCTTCCCCGGTGGAGTTGTGCATGGGGTGTGTTTGGAACACTCCGTCACCAGCCGAGTCCAAAATTCAGCAGTTCCCCATCTCAGCCCAGAAAGCAGGTAGAACACCTTTTGTGGTGTCTTTCAGCTGCCTACCGGGGTACTGTAAAAACTACCAACAGAACTCGTTTCTGGCACCTTCCCCGGTGGAGTTGTGCATGGGGTGTGTTTGGAACATTTTGTCACCAGCCGAGTCCAAAATGAAGCGGTTCCCCATCTCAGCCCAGAAAGAAGGTAGAACAACTTTTGTGGTGTCTTTCAGCTGCCTACCAGGGTACTGTAAAATCTATGAACAGAACTCCTTTCTGGCACCTTCCCCGGTGGAGTTGTGCATGGGGTGTGTTTGGAACACTCCGTCACCAGCCGAGTCCAAAATTCAGCACTTCCCCATCTCAGCCCAGAAAGCAGGTAGAACAATTTTTGTGGTGTCTTTCAGCTGCCTACCGGGGTACTGTAAAATCTATGAACATAACTCCTTTCTGGCACCTTCCCCGGTGGAGTTGTGCATGGGGTGTGTTTGGAACACTCCGTCACCAGCCGAGTCCAAAATTCAGCACTTCCCCATCTCAGCCCAGAAAGCAGGTAGAACACCTTTTGTGGTGTCTTTCAGCTGCCTACCGGGGTACTGTAAAAACTACCAACAGAACTCGTTTCTGGCACCTTCCCCGGTGGAGTTGTGCATGGGGTGTGTTTGGAACATTTTGTCACCAGCCGAGTCCAAAATGAAGCGGTTCCCCATCTCAGCCCAGAAAGCAGGTAGAACAACTTTTGTGGTGTCTTTCAGCTGCCTACCGGGGTACTGTAAAAACTACCAACAGAACTCCTTTCTGGCACCTTCCCCGGTGGAGTTGTGCATGGGGTGTGTTTGGAACACTCTGTAACCAGCCGAGCCCAAAATTCAGCGCTTCCCCATCTCGAGCCCACAAATCAGGTAGAACAACTTTTGTGGTGTCTTTCAGCTGCCTACCGGGGTACTGTAAAAACTACCAACATAACTCCTTTCTGGCACCTTCCCCGGTGGAGTTGTGCATGGGGTGTGTTTGGAACACTTTGTCACCAGCCGAGTCCAAAATTCAGCAGTTCCCCATCTCAGCCCAGAAAGCAGGTAGAACAACTTTTGTGGTGCCTTTCAGCTGCCTAGCGGAGCAATGTAAGAACTACCAACAGAACTCGTTTCTGGCACCTTCCCCGGTGGAGTTGTGCATGGGGTGTGTTTGGAACACTTTGTCACCAGCCGAGTCCAAAATTCAGCTGTTCCCCATCTCAGCCCAGAAAGCAGGTAGAACAATTTTTGTGGTGTCTTTCAGCTGCCTACCGGGGTACTGTAAAATCTATGAACATAACTCCTTTCTGGCACCTTCCCCGGTGGAGTTGTGCATGGGGTGTGTTTGGAACATTTTGTCACCAGCCGAGTCCAAAATTCAGCGGTTCCCCATCTCAGCCCAGAAAGCAGGTAGAACACCTTTTGTGGTGTCTTTCAGCTGCCTACCGGGGTACTGTAAAAACTACCAACAGAACTCCTTTCTGGCACCTTCCCCGGTGGAGTTGTGCATGGGGTGTGTTTGGAACACTTTGTCACCAGCCAAGTCCAAAATTCAGCCATTCCCCATCTCAGCCCAGGAAGCAGGTAGAACAACTTTTGTGGTGCCTTTCAGCTGCCTACCGGGGTACTGTAAAAACTACCAACAGAACTCCTTTCTGGCACCTTCCCCGGTGCAGTTGTGCATGGGGTGTGTTTGGAACATTTTGTCACCAGCCGAGCCCAAAATTCAGCGCTTCCCCATCTCGAGCCCACAAAGCAGGTAGAACAACTTTTGTGATGCCTTTCAGCTGCATACCGGGGTAGTGTAAGAACTACAAAGAGAACTCGTTTCTGGCACCTTCTCCGGTGGAGTTGTGCATGGGGTGTGTTTGGAACATTTTGTCACCAGCCGAGCCCAAAATTCAGCGCTTCCCCATCTTGAGCCCACAACGCCGGTAGAACAACTTTTGTGATGCCTTTCAGCTGCCTACTGGAGCAATGTAAAAATTATCAACATAACTCGTTTCTGGCACCTTCCCCGGTGGAGTTGTGCATGGGGTGTGTTTGGAACACTTTGTCACCAGCCGAGTCCAAAATTCAGCAGTTCCCCATCTCAGCCCAGAAAGCAGGTAGAACAACTTTTGTGGTGTCTTTCAGCTGCCTACCGGGGTACTGTAAAAACTACCAACAGAACTCCTTTCTGGCACCTTCCCCGGTGGAGTTGTGCATGGGGTGTGTTTGGAACATTTTGTCACCAGCCGAGTCCAAAATTCAGCAGTTCCCCATCTCAGCCCAGAAAGCAGGTAGAACACCTTTTGTGGTGTCTTTCAGCTGCCTACCGGGGTACTGTAAAAACTACCAACAGAACTCCTTTCTGGCACCTTCCCCGGTGGAGTTGTGCATGGGGTGTGTTTGGAACATTTTGTCACCAGCCGAGTCCAAAATTCAGCGCTTCCCCATCTCAGCCCAGAAAGCAGGTAGAACAACTATTGCGGTCTTTTTCAGCTGCCTACCGGGGTACTGTAAAATCTACCAACAGAACTCCTTTCTGGCACCTTCCCCGGTGGAGTTGTGCATGGGGTGTGTTTGGAACATTTTGTCACCAGCCGAGACCAAAATTCAGCGTTTCCCCATCTCAGCCCAGAAAGCAGGTAGAACAACTTTTGTGGTGTCTTTCAGCTGCATACCGGGGTAGTGTAAAAACTACCAACATAACTCCTTTCTGGCACCTTCCGCGGTGGAGTTGTGCATGGGGTGTGTTTGGAACACTCCGTCACCAGCCGAGTCCAAAATTCAGCACTTCCCCATCTCAGCCCAGAAAGCAGGTAGAACACCTTTTGTGTTGTCTTTCATCTGCCTACCGGGGTACTGTAAAAACTACCAACATAACTCCTTTCTGGCACCTTCCGCGGTGGAGTTGTGCATGGGGTGTGTTTGGAACACTTTGTCACCAGCCGAGTCCAAAATTCAGCACTTCCCCATCTCAGCCCAGAAAGCAGGTAGAACAACTTTTGTGATGCCTTTCAGCTGCCTACCGGGGTACTGTAAAAACTACCAACAGAACTCCTTTCTGGCACCTTCCCCGGTGGAGTTGTGCATGGGGTGTGTTTGGAACACTTTGTCACCAGCCAAGTCCAAAATACAGCCATTCCCCATCTCAGCCCAGAAAGCAGGTAGAACACCTTTTGTGGTGCCTTTCAGCTGCCTACCGGGGTACTGTAAAAACTACCAACAGAACTCCTTTCTGGCACCTTCCGCGGTGGAGTTGTGCATGGGGTGTGTTTGGAACATTTTGTCACCAGCCGAGCCCAAAATTCAGCGCTTCCCCATCTCGAGCCCACAAAGCAGGTAGAACAACTTTTGTGGTGTCTTTCAGCTGCCTACCGGGGTACTGTAAAAACTACCAACATAACTCCTTTCTGGCACCTTCCCCGGTGGAGTTGTGCATGGGGTGTGTTTGGAACACTTTGTCACCAGCCGAGCCCAAAATTCAGCGCTTCCCCATCTCGAGCCCACAAAGCAGGTAGAACAACTTTTGTGATGCCTTTCACCTGCATACCGGGGTAGTGTAAGAACTACAAAGAGAACTCCTTTCTGGCACCTTCCCCGGTGGAGTTGTGCATGGGGTGTGTTTGGAACACTTTGTCACCAGCCGAGTCCAAAATTCAGCAGTTCACCATCTCAGCCCAGAAAGCAGGTAGAACAACTTTTGTGGTTTCTTTCAGCTGCCTACCGGGGTACTGTAAAAACTACCAACAGAACTCGTTTCTGGCACCTTCTCCGGTGGAGTTGTGCATGGGGTGTGTTTGGAACATTTTGTCACCAGCCGAGCCCAAAATTCAGCGCTTCCCCATCTTGAGCCCACAACGCCGGTAGAACAACTTTTGTGATGCCTTTCAGCTGCCTACTGGAGCAATGTAAAAATTATCAACATAACTCCTTTCTGGCACCTTCCCCGGTGGAGTTGTGCATGGGGTGTGTTTGGAACACTTTGTCACCAGCCGAGTCCAAAAGTCAGCGCTTCCCCATCTCAGCCCAGAAAGCAGGTAGAACACCTTTTGTGGTGTCTTTCAGCTGCCTACCGGGGTACTGTAAAAACTACCAACAGAACTCCTTTCTGGCACCTTCCCCGGTGGAGTTGTGCATGGGGTGTGTTTGGAACATTTTGTCACCAGCCAAGTCCAAAATCCAGCAGTTCCCCACCTCAGCCCAGAAAGCAGGTAGAACAACTATTGCGGTCTCTTTCAGCTGCCTACCGGAGCAATGTAAAAACTACCATCAGAACTCCTTTCTGGCACCTTCCCCGGTGGAGTTGCGCATGCGGTGTGTTTGGAACATTTTGTCACCAGCCGAGTCCAAAAGTCAGCGCTTCCCATCTCAGCCCGGAAAGCAGGTAGAACAACTTTTGTGGTGTCTTTCAGCTGCCTACTGGGGTACTGTAAAAACAACCATCAGAACTCCTTTCTGGCACCTTCCCCGGTGGAGTTGTGCATGGGGTGTGTTTGGAACACTCTTTCACCAGCCGACTCCAAAATTCAGCAGTTCCCCATCTCAGCCCAGAAAGCAGGTAGAACAACTTTTGTGGTGCCTTTCAGCTGCCTACCGGAGCAATGTAAGAACTACCAACAGAACTCGTTTCTGGCACCTTCCCCGGTGGAGTTGTGCATGGGGTGTGTTTGGAACACTTTGTCACCAGCCGAGTCCAAAATTCACCAGTTCCCCATCTCAGCCCAGAAAGCAGGTAGAACACCTTTTGTGGTGTCTTTCAGCTGCCTACCGGGGTACTGTAAAAACTACCATCAGAACTCCTTTCTGGCACCTTCCCCGGTGGAGTTGTGCATGGGGTGTGTTTGGAACATTTTGTCACCAGCCGAGTCCAAAATGAAGCGGTTCCCCATCTCAGCCCAGAAAGCAGGTAGAACAACTTTTGTGGTGTCTTTCAGCTGCCTACCGGGGTACTGTAAAAACTACCAACAGAACTCCTTTCTGGCACCTTCCCCGGTGGAGTTGTGCATGGGGTGTGTTTGGAACACTCTGTAACCAGCCGAGCCCAAAATTCAGCGCTTCCCCATCTCGAGCCCACAAAGCAGGTAGAACAACTTTTGTGGTGTCTTTCAGCTGCCTACCGGGGTACTGTAAAAACTACCAACATAACTCCTTTCTGGCACCTTCCCCGGTGGAGTTGTGCATGGGGTGTGTTTGGAACACTTTGTCACCAGCCGAGTCCAAAATTCAGCAGTTCCCCATCTCAGCCCAGAAAGCAGGTAGAACAACTTTTGTGGTGCCTTTCAGCTGCCTACCGGAGCAATGTAAGAACTACCAACAGAACTCGTTTCTGGCACCTTCCCCGGTGGAGTTGTGCATGGGGTGTGTTTGGAACACTTTGTCACCAGCCGAGTCCAAAATTCAGCTGTTCCCCATCTCAGCGCAGAAAGCAGGTAGAACAATTTTTGTGGTGTCTTTCAGCTGCCTACCGGGGTACTGTAAAATCTATGAACATAACTCCTTTCTGGCACCTTCCCCGGTGGAGTTGTGCATGGGGTGTGTTTGGAACACTCCGTCACCAGCCGAGTCCAAAATTCAGCACTTCCCCATCTCAGCCCAGAAAGCAGGTAGAACACCTTTTGTGGTGTCTTTCAGCTGCCTACCGGGGTACTGTAAAAACTACCAACAGAACTCCTTTCTGGCACCTTCCCCGGTGGAGTTGTGCATGGGGTGTGTTTGGAACACTTTGTCACCAGCCAAGTCCAAAATTCAGCCTTTCCCCATCTCAGCCCAGAAAGCAGGTAGAACAACTTTTGTGGTGTCTTTCAGCTGCCTACCGGGGTACTGTAAAAACTACCAACAGAACTCCTTTCTGGCACCTTCCCGGGTGGAGTTGTGCATGGGGTGTGTTTGGAACACTCTGTAACCAGCCGAGCCCAAAATTCAGCAGTTCCCCATCTCAGCCCAGAAAGCAGGTAGAACAACTTTTGTGGTGTCTTTCAGCTGCCTACTGGGGTACTGTAAAATCTATGAACATAACTCCTTTCTGGCACCTTCCCCGGTGCAGTTGTGCATGGGGTGTGTTTGGAACATTTTGTCACCAGCCGAGTCCAAGATTTAGCAATTCCCCATCTCAGCCCAGAAAGCAGGTAGAACACCTTTTGTGGTGTCTTTCAGCTGCCTACCGGGGTACTGTAAAATCTATCAACAGAACTCCTTTCTGGCACCTTCCCCAGTGGAGTTGTGCATGGGGTGTGTTTGGAACACTTTGTCACCAGCCGAGTCCAAAATTCAGCTGTTCCCCATCTCAGCGCAGAAAGCAGGTAGAACAATTTTTGTGGTGTCTTTCAGCTGCCTACCGGGGTACTGTAAAATCTATGAACATAACTCCTTTCTGGCACCTTCCCCGGTGGAGTTGTGCATGGGGTGTGTTTGGAACACTCCGTCACCAGCCGAGTCCAAAATTCAGCACTTCCCCATCTCAGCCCAGAAAGCAGGTAGAACACCTTTTGTGGTGTCTTTCAGCTGCCTACCGGGGTACTGTAAAAACTACCAACAGAACTCCTTTCTGGCACCTTCCCCGGTGGAGTTGTGCATGGGGTGTGTTTGGAACACTTTGTCACCAGCCAAGTCCAAAATTCAGCCTTTCCCCATCTCAGCCCAGAAAGCAGGTAGAACAACTTTTGTGGTGTCTTTCAGCTGCCTACCGGGGTACTGTAAAAACTACCAACAGAACTCCTTTCTGGCACCTTCCCGGGTGGAGTTGTGCATGGGGTGTGTTTGGAACACTCTGTAACCAGCCGAGCCCAAAATTCAGCAGTTCCCCATCTCAGCCCAGAAAGCAGGTAGAACAACTTTTGTGGTGTCTTTCAGCTGCCTACTGGGGTACTGTAAAATCTATGAACATAACTCCTTTCTGGCACCTTCCCCGGTGCAGTTGTGCATGGGGTGTGTTTGGAACATTTTGTCACCAGCCGAGTCCAAGATTTAGCAATTCCCCATCTCAGCCCAGAAAGCAGGTAGAACACCTTTTGTGGTGTCTTTCAGCTGCCTACCGGGGTACTGTAAAATCTATCAACAGAACTCCTTTCTGGCACCTTCCCCAGTGGAGTTGTGCATGGGGTGTGTTTGGAACACTTTGTCACCAGCCAAGTCCAAAATTCAGCAGTTCCCCACCTCAGCCCAGTAAGCAGGTAGAACAATTTTTGTGGTTTCTTTCAGCTGCCTACTGCGGTACTGTAAAATCTATGAACATAACTCCTTTCTGGCACCTTCCCCGGTGGAGTTGTGCATGGGGTGTGTTTGGAACACTTTGTCACCAGCCGAGTCCAAAATTCAGCAGTTCCCCATCTCAGCCCAGAAAGCAGGTAGAACAACTTTTGTGGTTTCTTTCAGCTGCCTACCGGGGTACTGTAAAATCTATGAACATAACTCCTTTCTGGCGCCTTCCCCGGTGGAGTTGTGCATGGGGTGTGTTTGGAACACTTTGTCACCAGCCAAGTCCAAAATACAGCCATTCCCCATCTCAGCCCAGAAAGCAGGTAGAACAACTTTTGTGGTTTCTTTCAGCTGCCTACCGGGGTACTGTAAAAACTACCAACAGAACTCCTTTCTGGCACCTTCCCCGGTGGAGTTGTGCATGGGGTGTGTTTGGAACATTTTGTCACCAGCCGAGCCCAAAATTCAGCGCTTCCCCATCTCGAGCCCCCAAAGCAGGTAGAACAACTTTTGTGGTGTCTTTCAGCTGCCTATTGGGGTACTGTAAAAACTACCAACATAACTCCTTTCTGGCACCTTCCCCGGTGGAGTTGTGCATGGGGTGTGTTTGGAACACTTTGTCACCAGCCAAGTCCAAAATTCAGCAGTTCCCCATCTCAGCCCAGAAAGCAGGTAGAACAACTTTTGTGGTGTCTTTCAGCTGCCTACCGGGGTACTGTAAAAACTACCAACATAACTCCTTTCTGGCACCTTCCCCGGTGCAGTTGTGCATGGGGTGTGTTTGGAACATTTTGTCACCAGCCGAGTCCAAAATATAGCAATTCCCCATCTCAGCCCAGAAAGCAGGTAGAACACCTTTTGTGGTGTCTTTCAGCTGCCTACCGGGGTACTGTAAAATCTATCAAAAGAACTCCTTTCTGGCACCTTCCCCGGTGGAGTTGTGCATGGGGTGTGTTTGGAACACTTTGTCACCAGCCAAGTCCAAAATTCTGTGATTCCCCATCTCAGCCCAGAAAGCAGGTAGAACAATTTTTGTGGTTTCTTTCAGCTGCCTACTGCGGTACTGTAAAATCTATGAACATAACTCCTTTCTGGCACCTTCCCCGGTGGAGTTGTGCATGGGGTGTGTTTGGAACATTTTGTCACCAGTCGCATCCAAAATTCAGCAGTTCCCCATCTCAGCCCAGAAAGCAGGTAGAACACCTTTTGTGGTGTCTTTCAGCTGCCTACCGGGGTACTGTAAAAACTACCAACAGAACTCCTTTCTGGCACCTTCCCCGGTGGAGTTGTGCATGGGGTGTTTTTGGAACATTTTGTCACCAGCCGAGCCCAAAGTTCAGCGCTTCCCCATCTCGAGCCCACAAAGCAGGTAGAACAACTTTTGTGATGCCTTTCAGCTGCCTACTGGAGCAATGTAAAAATTATCAACATAACTCCTTTCTGGCACCTTCCCCGGTGGAGTTGTGCATGGGGTGTGTTTGGAACACTTTGTCACCAGCCGAGTCCAAAATTCAGCAGTTCCCCATCTCAGCCCAGAAAGCAGGTAGAACAAGTTTTGTGGTTTCTTTCAGCTGCCTACCGGGGTTCTGTAAAAACTACCAAGAGAACTCGTTTCTGGCACCTTCTCCGGTGGAGTTGTGCATGGGGTGTGTTTGGAACACTTTGTCACCAGCCAAGTCCAAAATTCAGCAGTTCCCCACCTCAGCCCAGAAAGCAGGTAGAACAATTTTTGTGGTTTCTTTCAGCTGCCTACTGCGGTACTGTAAAATCTATGAACATAACTCCTTTCTGGCACCTTCCCCGGTGGAGTTGTGCATGGGGTGTGTTTGGAACACTTTGTCACCAGCCGAGTCCAAAATTCAGCAGTTCCCCATCTCAGCCCAGAAAGCAGGTAGAACAACTTTTGTGGTTTCTTTCAGCTGCCTACCGGGGTACTGTAAAATCTATGAACATAACTCCTTTCTGGCGCCTTCCCCGGTGGAGTTGTGCATGGGGTGTGTTTGGAACACTTTGTCACCAGCCAAGTCCAAAATACAGCCATTCCCCATCTCAGCCCAGAAAGCAGGTAGAACGACTTTTGTGGTTTCTTTCAGCTGCCTACCGGGGTACTGTAAAAACTACCAACAGAACTCCTTTCTGGCACCTTCCCCGGTGGAGTTGTGCATGGGGTGTGTTTGGAACATTTTGTCACCAGCCGAGCCCAAAATTCAGCGCTTCCCCATCTCGAGCCCCCAAAGCAGGTAGAACAACTTTTGTGGTGTCTTTCAGCTGCCTATTGGGGTACTGTAAAAACTACCAACATAACTCCTTTCTGGCACCTTCCCCGGTGGAGTTGTGCATGGGGTGTGTTTGGAACACTTTGTCACCAGCCAAGTCCAAAATTCAGCAGTTCCCCATCTCAGCCCAGAAAGCAGGTAGAACAACTTTTGTGGTGTCTTTCAGCTGCCTACCGGGGTACTGTAAAAACTACCAACATAACTCCTTTCTGGCACCTTCCCCGGTGCAGTTGTGCATGGGGTGTGTTTGGAACATTTTGTCACCAGCCGAGTCCAAAATATAGCAATTCCCCATCTCAGCCCAGAAAGCAGGTAGAACACCTTTTGTGGTGTCTTTCAGCTGCCTACCGGGGTACTGTAAAATCTATCAAAAGAACTCCTTTCTGGCACCTTCCCCGGTGGAGTTGTGCATGGGGTGTGTTTGGAACACTTTGTCACCAGCCAAGTCCAAAATTCTGTGATTCCCCATCTCAGCCCAGAAAGCAGGTAGAACAATTTTTGTGGTTTCTTTCAGCTGCCTACTGCGGTACTGTAAAATCTATGAACATAACTCCTTTCTGGCACCTTCCCCGGTGGAGTTGTGCATGGGGTGTGTTTGGAACATTTTGTCACCAGTCGCATCCAAAATTCAGCAGTTCCCCATCTCAGCCCAGAAAGCAGGTAGAACACCTTTTGTGGTGTCTTTCAGCTGCCTACCGGGGTACTGTAAAAACTACCAACAGAACTCCTTTCTGGCACCTTCCCCGGTGGAGTTGTGCATGGGGTGTTTTTGGAACATTTTGTCACCAGCCGAGCCCAAAGTTCAGCGCTTCCCCATCTCGAGCCCACAAAGCAGGTAGAACAACTTTTGTGATGCCTTTCAGCTGCCTACTGGAGCAATGTAAAAATTATCAACATAACTCCTTTCTGGCACCTTCCCCGGTGGAGTTGTGCATGGGGTGTGTTTGGAACACTTTGTCACCAGCCGAGTCCAAAATTCAGCAGTTCCCCATCTCAGCCCAGAAAGCAGGTAGAACAAGTTTTGTGGTTTCTTTCAGCTGCCTACCGGGGTTCTGTAAAAACTACCAACAGAACTCGTTTCTGGCACCTTCTCCGGTGGAGTTGTGCATGGGGTGTGTTTGGAACACTTTGTCACCAGCCAAGTCCAAAATTCAGCAGTTCCCCACCTCAGCCCAGAAAGCAGGTAGAACAATTTTTGTGGTTTCTTTCAGCTGCCTACTGCGGTACTGTAAAATCTATGAACATAACTCCTTTCTGGCACCTTCCCCGGTGGAGTTGTGCATGGGGTGTGTTTGGAACATTTTGTCACCAGCCGAGTCCAAAATTCAGCAGTTCCCCATCTCAGCCCAGAAAGCAGGTAGAACAACTTTTGTGGTGTCTTTCAGCTGCCTAGCGGGGTACTGTAAAAACTACCAACAGAACTCCTTTCTGGCATCTTCCCCGGTGGAGTTGTGCATGGGGTGTGTTTGGAACACTTTGTCACCAGCCGAGTCCAAAATGCAGCGGTTCCCCATCTCAGCCCAGAAAGCAGGTAGAACAACTTTTGTGGTGTCTTTCAGCTGCCTACCGGGGTACTGTAAAAACTACCAACAGAACTCCTTTCTGGCACCTTCCCCGGTGGAGTTGTGCATGGGGTGTGTTTGGAACATTTTGTCACCAGCCGAGCCCAAAATTCAGCGCTTCCCCATCTCGAGCCCACAAAGCAGGTAGAACAACTTTTGTGATGCCTTTCAGCTGCATACCGGGGTAGTGTAAGAACTACAAAGAGAACTCCTTTCTGGCACCTTCCCCGGTGGAGTTGTGCATGGGGTGTGTTTGGAACACTTTGTCACCAGCCGAGTCCAAAATTCAGCAGTTCACCATCTCAGCCCAGAAAGCAGGTAGAACAACTTTTGTGGTTTCTTTCAGCTGCCTACCGGGGTACTGTAAAAACTACCAACAGAACTCGTTTCTGGCACCTTCTCCGGTGGAGTTGTGCATGGGGTGTGTTTGGAACATTTTGTCACCAGCCGAGACCAAAATTCAGCGATTCCCCATCTTGAGCCCACAACGCCGGTAGAACAACTTTTGTGATGCCTTTCAGCTGCCTACTGGAGCAATGTAAAAATTATCAACATAACTCCTTTCTGGCACCTTCCCCGGTGGAGTTGTGCATGGGGTGTGTTTGGAACACTTTGTCACCAGCCGAGTCCAAAATTCAGCAGTTCCCCATCTCAGCCCAGAAAGCAGGTAGAACACCTTTTGTGGTTTCTTTCAGCTGCCTACCGGGGTACTGTAAAAACTACCAACAGAACTCGTTTCTGGCACCTTCCCCGGTGGAGTTGTGCATGGGGTGTGTTTGGAACACTTTGTCACCAGCCGAGTCCAAAATTCAGCAGTTCCCCATCTCAGCCCAGAAAGCAGGTAGAACACCTTTTGTGGTGTCTTTCAGCTGCCTACCGGGGTACTGTAAAAACTACCATCAGAACTCCTTTCTGGCACCTTCCCCGGTGCAGTTGTGCATGGGGTGTGTTTGGAACATTTTGTCACCAGCCGAGTCCAAAATGAAGCGGTTCCCCATCTCAGCCCAGAAAGCAGGTAGAACAACTTTTGTGGTGTCTTTCAGCTGCCTACCGGGGTACTGTAAAAACTACCAACTGAACTCCTTTCTGGCACCTTCCCCGGTGGAGTTGTGCATGGGGTGTGTTTGGAACACTCTGTAACCAGCCGAGCCCAAAATTCAGCGCTTCCCCATCTCGAGCCCACAAATCAGGTAGAACAACTTTTGTGGTGTCTTTCAGCTGCCTACCGGGGTACTGTAAAAACTACCAACATAACTCCTTTCTGGCACCTTCCCCGGTGGAGTTGTGCATGGGGTGTGTTTGGAACACTTTGTCACCAGCCGAGTCCAAAATTCACCAGTTCCCCATCTCAGCCCAGAAAGCAGGTAGAACAACTTTTATGGTGCCTTTCAGCTGCCTACCGGAGCAATGTAAGAACTACCAACAGAACTCGTTTCTGGCACCTTCCCCGGTGGAGTTGTGCATGGGGTGTGTTTGGAACACTTTGTCACCAGCCGAGTCCAAAATTCAGCTGTTCCCCATCTCAGCGCAGAAAGCAGGTAGAACAATTTTTGTGGTGTCTTTCAGCTGCCTACCGGGGTACTGTAAAATCTATGAACATAACTCCTTTCTGGCACCTTCCCCGGTGGAGTTGTGCATGGGGTGTGTTTGGAACACTCCGTCACCAGCCGAGTCCAAAATTCAGCACTTCCCCATCTCAGCCCAGAAAGCAGGTAGAACACCTTTTGTGGTGTCTTTCAGCTGCCTACCGGGGTACTGTAAAAACTACCAACAGAACTCCTTTCTGGCACCTTCCCCGGTGGAGTTGTGCATGGGGTGTGTTTGGAACACTTTGTCACCAGCCAAGTCCAAAATTCAGCCTTTCCCCATCTCAGCCCAGAAAGCAGGTAGAACAACTTTTGTGGTGTCTTTCAGCTGCCTACCGGGGTACTGTAAAAACTACCAACAGAACTCCTTTCTGGCACCTTCCCCGGTGGAGTTGTGCATGGGGTGTGTTTGGAACACTCTGTAACCAGCCGAGCCCAAAATTCAGCGCTTCCCCATCTCGAGCCCACAAAGCAGGTAGAACAACTTTTGTGGTGTCTTTCAGCTGCCTACCGGGGTACTGTAAAAACTACCAACATAACTCCTTTCTGGCACCTTCCCCGGTGGAGTTGTGCATGGGGTGTGTTTGGAACACTTTGTCACCAGCCGAGTCCAAAATTCAGCAGTTCCCCATCTCAGCCCAGAAAGCAGGTAGAACAACTTTTGTGGTGTCTTTCAGCTGCCTACTGGGGTACTGTAAAATCTATGAACATAACTCCTTTCTGGCACCTTCCCCGGTGCAGTTGTGCATGGGGTGTGTTTGGAACATTTTGTCACCAGCCGAGTCCAAGATTTAGCAATTCCCCATCTCAGCCCAGAAAGCAGGTAGAACACCTTTTGTGGTGTCTTTCAGCTGCCTACCGGGGTACTGTAAAATCTATCAACAGAACTCCTTTCTGGCACCTTCCCCAGTGGAGTTGTGCATGGGGTGTGTTTGGAACACTTTGTCACCAGCCAAGTCCAAAATTCAGCAGTTCCCCACCTCAGCCCAGTAAGCAGGTAGAACAATTTTTGTGGTTTCTTTCAGCTGCCTACTGCGGTACTGTAAAATCTATGAACATAACTCCTTTCTGGCACCTTCCCCGGTGGAGTTGTGCATGGGGTGTGTTTGGAACATTTTGTCACCAGTCGCATCCAAAATTCAGCAGTTCCCCATCTCAGCCCAGAAAGCAGGTAGAACACCTTTTGTGGTGTCTTTCAGCTGCCTACCGGGGTACTGTAAAAACTACCAACATAACTCCTTTCTGGCACCTTCCCCGGTGGAGTTGTGCATGGGGTGTGTTTGGAACATTTTGTCACCAGCCGAGTCCAAAATGAAGCGGTTCCCCATCTCAGCCCAGAAAGAAGGTAGAACAACTTTTGTGGTGTCTTTCAGCTGCCTACCGGGGTACTGTAAAATCTACCAACAGAACTCCTTTCTGGCACCTTCCCCGGTGGAGTTGTGCATGGGGTGTGTTTGGAACATTTTGTCACCAGTCGCATCCAAAATTCAGCAGTTCCCCATCTCGAGCCCACAAAGCAGGTAGAACACCTTTTGTGGTGCCTTTCAGCTGCCTACTGGAGCAATGTAAAAATTATCAACATAACTCCTTTCTGGCACCTTCCCCGGTGCAGTTGTGCATGGGGTGTGTTTGGAACACTTTGTCACCAGCCGAGTCCAAAATTCAGCAGTTCCCCATCTCAGCCCAGAAAGCAGGTAGAACAACTTTTGTGGTTTCTTTCAGCTGCCTACCGGGGTACTGTAAAAACTACCAACAGAACTCCTTTCTGGCACCTTCCCCGGTGGAGTTGTGCATGGGGTGTGTTTGGAACACTTTGTCACCAGCCAAGTCCAAAATACAGCCATTCCCCATCTCAGCCCAGAAAGCAGGTAGAACAACTTTTGTGGTTTCTTTCAGCTGCCTACCGGGGTACTGTAAAAACTACCAACAGAACTCCTTTCTGGCACCTTCCCCGGTGGAGTTGTGCATGGGGTGTGTTTGGAACATTTTGTCACCAGCCGAGCCCAAAATTCAGCGCTTCCCCATCTCGAGCCCCCAAAGCAGGTAGAACAACTTTTGTGGTGTCTTTCAGCTGCCTACCGGGGTACTGTAAAAACTACCAACATAACTCCTTTCTGGCACCTTCCCCGGTGGAGTTGTGCATGGGGTGTGTTTGGAACACTTTGTCACCAGCCAAGTCCAAAATTCAGCAGTTCCCCATCTCAGCCCAGAAAGCAGGTAGAACAACTTTTCTGGTGTCTTTCAGCTGCCTACCGGGGTACTGTAAAAACTACCAACATAACTCCTTTCTGGCACCTTCCCCGGTGCAGTTGTGCATGGGGTGTGTTTGGAACATTTTGTCACCAGCCGAGTCCAAAATATAGCAATTCCCCATCTCAGCCCAGAAAGCAGGTAGAACACCTTTTGTGGTGTCTTTCAGCTGCCTACCGGGGTACTGTAAAATCTATCAAAAGAACTCCTTTCTGGCACCTTCCCCGGTGGAGTTGTGCATGGGGTGTGTTTGGAACACTTTGTCACCAGCCAAGTCCAAAATTCTGTGATTCCCCATCTCAGCCCAGAAAGCAGGTAGAACAACTTTTGTGGTGTCTTTCAGCTGCCTACCGGGGTACTGTAAAAACTACCAACAGAACTCCTTTCTGGCACCTTCCCCGGTGGAGTTGTGCATGGGGTGTGTTTGGAACATTTTGTCACCAGTCGCATCCAAAATTCAGCAGTTCCCCATCTCAGCCCAGAAAGCAGGTAGAACACCTTTTGTGGTGTCTTTCAGCTGCCTACCGGGGTACTGTAAAAACTACTAACAGAACTCCTTTCTGGCACCTTCCCCGGTGGAGTTGTGCATGGGGTGTTTTTGGAACATTTTGTCACCAGCCGAGCCCAAAGTTCAGCGCTTCCCCATCTCGAGCCCACAAAGCAGGTAGAACAACTTTTGTGATGCCTTTCAGCTGCATACCGGGGTAGTGTAAGAACTACAAAGAGAACTCCTTTCTGGCACCTTCCCCGGTGGAGTTGTGCATGGGGTGTGTTTGGAACACTTTGTCACCAGCCGAGTCCAAAATTCAGCAGTTCACCATCTCAGCCCAGAAAGCAGGTAGAACAACTTTTGTGGTTTCTTTCAGCTGCCTACCGGGGTACTGTAAAAACTACCAACAGAACTCCTTTCTGGCACCTTCCACAGTAGAGTTGTGCATGGGGTGTGTTTGGAGCATTTTGTCACCAGCCGACTCTAAAATTCATCGTTTCCCCATCTCAGCCCAGAAAGCAGGTAGAACAAATTTTATGGTGCCTTTCAGATGCCTACCGGGGTAGTGTAAAAACTAACAACAGAACTCGTTTCTGGCACCTTCCCCGGTGGAGTTGTGCATGGGGTGTGTTTGGAACACTTTGTCACCAGCCGAGTCCAAAATTCAGCAGTTCACCATCTCAGCCCAGAAAGCAGGTAGAACAACTTTTGTGGTTTCTTTCAGCTGCCTACCGGGGTACTGTAAAAACTACCAACAGAACTCGTTTCTGGCACCTTCTCCGGTGGAGTTGTGCATGGGGTGTGTTTGGAACATTTTGTCACCAGCCGAGACCAAAATTCAGCGATTCCCCATCTTGAGCCCACAACGCCGGTAGAACAACTTTTGTGATGCCTTTCAGCTGCCTACTGGAGCAATGTAAAAATTATCAACATAACTCCTTTCTGGCACCTTCCCCGGTGGAGTTGTGCATGGGGTGTGTTTGGAACACTTTGTCACCAGCCGAGTCCAAAATTCAGCAGTTCCCCATCTCAGCCCAGAAAGCAGGTAGAACACCTTTTGTGGTGTCTTTCAGCTGCCTACCGGGGTACTGTAAAAACTACCAACAGAACTCGTTTCTGGCACCTTCCCCGGTGGAGTTGTGCATGGGGTGTGTTTGGAACACTTTGTCACCAGCCGAGTCCAAAATTCAGCAGTTCCCCATCTCAGCCCAGAAAGCAGGTAGAACACCTTTTGTGGTGTCTTTCAGCTGCCTACCGGGGTACTGTAAAAACTACCATCAGAACTCCTTTCTGGCACCTTCCCCGGTGGAGTTGTGCATGGGGTGTGTTTGGAACATTTTGTCACCAGCCGAGTCCAAAATGAAGCGGTTCCCCATCTCAGCCCAGAAAGCAGGTAGAACAACTTTTGTGGTGTCTTTCAGCTGCCTACCGGGGTACTGTAAAAACTACCAACAGAACTCCTTTCTGGCACCTTCCCCGGTGGAGTTGTGCATGGGGTGTGTTTGGAACACTCTGTAACCAGCCGAGCCCAAAATTCAGCGCTTCCCCATCTCGAGCCCACAAATCAGGTAGAACAACTTTTGTGGTGTCTTTCAGCTGCCTACCGGGGTACTGTAAAAACTACCAACATAACTCCTTTCTGGCACCTTCCCCGGTGGAGTTGTGCATGGGGTGTGTTTGGAACACTTTGTCACCAGCCGAGTCCAAAATTCACCAGTTCCCCATCTCAGCCCAGAAAGCAGGTAGAACAACTTTTGTGGTGTCTTTCAGCTGCCTACCGGAGCAATGTAAGAACTACCAACAGAACTCGTTTCTGGCACCTTCCCCGGTGGAGTTGTGCATGGGGTGTGTTTGGAACACTTTGTCACCAGCCGAGTCCAAAATTCAGCTGTTCCCCATCTCAGCGCAGAAAGCAGGTAGAACAATTTTTGTGGTGTCTTTCAGCTGCCTACCGGGGTACTGTAAAATCTATGAACATAACTCCTTTCTGGCACCTTCCCCGGTGGAGTTGTGCATGGGGTGTGTTTGGAACACTCCGTCACCAGCCGAGTCCAAAATTCAGCACTTCCCCATCTCAGCCCAGAAAGCAGGTAGAACACCTTTTGTGGTGTCTTTCAGCTGCCTACCGGGGTACTGTAAAAACTACCAACAGAACTCCTTTCTGGCACCTTCCCCGGTGGAGTTGTGCATGGGGTGTGTTTGGAACACTTTGTCACCAGCCAAGTCCAAAATTCAGCCTTTCCCCATCTCAGCCCAGAAAGCAGGTAGAACAACTTTTGTGGTGTCTTTCAGCTGCCTACCGGGGTACTGTAAAAACTACCAACAGAACTCCTTTCTGGCACCTTCCCCGGTGGAGTTGTGCATGGGGTGTGTTTGGAACACTCTGTAACCAGCCGAGCCCAAAATTCAGCGCTTCCCCATCTCGAGCCCACAAAGCAGGTAGAACAACTTTTGTGGTGTCTTTCAGCTGCCTACCGGGGTACTGTAAAAACTACCAACATAACTCCTTTCTGGCACCTTCCCCGGTGGAGTTGTGCATGGGGTGTGTTTGGAACACTTTGTCACCAGCCGAGTCCAAAATTCAGCGATTCCCCATCTCAGCCCAGAAAGCAGGTAGAACAACTTTTGTGGTGTCTTTCAGCTGCCTACTGGGGTACTGTAAAATCTATGAACATAACTCCTTTCTGGCACCTTCCCCGGTGCAGTTGTGCATGGGGTGTGTTTGGAACATTTTGTCACCAGCCGAGTCCAAGATTTAGCAATTCCCCATCTCAGCCCAGAAAGCAGGTAGAACACCTTTTGTGGTGTCTTTCAGCTGCCTACCGGGGTACTGTAAAATCTATCAACAGAACTCCTTTCTGGCACCTTCCCCAGTGGAGTTGTGCATGGGGTGTGTTTGGAACACTTTGTCACCAGCCAAGTCCAAAATTCAGCAGTTCCCCACCTCAGCCCAGTAAGCAGGTAGAACAATTTTTGTGGTTTCTTTCAGCTGCCTACTGCGGTACTGTAAAATCTATGAACATAACTCCTTTCTGGCACCTTCCCCGGTGGAGTTGTGCATGGGGTGTGTTTGGAACATTTTGTCACCAGTCGCATCCAAAATTCAGCAGTTCCCCATCTCAGCCCAGAAAGCAGGTAGAACACCTTTTGTGGTGTCTTTCAGCTGCCTACCGGGGTACTGTAAAAACTACCAACATAACTCCTTTCTGGCACCTTCCCCGGTGGAGTTGTGCATGGGGTGTGTTTGGAACATTTTGTCACCAGCCGAGTCCAAAATGAAGCGGTTCCCCATCTCAGCCCAGAAAGAAGGTAGAACAACTTTTGTGGTGTCTTTCAGCTGCCTACCGGGGTACTGTAAAATCTACCAACAGAACTCCTTTCTGGCACCTTCCCCGGTGGAGTTGTGCATGGGGTGTGTTTGGAACATTTTGTCACCAGTCGCATCCAAAATTCAGCAGTTCCCCATCTCGAGCCCACAAAGCAGGTAGAACACCTTTTGTGGTGCCTTTCAGCTGCCTACTGGAGCAATGTAAAAATTATCAACATAACTCCTTTCTGGCACCTTCCCCGGTGCAGTTGTGCATGGGGTGTGTTTGGAACACTTTGTCACCAGCCGAGTCCAAAATTCAGCAGTTCCCCATCTCAGCCCAGAAAGCAGGTAGAACAACTTTTGTGGTTTCTTTCAGCTGCCTACCGGGGTACTGTAAAAACTACCAACAGAACTCCTTTCTGGCACCTTCCCCGGTGGAGTTGTGCATGGGGTGTGTTTGGAACACTTTGTCACCAGCCAAGTCCAAAATACAGCCATTCCCCATCTCAGCCCAGAAAGCAGGTAGAACAACTTTTGTGGTTTCTTTCAGCTGCCTACCGGGGTACTGTAAAAACTACCAACAGAACTCCTTTCTGGCACCTTCCCCGGTGGAGTTGTGCATGGGGTGTGTTTGGAACATTTTGTCACCAGCCGAGCCCAAAATTCAGCGCTTCCCCATCTCGAGCCCCCAAAGCAGGTAGAACAACTTTTGTGGTGTCTTTCAGCTGCCTACCGGGGTACTGTAAAAACTACCAACATAACTCCTTTCTGGCACCTTCCCCGGTGGAGTTGTGCATGGGGTGTGTTTGGAACACTTTGTCACCAGCCAAGTCCAAAATTCAGCAGTTCCCCATCTCAGCCCAGAAAGCAGGTAGAACAACTTTTGTGGTGTCTTTCAGCTGCCTACCGGGGTACTGTAAAAACTACCAACATAACTCCTTTCTGGCACCTTCCCCGGTGCAGTTGTGCATGGGGTGTGTTTGGAACATTTTGTCACCAGCCGAGTCCAAAATATAGCAATTCCCCATCTCAGCCCAGAAAGCAGGTAGAACACCTTTTGTGGTGTCTTTCAGCTGCCTACCGGGGTACTGTAAAATCTATCAAAAGAACTCCTTTCTGGCACCTTCCCCGGTGGAGTTGTGCATGGGGTGTGTTTGGAACACTTTGTCACCAGCCAAGTCCAAAATTCTGTGATTCCCCATCTCAGCCCAGAAAGCAGGTAGAACAACTTTTGTGGTGTCTTTCAGCTGCCTACCGGGGTACTGTAAAAACTACCAACAGAACTCCTTTCTGGCACCTTCCCCGGTGGAGTTGTGCATGGGGTGTGTTTGGAACATTTTGTCACCAGTCGAGCCCAAAATTCAGCAGTTCCCCATCTCAGCCCAGAAAGCAGGTAGAACACCTTTTGTGGTGTCTTTCAGCTGCCTACCGGGGTACTGTAAAAACTACTAACAGAACTCCTTTCTGGCACCTTCCCCGGTGGAGTTGTGCATGGGGTGTTTTTGGAACATTTTGTCACCAGCCGAGCCCAAAGTTCAGCGCTTCCCCATCTCGAGCCCACAAAGCAGGTAGAACAACTTTTGTGATGCCTTTCAGCTGCATACCGGGGTAGTGTAAGAACTACAAAGAGAACTCCTTTCTGGCACCTTCCCCGGTGGAGTTGTGCATGGGGTGTGTTTGGAACACTTTGTCACCAGCCGAGTCCAAAATTCAGCAGTTCACCATCTCAGCCCAGAAAGCAGGTAGAACAACTTTTGTGGTTTCTTTCAGCTGCCTACCGGGGTACTGTAAAAACTACCAACAGAACTCCTTTCTGGCACCTTCCACAGTAGAGTTGTGCATGGGGTGTGTTTGGAGCATTTTGTCACCAGCCGACTCTAAAATTCATCGTTTCCCCATCTCAGCCCAGAAAGCAGGTAGAACAAATTTTATGGTGCCTTTCAGATGCCTACCGGGGTAGTGTAAAAACTAACAACAGAACTCGTTTCTGGCACCTTCCCCGGTGGAGTTGTGCATGGGGTGTGTTTGGAACATTTTGTCACCAGCCGAGTCCAAAATTCAGCAGTTCCCCATCTCAGCCCAGAAAGCAGGTAGAACACCTTTTGTGGTGTCTTTCAGCTGCCTACCGGGGTACTGTAAAAACTACCAACAGAACTCGTTTCTGGCACCTTCCCCGGTGGAATTGTGCATGGGGTGTGTTTGGAACATTTTGTCACCAGCCGAGTCCAAAAGTCAGCGCTTCCCCATCTCAGCCCAGAAAGCAGGTAGAACACCTTTTGTGGTGTCTTTCAGCTGCCTACCGGGGTACTGTAAAAACTACCAACAGAACTCCTTTCTGGCACCTTCCCCGGTGGAGTTGTGCATGGGGTGTGTTTGGAACATTTTGTCACCAGCCAAGTCCAAAATCCAGCAGTTCCCCACCTCAGCCCAGAAAGCAGGTAGAACAACTTTTGTGGTGCCTTTCAGCTGCCTACCGGAGCAATGTAAAAACTACCATCAGAACTCCTTTCTGGCACCTTCCCCGGTGGAGTTGCGCATGCGGTGTGTTTGGAACATTTTGTCACCAGCCGAGTCCAAAAGTCAGCGCTTCCCATCTCAGCCCGGAAAGCAGGTAGAACAACTTTTGTGGTGTCTTTCAGCTGCCTACTGGGGTACTGTAAAAACAACCATCAGAACTCCTTTCTGGCACCTTCCCCGGTGGAGTTGTGCATGGGGTGTGTTTGGAACACTCTTTCACCAGCCGACTCCAAAATTCAGCAGTTCCCCATCTCAGCCCAGAAAGCAGGTAGAACAACTTTTGTGGTGCCTTTCAGCTGCCTACCGGAGCAATGTAAGAACTACCAACAGAACTCGTTTCTAGCACCTTCCCCGGTGGAGTTGTGCATGGGGTGTGTTTGGAACACTCCGTCACCAGCCGAGTCCAAAATTCAGCAGTTCCCCATCTCAGCCCAGAAAGCAGGTAGAACACCTTTTGTGGTGTCTTTCAGCTGCCTACCGGGGTACTGTAAAAACTACCATCAGAACTCCTTTCTGGCACCTTCCCCGGTGGAGTTGTGCATGGGGTGTGTTTGGAACATTTTGTCACCAGCCGAGTCCAAAATGAAGCGGTTCCCCATCTCAGCCCAGAAAGCAGGTAGAACAACTTTTGTGGTGTCTTTCAGCTGCCTACCGGGGTACTGTAAAAACTACCAACAGAACTCCTTTCTGGCACCTTCCCCGGTGGAGTTGTGCATGGGGTGTGTTTGGAACACTCTGTAACCAGCCGAGCCCAAAATTCAGCGCTTCCCCATCTCGAGCCCACAAATCAGGTAGAACAACTTTTGTGGTGTCTTTCAGCTGCCTACCGGGGTACTGTAAAAACTACCAACATAACTCCTTTCTGGCACCTTCCCCGGTGGAGTTGTGCATGGGGTGTGTTTGGAACACTTTGTCACCAGCCGAGTCCAAAATCCAGCAGTTCCCCATCTCAGCCCAGAAAGCAGGTAGAACAACTTTTGTGGTGCCTTTCAGCTGCCTACCGGAGCAATGTAAGAACTACCAACAGAACTCGTTTCTGGCACCTTCCCCGGTGGAGTTGTGCATGGGGTGTGTTTGGAACACTTTGTCACCAGTCGCATCCAAAATTCAGCTGTTCCCCATCTCAGCGCAGAAAGCAGGTAGAACAATTTTTGTGGTGTCTTTCAGCTGCCTACCGGGGTACTGTAAAATCTATGAACATAACTCCTTTCTGGCACCTTCCCCGGTGGAGTTGTGCATGGGGTGTGTTTGGAACACTCCGTCACCAGCCGAGTCCAAAATTCAGCACTTCCCCATCTCAGCCCAGAAAGCAGGTAGAACACCTTTTGTGGTGTCTTTCAGCTGCCTACCGGGGTACTGTAAAAACTACCAACAGAACTCCTTTCTGGCACCTTCCCCGGTGGAGTTGTGCATGGGGTGTGTTTGGAACACTTTGTCACCAGCCAAGTCCAAAATTCAGCCTTTGCCATCTCAGCCCAGAAAGCAGGTAGAACAACTTTTGTGGTGTCTTTCAGCTGCCTACCGGGGTACTGTAAAAACTACCAACAGAACTCCTTTCTGGCACCTTCCCCGGTGGAGTTGTGCATGGGGTGTGTTTGGAACACTCTGTAACCAGCCGAGCCCAAAATTCAGCGCTTCCCCATCTCGAGCCCACAAAGCAGGTAGAACAACTTTTGTGGTGTCTTTCAGCTGCCTACCGGGGTACTGTAAAAACTACCAACATAACTCCTTTCTGGCACCTTCCCCGGTGGAGTTGTGCATGGGGTGTGTTTGGAACACTTTGTCACCAGCCGAGTCCAAAATTCAGCAGTTCCCCATCTCAGCCCAGAAAGCAGGTAGAACAACTTTTGTGGTGTCTTTCAGCTGCCTACCGGGGTACTGTAAAATCTATGAACATAACTCCTTTCTGGCACCTTCCCCGGTGCAGTTGTGCATGGGGTGTGTTTGGAACATTTTGTCACCAGCCGAGTCCAAGATTTAGCAATTCCCCATCTCAGCCCAGAAAGCAGGTAGAACACCTTTTGTGGTGTCTTTCAGCTGCCTACCGGGGTACTGTAAAATCTATCAACAGAACTCCTTTCTGGCACCTTCCCCAGTGGAGTTGTGCATGGGGTGTGTTTGGAACACTTTGTCACCAGCCAAGTCCAAAATTCAGCAGTTCCCCACCTCAGCCCAGTAAGCAGGTAGAACAATTTTTGTGGTTTCTTTCAGCTGCCTACTGCGGTACTGTAAAATCTATGAACATAACTCCTTTCTGGCACCTTCCCCGGTGGAGTTGTGCATGGGGTGTGTTTGGAACATTTTGTCACCAGTCGCATCCAAAATTCAGCAGTTCCCCATCTCAGCCCAGAAAGCAGGTAGAGCACCTTTTGTGGTGTCTTTCAGCTGCCTACCGGGGTACTGTAAAAACTACCAACAGAACTCCTTTCTGGCACCTTCCCCGGTGGAATTGTGCATGGGGTGTGTTTGGAACATTTTGTCACCAGCCGAGCCCAAAATTCAGCGCTTCCCCATCTCGAGCCCACAAAGCAGGTAGAACACCTTTTGTGGTGCCTTTCAGCTGCCTACTGGAGCAATGTAAAAATTATCAACATAACTCTTTTCTGGCACCTTCCCGGGTGCAGTTGTGCATGGGGTGTGTTTGGAACACTTTGTCACCAGCCGAGCCCAAAATTCAGCAGTTCCCCATCTCAGCCCAGAAAGCAGGTAGAACAACTTTTGTGGTTTCTTTCAGCTGCCTACCAGGGTACTGTAAAATCTATGAACAGAACTCCTTTCTGGCACCTTCCCCGGTGGAGTTGTGCATGGGGTGTGTTTGGAACATTTTGTCACCAGCCGAGTCCAAAATTCAGCGATTCCCCATCTCAGCCCAGAAAGCAGGTAGAACAATTTTTGTGGTGTCTTTCAGCTGCCTACCGGGGTACTGTAAAATCTATGAACATAACTCCTTTCTGGCACCTTCCCCGGTGGAGTTGTGCATGGGGTGTGTTTGGAACACTCCGTCACCAGCCGAGTCCAAAATTCAGCAGTTCCCCATCTCAGCCCAGAAAGCAGGTAGAACACCTTTTGTGGTGTCTTTCAGCTGCCTACCGGGGTACTGTAAAAACTACCATCAGAACTCCTTTCTGGCACCTTCCCCGGTGGAGTTGTGCATGGGGTGTGTTTGGAACATTTTGTCACCAGCCGAGTCCAAAATGAAGCGGTTCCCCATCTCAGCCCAGAAAGCAGGTAGAACAACTTTTGTGGTGTCTTTCAGCTGCCTACCGGGGTACTGTAAAAACTACCAACAGAACTCCTTTCTGGCACCTTCCCCGGTGGAGTTGTGCATGGGGTGTGTTTGGAACACTCTGTAACCAGCCGAGCCCAAAATTCAGCGCTTCCCCATCTCGAGCCCACAAATCAGGTAGAACAACTTTTGTGGTGTCTTTCAGCTGCCTACCGGGGTACTGTAAAAACTACCAACATAACTCCTTTCTGGCACCTTCCCCGGTGGAGTTGTGCATGGGGTGTGTTTGGAACACTTTGTCACCAGCCGAGTCCAAAATCCAGCAGTTCCCCATCTCAGCCCAGAAAGCAGGTAGAACAACTTTTGTGGTGCCTTTCAGCTGCCTACCGGAGCAATGTAAGAACTACCAACAGAACTCGTTTCTGGCACCTTCCCCGGTGGAGTTGTGCATGGGGTGTGTTTGGAACACTTTGTCACCAGTCGCATCCAAAATTCAGCTGTTCCCCATCTCAGCGCAGAAAGCAGGTAGAACAATTTTTGTGGTGTCTTTCAGCTGCCTACCGGGGTACTGTAAAATCTATGAACATAACTCCTTTCTGGCACCTTCCCCGGTGGAGTTGTGCATGGGGTGTGTTTGGAACACTCCGTCACCAGCCGAGTCCAAAATTCAGCACTTCCCCATCTCAGCCCAGAAAGCAGGTAGAACACCTTTTGTGGTGTCTTTCAGCTGCCTACCGGGGTACTGTAAAAACTACCAACAGAACTCCTTTCTGGCACCTTCCCCGGTGGAGTTGTGCATGGGGTGTGTTTGGAACACTTTGTCACCAGCCAAGTCCAAAATTCAGCCTTTGCCATCTCAGCCCAGAAAGCAGGTAGAACAACTTTTGTGGTGTCTTTCAGCTGCCTACCGGGGTACTGTAAAAACTACCAACAGAACTCCTTTCTGGCACCTTCCCCGGTGGAGTTGTGCATGGGGTGTGTTTGGAACACTCTGTAACCAGCCGAGCCCAAAATTCAGCGCTTCCCCATCTCGAGCCCACAAAGCAGGTAGAACAACTTTTGTGGTGTCTTTCAGCTGCCTACCGGGGTACTGTAAAAACTACCAACATAACTCCTTTCTGGCACCTTCCCCGGTGGAGTTGTGCATGGGGTGTGTTTGGAACACTTTGTCACCAGCCGAGTCCAAAATTCAGCAGTTCCCCATCTCAGCCCAGAAAGCAGGTAGAACAACTTTTGTGGTGTCTTTCAGCTGCCTACCGGGGTACTGTAAAATCTATGAACATAACTCCTTTCTGGCACCTTCCCCGGTGCAGTTGTGCATGGGGTGTGTTTGGAACATTTTGTCACCAGCCGAGTCCAAGATTTAGCAATTCCCCATCTCAGCCCAGAAAGCAGGTAGAACACCTTTTGTGGTGTCTTTCAGCTGCCTACCGGGGTACTGTAAAATCTATCAACAGAACTCCTTTCTGGCACCTTCCCCAGTGGAGTTGTGCATGGGGTGTGTTTGGAACACTTTGTCACCAGCCAAGTCCAAAATTCAGCAGTTCCCCACCTCAGCCCAGTAAGCAGGTAGAACAATTTTTGTGGTTTCTTTCAGCTGCCTACTGCGGTACTGTAAAATCTATGAACATAACTCCTTTCTGGCACCTTCCCCGGTGGAGTTGTGCATGGGGTGTGTTTGGAACATTTTGTCACCAGTCGCATCCAAAATTCAGCAGTTCCCCATCTCAGCCCAGAAAGCAGGTAGAGCACCTTTTGTGGTGTCTTTCAGCTGCCTACCGGGGTACTGTAAAAACTACCAACAGAACTCCTTTCTGGCACCTTCCCCGGTGGAATTGTGCATGGGGTGTGTTTGGAACATTTTGTCACCAGCCGAGCCCAAAATTCAGCGCTTCCCCATCTCGAGCCCACAAAGCAGGTAGAACACCTTTTGTGGTGCCTTTCAGCTGCCTACTGGAGCAATGTAAAAATTATCAACATAACTCTTTTCTGGCACCTTCCCGGGTGCAGTTGTGCATGGGGTGTGTTTGGAACACTTTGTCACCAGCCGAGCCCAAAATTCAGCAGTTCCCCATCTCAGCCCAGAAAGCAGGTAGAACAACTTTTGTGGTTTCTTTCAGCTGCCTACCAGGGTACTGTAAAATCTATGAACAGAACTCCTTTCTGGCACCTTCCCCGGTGGAGTTGTGCATGGGGTGTGTTTGGAACATTTTGTCACCAGCCGAGTCCAAAATTCAGCGATTCCCCATCTCAGCCCAGAAAGCAGGTAGAACAATTTTTGTGGTGTCTTTCAGCTGCCTACCGGGGTACTGTAAAATCTATGAACATAACTCCTTTCTGGCACCTTCCCCGGTGGAGTTGTGCATGGGGTGTGTTTGGAACACTCCGTCACCAGCCGAGTCCAAAATTCAGCTGTTCCCCATCTCAGCCCAGAAAGCAGGTAGAACACCTTTTGTGGTGTCTTTCAGCTGCCTACTGGGGTACTGTAAAAACTACCAACAGAACTCCTTTCTGGCACCTTCCCCGGTGGAGTTGTGCATGGGGTGTGTTTGGAACACTTTGTCACCAGCCGAGCCCAAAATTCAGCAGTTCCCCATCTCAGCCCAGAAAGCAGGTAGAACAACTTTTGTGGTTTCTTTCAGCTGCCTACTGGGGTACTGTAAAATCTATGAACAGAACTCCTTTCTGGCACCTTCCCCGGTGGAGTTGTGCATGGGGTGTGTTTGGAACATTTTGTCACCAGCCGAGTCCAAAATTCAGCAGTTCCCCATCTCAGCCCAGAAAGCAGGTAGAACACCTTTTGTGGTGTCTTTCAGCTGCCTACCGGGGTACTGTAAAAACTACCAACAGAACTCCTTTCTGGCACCTTCCCCGGTGGAGTTGTGCATGGGGTGTGTTTGGAACACTTTGTCACCAGCCAAGTCTAAAATTCAGCAGTTCCCCACCTCAGCCCAGAAAGCAGGTAGAACAACTTTTGTGTTCCTTTCTGCTGCCTACCGGGGTAGTGTAAAAACTACCAAGAGAACTCGTTTCTGGCACCTTCCCCGGTGGAGTTGTGCATGGGGTGTGTTTGGAACACTTTGTCACCAGCCGAGTCCAAAATTCAGCAGTTCCCCATCTCAGCCCAGAAAGCAGGTAGAACAACTTTTGTGGTTTCTTTCAGCTGCCTACTGGGGTACTGTAAAATCTATGAACATAACTCCTTTCTGGCACCTTCCCCGGTGCAGTTGTGCATGGGATGTGTTTGGAACATTTTGTCACCAGCCGAGTCCAAAAGTCAGCGGTTCCCCATCTCAGCCCAGAAAGCAGGTAGAACACCTTTTGTGGTGTCTTTCAGCTGCCTACCGGGGTACTGTAAAAACTACCAACAGAACTCCTTTCTGGCACCTTCCCCGGTGGAGTTGTGCATGGGGTGTGTTTGGAACATTTTGTCACCAGCCAAGTCCAAAATCCAGCCATTCCCCATCTCAGCCCATAAAGCAGGTAGAACAACTATTGCGGTCTCTTTCAGCTGCCTACCGGAGCAATGTAAAAACTACCATCAGAACTCCTTTCTGGCACCTTCCCCGGTGGAGTTGCGCATGCGGTGTGTTTGGAACATTTTGTCACCAGCCGAGTCCAAAAGTCAGCGCTTCCCCATCTCAGCCCAGAAAGCAGGTAGAACAACTTTTGTGGTGTCTTTCAGCTGCATACCGGGGTAGTGTAAGAACTACAAAGAGAACTCCTTTCTGGCACCTTCCCGGGTGGAGTTGTGCATGGGGTGTGTTTGGAACACTTTGTCACCAGCCGAGTCCAAAATTCAGCCACTCCCCATCTCAGCCCAGAAAGCAGGTAGAACAATTTTTGTGGTGTCTTTCAGCTGCCTACCGGGGTACTGTAAAATCTATGAACATAACTCCTTTCTGGCACCTTCCCCGGTGGAGTTGTGCATGGGGTGTGTTTGGAACACTCCGTCACCAGCCGAGTCCAAAATTCAGCACTTCCCCATCTCAGCCCAGAAAGCAGGTAGAACACCTTTTGTGGTGTCTTTCAGCTGCCTACCGGGGTACTGTAAAAACTACCAACAGAACTCCTTTCTGGCACCTTCCCCGGTGGAGTTGTGCATGGGGTGTGTTTGGAACACTTTGTCACAAGCCAAGTCTAAAATTCAGCAGTTCCCCACCTCAGCCCAGAAAGCAGGTAGAACAAGTTTTGTGTTCCTTTCTGCTGCCTACCGGGGTAGTGTAAGAACTACCAAGAGAACTCGTTTCTGGCACCTTCCCCGGTGGAGTTGTGCATGGGGTGTGTTTGGAACACTTTGTCACCAGCCGAGTCCAAAATTCACCAGTTCCCCACCTCAGCCCAGTAAGCAGGTAGAACAACTTTTGTGATGCCTATCAGCTGCCTACTGGAGCAATGTAAAAATTATCAACATAACTCCTTTCTGGCACCTTCCCCGGTGGAGTTGTGCATGGGGTGTGTTTGGAACACTTTGTCACCAGCCGAGTCCAAAATTCAGCAGTTCCCCATCTCAGCCCAGAAAGCAGGTAGAACAACTTTTGTGGTTTCTTTCAGCTGCCTACTGGGGTACTGTAAAATCTATGAACATAACTCCTTTCTGGCACCTTCCCCGGTGCAGTTGTGCATGGGGTGTGTTTGGAACATTTTGTCACCAGCCGAGTCCAAAAGTCAGCGGTTCCCCATCTCAGCCCAGAAAGCAGGTAGAACACCTTTTGTGGTGCCTTTCAGCTGCCTACCGGGGTACTGTAAAAACTACCAACAGAACTCCTTTCTGGCACCTTCCCCGGTGGAGTTGTGCATGGGGTGTGTTTGGAACATTTTGTCACCAGCCAAGTCCAAAATCCAGCCATTCCCCATCTCTAGCCCATAAAGCAGGTAGAACAACTATTGCGGTCTCTTTCAGCTGCCTACCGGAGCAATGTAAAAACTACCATCAGAACTCCTTTCTGGCACCTTCCCCGGTGGAGTTGCGCATGCGGTGTGTTTGGAACATTTTGTCACCAGCCGAGTCCAAAAGTCAGCGCTTCCCCATCTCAGCCCAGAAAGCAGGTAGAACAACTTTTGTGGTGTCTTTCAGCTGCATACCGGGGTAGTGTAAGAACTACAAAGAGAACTCCTTTCTGGCACCTTCCCCGGTGGAGTTGTGCATGGGGTGTGTTTGGAACACTCTTTCACCAGCCGACTCCAAAATTCAGCTGTTCCCCATCTCAGCCCAGAAAGCAGGTAGAACAACTTTTGTGGTGTCTTTCAGCTGCCTACCGGGGTACTGTAAGAACTACCAACAGAATTCCTTTCTGGCACCTTCCCGGGTGGAGTTGTGCATGGGGTGTGTTTGGAACACTTTGTCACCAGCCGAGTCCAAAATTCAGCTGTTCCCCATCTCAGCCCAGAAAGCAGGTAGAACAATTTTTGTGGTGTCTTTCAGCTGCCTACCGGGGTACTGTAAAATCTATGAACATAACTCCTTTCTGGCACCTTCCCCGGTGGAGTTGTGCATGGGGTGTGTTTGGAACACTCCGTCACCAGCCGAGTCCAAAATTCAGCACTTCCCCATCTCAGCCCAGAAAGCAGGTAGAACACCTTTTGTGGTGTCTTTCAGCTGCCTACCGGGGTACTGTAAAAACTACCAACAGAACTCCTTTCTGGCACCTTCCCCGGTGGAGTTGTGCATGGGGTGTGTTTGGAACACTTTGTCACAAGCCAAGTCTAAAATTCAGCAGTTCCCCACCTCAGCCCAGAAAGCAGGTAGAACAAGTTTTGTGTTCCTTTCTGCTGCCTACCGGGGTAGTGTAAAAACTACCAAGAGAACTCGTTTCTGGCACCTTCCCCGGTGGAGTTGTGCATGGGGTGTGTTTGGAACACTTTGTCACCAGCCGAGTCCAAAATTCACCAGTTCCCCACCTCAGCCCAGTAAGCAGGTAGAACAACTTTTGTGATGCCTATCAGCTGCCTACTGGAGCAATGTAAAAATTATCAACATAACTCCTTTCTGGCACCTTCCCCGGTGGAGTTGTGCATGGGGTGTGTTTGGAACACTTTGTCACCAGCCGAGTCCAAAATTCAGCAGTTCCCCATCTCAGCCCAGAAAGCAGGTAGAACAACTTTTGTGGTTTCTTTCAGCTGCCTACTGGGGTACTGTAAAATCTATGAACATAACTCCTTTCTGGCACCTTCCCCGGTGCAGTTGTGCATGGGGTGTGTTTGGAACATTTTGTCACCAGCCGAGTCCAAAAGTCAGCGGTTCCCCATCTCAGCCCAGAAAGCAGGTAGAACACCTTTTGTGGTGCCTTTCAACTGCCTACCGGGGTACTGTAAAAACTACCAACAGAACTCCTTTCTGGCACCTTCCCCGGTGGAGTTGTGCATGGGGTGTGTTTGGAACATTTTGTCACCAGCCAAGTCCAAAATCCAGCCATTCCCCATCTCAGCCCATAAAGCAGGTAGAACAACTATTGCGGTCTCTTTCAGCTGCCTACCGGAGCAATGTAAAAACTACCATCAGAACTCCTTTCTGGCACCTTCCCCGGTGGAGTTGCGCATGCGGTGTGTTTGGAACATTTTGTCACCAGCCGAGTCCAAAAGTCAGCGCTTCCCCATCTCAGCCCAGAAAGCAGGTAGAACAACTTTTGTGGTGTCTTTCAGCTGCATACCGGGGTAGTGTAAGAACTACAAAGAGAACTCCTTTCTGGCACCTTCCCCGGTGGAGTTGTGCATGGGGTGTGTTTGGAACACTCTTTCACCAGCCGACTCCAAAATTCAGCTGTTCCCCATCTCAGCCCAGAAAGCAGGTAGAACAACTTTTCTGGTGTCTTTCAGCTGCCTACCGGGGTACTGTAAGAACTACCAACAGAATTCCTTTCTGGCACCTTCCCGGGTGGAGTTGTGCATGGGGTGTGTTTGGAACACTTTGTCACCAGCCGAGTCCAAAATTCAGCTGTTCCCCATCTCAGCGCAGAAAGCAGGTAGAACAATTTTTGTGGTGTCTTTCAGCTGCCTACCGGGGTACTGTAAAATCTATGAACATAACTCCTTTCTGGCACCTTCCCCGGTGGAGTTGTGCATGGGGTGTGTTTGGAACACTCCGTCACCAGCCGAGTCCAAAATTCAGCACTTCCCCATCTCAGCCCAGAAAGCAGGTAGAACACCTTTTGTGGTGTCTTTCAGCTGCCTACCGGGGTACTGTAAAAACTACCAACAGAACTCCTTTCTGGCACCTTCCCCGGTGGAGTTGTGCATGGGGTGTGTTTGGAACACTTTGTCACCAGCCAAGTCTAAAATTTAGCTGTTCCCCACCTCAGCCCAGAAAGCAGGTAGAACAACTTTTGTGTTCCTTTCTGCTGCCTACCGGGGTAGTGTAAAAACTACCAAGAGAACTCGTTTCTGGCACCTTCCCCGGTGGAGTTGTGCATGGGGTGTGTTTGGAACACTTTGTCACCAGCCGAGTCCAAAATTCAGCAGTTCCCCACCTCAGCCCAGTAAGCAGGTAGAACAACTTTTGTGATGCCTATCAGCTGCCTACTGGAGCAATGTAAAAATTATCAACATAACTCCTTTCTGGCACCTTCCCCGGTGGAGTTGTGCATGGGGTGTGTTTGGAACACTTTGTCACCAGCCGAGTCCAAAATTCAGCAGTTCCCCATCTCAGCCCAGAAAGCAGGTAGAACAACTTTTGTGGTTTCTTTCAGCTGCCTACTGGGGTACTGTAAAATCTATGAACATAACTCCTTTCTGGCACCTTCCCCGGTGCAGTTGTGCATGGGGTGTGTTTGGAACATTTTGTCACCAGCCGAGTCCAAAATTCAGCGGTTCCCCATCTCAGCCCAGAAAGCAGGTAGAACACCTTTTGTGGTGTCTTTCAGCTGCCTACCGGGGTACTGTAAAAACTACCAACAGAACTCCTTTCTGGCACCTTCCCCGGTGGAGTTGTGCATGGGGTGTGTTTGGAACATTTTGTCACCAGCCAAGTCCAAAATCCAGCCATTCCCCATCTCAGCCCATAAAGCAGGTAGAACAACTATTGCGGTCTCTTTCAGCTGCCTACCGGAGCAATGTAAAAACTACCATCAGAACTCCTTTCTGGCACCTTCCCCGGTGGAGTTGCGCATGCGGTGTGTTTGGAACATTTTGTCACCAGCCGAGTCCAAAAGTCAGCGCTTCCCCATCTCAGCCCAGAAAGCAGGTAGAACAACTTTTGTGGTGTCTTTCAGCTGCATACCGGGGTAGTGTAAGAACTACAAAGAGAACTCCTTTCTGACACCTTCCCCGGTGGAGTTGTGCATGGGGTGTGTTTGGAACACTCTTTCACCAGCCGAGTCCAAAATTCAGCTGTTCCCCATCTCAGCCCAGTAAGCAGGTAGAACAATTTTTGTGGTTTCTTTCAGCTGCCTACTGCGGTACTGTAAAATCTATGAACATAACTCCTTTCTGGCACCTTCCCCGGTGGAGTTGTGCATGGGGTGTGTTTGGAACATTTTGTCACCAGTCGCATCCAAAATTCAGCGGTTCCCCATCTCAGCCCAGAAAGCAGGTAGAACACCTTTTGTGGTGTCTTTCAGCTGCCTACCGGGGTGCTGTAAAAACTACCAACAGAACTCCTTTCGGGCACCTTCCCCGGTGGAGTTGTGCATGGGGTGTGTTTGGAACATTTTGTCACCAGCCGAGTCCAAAAGTCAGCAGTTCCCCATCTCAGCCCAGAAAGCAGGTAGAACAACTTTTGTGGTGTCTTTCAGCTGCCTACCGGGGTACTGTAAAAATCTACCAACAGAACTCGTTTCTGGCACCTTCCCCGGTGGAGTTGTGCATGGGGTGTGTTTGGAACATTTTGTCACCAGCCGAGTCCAAAAGTCAGCGCTTCCCCATCTCGAGCCCACAAAGCAGGTAGAACAACTTTTGTGATGCCTTTCAGCTGCCTACTGGAGCAATGTAAAAATTATCAACAGAACTCGTTTCTGGCACCTTCCCCGGTGGAGTTGTGCATGGGGTGTGTTTGGAACACTTTGTCACCAGCCAAGTCTAAAATTCAGCAGTTCCCCACCTCAGCCCAGAAAGCAGGTAGAACAACTTTTGTGTTCCTTTCTGCTGCCTACCGGGGTAGTGTAAAAACTACCAAGAGAACTCGTTTCTGGCACCTTCCCCGGTGGAGTTGTGCATGGGGTGTGTTTGGAACACTTTGTCACCAGCCGAGTCCAAAATTCACCCGTTCCCCACCTCAGCCCAGTAAGCAGGTAGAACAACTTTTGTGATGCCTATCAGCTGCCTACTGGAGCAATGTAAAAATTATCAACATAACTCCTTTCTGGCACCTTCCCCGGTGGAGTTGTGCATGGGGTGTGTTTGGAACACTTTGTCACCAGCCGAGTCCAAAATTCAGCAGTTCCCCATCTCAGCCCAGAAAGCAGGTAGAACAACTTTTGTGGTTTCTTTCAGCTGCCTACTGGGGTACTGTAAAATCTATGAACATAACTCCTTTCTGGCACCTTCCCCGGTGCAGTTGTGCATGGGGTGTGTTTGGAACATTTTGTCACCAGCCGAGTCCAAAAGTCAGCGGTTCCCCATCTCAGCCCAGAAAGCAGGTAGAACACCTTTTGTGGTGTCTTTCAGCTGCCTACCGGGGTACTGTAAAAACTACCAACAGAACTCCTTTCTGGCACCTTCCCCGGTGGAGTTGTGCATGGGGTGTGTTTGGAACATTTTGTCACCAGCCAAGTCCAAAATCCAGCCATTCCCCATCTCAGCCCATAAAGCAGGTAGAACAACTATTGCGGTCTCTTTCAGCTGCCTACCGGAGCAATGTAAAAACTACCAACAGAACTCCTTTCTGGCACCTTCCCCGGTGGAGTTGCGCATGCGGTGTGTTTGGAACATTTTGTCACCAGCCGAGTCCAAAAGTCAGCGCTTCCCCATCTCAGCCCAGAAAGCAGGTAGAACAACTTTTGTGGTGTCTTTCAGCTGCATACCGGGGTAGTGTAAGAACTACAAAGAGAACTCCTTTCTGGCACCTTCCCCGGTGGAGTTGTGCATGGGGTGTGTTTGGAACACTCTTTCACCAGCCGAGTCCAAAATTCAGCTGTTCCCCATCTCAGCCCAGAAAGCAGGTAGAACAACTTTTGTGGTGTCTTTCAGCTGCCTACCGGGGTACTGTAAGAACTACCAACAGAATTCCTTTCTGGCACCTTCCCGGGTGGAGTTGTGCATGGGGTGTGTTTGGAACACTTTGTCACCAGCCGAGTCCAAAATTCAGCTGTTCCCCATCTCAGCCCAGAAAGCAGGTAGAACAATTTTTGTGGTGTCTTTCAGATGCCTACCGGGGTACTGTAAAATCTATGAACATAACTCCTTTCTGGCACCTTCCCCGGTGGAGTTGTGCATGGGGTGTGTTTGGAACACTCCGTCACCAGCCGAGTCCAAAATTCAGCACTTCCCCATCTCAGCCCAGAAAGCAGGTAGAACACCTTTTGTGGTGTCTTTCAGCTGCCTACCGGGGTACTGTAAAAACTACCAACAGAACTCCTTTCTGGCACCTTCCCCGGTGGAGTTGTGCATGGGGTGTGTTTGGAACACTTTGTCACAAGCCAAGTCTAAAATTCAGCAGTTCCCCACCTCAGCCCAGAAAGCAGGTAGAACAAGTTTTGTGTTCCTTTCTGCTGCCTACTGGGGTACTGTAAGAACTACCAACATAACTCGTTTCTGGCACCTTCCCCGGTGGAGTTGTGCATGGGGTGTGTTTGGAACGCTTTGTCACCAGCCGAGTCCAAAATTCACCAGTTCCCCACCTCAGCCCAGTAAGCAGGTAGAACAACTTTTGTGATGCCTATCAGCTGCCTACTGGAGCAATGTAAAAATTATCAACATAACTCCTTTCTGGCACCTTCCCCGGTGGAGTTGTGCATGGGGTGTGTTTGGAACACTTTGTCACCAGCCGAGTCCAAAATTCAGCAGTTCCCCATCTCAGCCCAGAAAGCAGGTAGAACAATTTTTGTGGTGTCTTTCAGCTGCCTACCGGGGTACTGTAAAATCTATGAACATAACTCCTTTCTGGCACCTTCCCCGGTGGAGTTGTGCATGGGGTGTGTTTGGAACACTCCGTCACCAGCCGAGTCCAAAATTCAGCCTTTCCCCATCTCAGCCCAGAAAGCAGGTAGAACACCTTTTGTGGTGCCTTTCAGCTGCCTACCGGAGCAATGTAAGAACTACCAACAGAACTCCTTTCTGGCACCTTCCCCGGTGGAGTTGTGCATGGGGTGTGTTTGGAACACTTTGTCACAAGCCAAGTCCAAAATTCAGCAGTTCCCCACCTCAGCCCAGAAAGCAGGTAGAACAAGTTTTGTGTTCCTTTCTGCTGCCTACCGGGGTAGGTTAAGAACTACCAAGAGAACTCGTTTCTGGCACCTTCCCCGGTGGAGTTGTGCATGGGGTGTGTTTGGAACACTTTGTCACCAGCCGAGTCCAAAATTCACCAGTTCCCCACCTCAGCCCAGTAAGCAGGTAGAACAACTTTTGTGATGCCTATCAGCTGCCTACTGGAGCAATGTAAAAATTATCAACATAACTCCTTTCTGGCACCTTCCCCGGTGGAGTTGTGCATGGGGTGTGTTTGGAACACTTTGTCACCAGCCGAGTCCAAAATTCAGCAGTTCCCCATCTCAGCCCAGAAAGCAGGTAGAACAACTTTTGTGGTTTCTTTCAGCTGCCTACTGGGGTACTGTAAAATCTATGAACAGAACTCCTTTCTGGCACCTTCCCCGGTGCAGTTGTGCATGGGGTGTGTTTGGAACATTTTGTCACCAGCCGAGTCCAAAAGTCAGCGGTTCCCCATCTCAGCCCAGAAAGCAGGTAGAACACCTTTTGTGGTGCCTTTCAGCTGCCTACCGGGGTACTGTAAAAACTACCAACAGAACTCCTTTCTGGCACCTTCCCCGGTGGAGTTGTGCATGGGGTGTGTTTGGAACATTTTGTCACCAGCCAAGTCCAAAATCCAGCCATTCCCCATCTCAGCCCATAAAGCAGGTAGAACAACTTTTGTGATGCCTTTCAGCTGCCTACCGGAGCAATGTAAAAACTACCATCAGAACTCCTTTCTGGCACCTTCCCCGGTGGAGTTGCGCGTGCGGTGTGTTTGGAACATTTTGTCACCAGCCGAGTCCAAAAGTCAGCGCTTCCCCATCTCAGCCCAGAAAGCAGGTAGAACAACTTTTGTGGTGTCTTTCAGCTGCATACCGGGGTAGTGTAAGAACTACAAAGAGAACTCCTTTCTGGCACCTTCCCCGGTGGAGTTGTGCATGGGGTGTGTTTGGAACACTTTGTCACCAGCCGAGTCCAAAATTCAGCTGTTCCCCATCTCAGCCCAGAAAGCAGGTAGAACAACTTTTGTGATGCCTATCAGCTGCCTACTGGAGCAATGTAAAAATTATCAACATAACTCCTTTCTGGCACCTTCCCCGGTGGAGTTGTGCATGGGGTGTGTTTGGAACACTTTGTCACCAGCCGAGTCCAAAATTCAGCAGTTCCCCATCTCAGCCCAGAAAGCAGGTAGAACAACTTTTGTGGTTTCTTTCAGCTGCCTACTGGGGTACTGTAAAATCTATGAACATAACTCCTTTCTGGCACCTTCCCCGGTGCAGTTGTGCATGGGGTGTGTTTGGAACATTTTGTCACCAGCCGAGTCCAAAAGTCAGCGGTTCCCCATCTCAGCCCAGAAAGCAGGTAGAACACCTTTTGTGGTGTCTTTCAGCTGCCTACCGGGGTACTGTAAAAACTACCAACAGAACTCCTTTCTGGCACCTTCCCCGGTGGAGTTGTGCATGGGGTGTGTTTGGAACACTCCGTCACCAGCCGAGTCCAAAATTCAGCCTTTCCCCATCTCAGCCCAGAAAGCAGGTAGAACACCTTTTGTGGTGCCTTTCAGCTGCCTACCGGAGCAATGTAAGAACTACCAACAGAACTCCTTTCTGGCACCTTCCCCGGTGGAGTTGTGCATGGGGTGTGTTTGGAACACTTTGTCACAAGCCAAGTCTAAAATTCAGCAGTTCCCCACCTCAGCCCAGAAAGCAGGTAGAACAAGTTTTGTGTTCCTTTCTGCTGCCTACCGGGGTAGGTTAAGAACTACCAAGAGAACTCGTTTCTGGCACCTTCCCCGGTGGAGTTGTGCATGGGGTGTGTTTGGAACACTTTGTCACCAGCCGAGTCCAAAATTCACCAGTTCCCCACCTCAGCCCAGTAAGCAGGTAGAACAACTTTTGTGATGCCTATCAGCTGCCTACTGGAGCAATGTAAAAATTATCAACATAACTCCTTTCTGGCACCTTCCCCGGTGGAGTTGTGCATGGGGTGTGTTTGGAACACTTTGTCACCAGCCGAGTCCAAAATTCAGCAGTTCCCCATCTCAGCCCAGAAAGCAGGTAGAACAACTTTTGTGGTTTCTTTCAGCTGCCTACTGGGGTACTGTAAAATCTATGAACAGAACTCCTTTCTGGCACCTTCCCCGGTGCAGTTGTGCATGGGGTGTGTTTGGAACATTTTGTCACCAGCCGAGTCCAAAAGTCAGCGGTTCCCCATCTCAGCCCAGAAAGCAGGTAGAACACCTTTTGTGGTGCCTTTCAGCTGCCTACCGGGGTACTGTAAAAACTACCAACAGAACTCCTTTCTGGCACCTTCCCCGGTGGAGTTGTGCATGGGGTGTGTTTGGAACATTTTGTCACCAGCCAAGTCCAAAATCCAGCCATTCCCCATCTCAGCCCATAAAGCAGGTAGAACAACTTTTGTGATGCCTTTCAGCTGCCTACCGGAGCAATGTAAAAACTACCATCAGAACTCCTTTCTGGCACCTTCCCCGGTGGAGTTGCGCGTGCGGTGTGTTTGGAACATTTTGTCACCAGCCGAGTCCAAAAGTCAGCGCTTCCCCATCTCAGCCCAGAAAGCAGGTAGAACAACTTTTGTGGTGTCTTTCAGCTGCATACCGGGGTAGTGTAAGAACTACAAAGAGAACTCCTTTCTGGCACCTTCCCCGGTGGAGTTGTGCATGGGGTGTGTTTGGAACACTTTGTCACCAGCCGAGTCCAAAATTCAGCTGTTCCCCATCTCAGCCCAGAAAGCAGGTAGAACAACTTTTGTGATGCCTATCAGCTGCCTACTGGAGCAATGTAAAAATTATCAACATAACTCCTTTCTGGCACCTTCCCCGGTGGAGTTGTGCATGGGGTGTGTTTGGAACACTTTGTCACCAGCCGAGTCCAAAATTCAGCAGTTCCCCATCTCAGCCCAGAAAGCAGGTAGAACAACTTTTGTGGTTTCTTTCAGCTGCCTACTGGGGTACTGTAAAATCTATGAACATAACTCCTTTCTGGCACCTTCCCCGGTGCAGTTGTGCATGGGGTGTGTTTGGAACATTTTGTCACCAGCCGAGTCCAAAAGTCAGCGGTTCCCCATCTCAGCCCAGAAAGCAGGTAGAACACCTTTTGTGGTGTCTTTCAGCTGCCTACCGGGGTACTGTAAAAACTACCAACAGAACTCCTTTCTGGCACCTTCCCCGGTGGAGTTGTGCATGGGGTGTGTTTGGAACATTTTGTCACCAGCCAAGTCCAAAATCCAGCCATTCCCCATCTCAGCCCATAAAGCAGGTAGAACAACTATTGCGGTCTCTTTCAGCTGCCTACCGGAGCAATGTAAAAACTACCATCAGAACTCCTTTCTGGCACCTTCCCCGGTGGAGTTGCGCATGCGGTGTGTTTGGAACATTTTGTCACCAGCCGAGTCCAAAAGTCAGCGCTTCCCCATCTCAGCCCAGAAAGCAGGTAGAACAACTTTTGTGGTGTCTTTCAGCTGCATACCGGGGTAGTGTAAGAACTACAAAGAGAACTCCTTTCTGACACCTTCCCCGGTGGAGTTGTGCATGGGGTGTGTTTGGAACACTCTTTCACCAGCCGAGTCCAAAATTCAGCTGTTCCCCATCTCAGCCCAGTAAGCAGGTAGAACAATTTTTGTGGTTTCTTTCAGCTGCCTACTGCGGTACTGTAAAATCTATGAACATAACTCCTTTCTGGCACCTTCCCCGGTGGAGTTGTGCATGGGGTGTGTTTGGAACATTTTGTCACCAGCCGAGTCCAAAATTCAGCGGTTCCCCATCTCAGCCCAGAAAGCAGGTAGAACACCTTTTGTGGTGTCTTTCAGCTGCCTACCGGGGTGCTGTAAAAACTACCAACAGAACTCCTTTCGGGCACCTTCCCCGGTGGAGTTGTGCATGGGGTGTGTTTGGAACATTTTGTCACCAGCCGAGTCCAAAAGTCAGCAGTTCCCCATCTCAGCCCAGAAAGCAGGTAGAACAACTTTTGTGGTGTCTTTCAGCTGCCTACCGGGGTACTGTAAAAATCTACCAACAGAACTCGTTTCTGGCACCTTCCCCGGTGGAGTTGTGCATGGGGTGTGTTTGGAACACTTTGTCACCAGCCGAGTCCAAAAGTCAGCGCTTCCCCATCTCGAGCCCACAAAGCAGGTAGAACAACTTTTGTGATGCCTTTCAGCTGCCTACTGGAGCAATGTAAAAATTATCAACAGAACTCGTTTCTGGCACCTTCCCCGGTGGAGTTGTGCATGGGGTGTGTTTGGAACACTTTGTCACCAGCCGAGTCCAAAATTCAGCAGTTCCCCATCTCAGCCCAGAAAGCAGGTAGAACAACTTTTGTGGTTTCTTTCAGCTGCCTACTGGGGTACTGTAAAATCTATGAACAGAACTCCTTTCTGGCACCTTCCCCGGTGGAGTTGTGCATGGGGTGTGTTTGGAACATTTTGTCACCAGCCGAGTCCAAAATTCAGCAGTTCCCCATCTCAGCCCAGAAAGCAGGTAGAACACCTTTTGTGGTGTCTTTCAGCTGCCTACCGGGGTACTGTAAAAACTACCAACAGAACTCCTTTCTGGCACCTTCCCCGGTGGAGTTGTGCATGGGGTGTGTTTGGAACACTTTGTCACCAGCCAAGTCTAAAATTCAGCAGTTCCCCACCTCAGCCCAGAAAGCAGGTAGAACAACTTTTGTGTTCCTTTCTGCTGCCTACCGGGGTAGTGTAAAAACTACCAAGAGAACTCGTTTCTGGCACCTTCCCCGGTGGAGTTGTGCATGGGGTGTGTTTGGAACACTTTGTCACCAGCCGAGTCCAAAATTCACCCGTTCCCCACCTCAGCCCAGTAAGCAGGTAGAACAACTTTTGTGATGCCTATCAGCTGCCTACTGGAGCAATGTAAAAATTATCAACATAACTCCTTTCTGGCACCTTCCCCGGTGGAGTTGTGCATGGGGTGTGTTTGGAACACTTTGTCACCAGCCGAGTCCAAAATTCAGCAGTTCCCCATCTCAGCCCAGAAAGCAGGTAGAACAACTTTTGTGGTTTCTTTCAGCTGCCTACTGGGGTACTGTAAAATCTATGAACATAACTCCTTTCTGGCACCTTCCCCGGTGCAGTTGTGCATGGGGTGTGTTTGGAACATTTTGTCACCAGCCGAGTCCAAAAGTCAGCGGTTCCCCATCTCAGCCCAGAAAGCAGGTAGAACACCTTTTGTGGTGTCTTTCAGCTGCCTACCGGGGTACTGTAAAAACTACCAACAGAACTCCTTTCTGGCACCTTCCCCGGTGGAGTTGTGCATGGGGTGTGTTTGGAACACTCTTTCACCAGCCGAGTCCAAAATTCAGCTGTTCCCCATCTCAGCCCAGTAAGCAGGTAGAACAATTTTTGTGGTTTCTTTCAGCTGCCTACTGCGGTACTGTAAAATCTATGAACATAACTCCTTTCTGGCACCTTCCCCGGTGGAGTTGTGCATGGGGTGTGTTTGGAACATTTTGTCACCAGTCGCATCCAAAATTCAGCGGTTCCCCATCTCAGCCCAGAAAGCAGGTAGAACACCTTTTGTGGTGTCTTTCAGCTGCCTACCGGGGTGCTGTAAAAACTACCAACAGAACTCCTTTCGGGCACCTTCCCCGGTGGAGTTGTGCATGGGGTGTGTTTGGAACATTTTGTCACCAGCCGAGTCCAAAAGTCAGCAGTTCCCCATCTCAGCCCAGAAAGCAGGTAGAACAACTTTTGTGGTGTCTTTCAGCTGCCTACCGGGGTACTGTAAAAATCTACCAACAGAACTCGTTTCTGGCACCTTCCCCGGTGGAGTTGTGCATGGGGTGTGTTTGGAACATTTTGTCACCAGCCGAGTCCAAAAGTCAGCGCTTCCCCATCTCGAGCCCACAAAGCAGGTAGAACAACTTTTGTGATGCCTTTCAGCTGCCTACTGGAGCAATGTAAAAATTATCAACAGAACTCGTTTCTGGCACCTTCCCCGGTGGAGTTGTGCATGGGGTGTGTTTGGAACATTTTGTCACCAGCCGAGTCCAAAATTCAGCAGTTCCCCATCTCAGCCCAGAAAGCAGGTAGAACACCTTTTGTGGTGTCTTTCAGCTGCCTACCGGGGTACTGTAAAAACTACCAACAGAACTCCTTTCTGGCACCTTCCCCGGTGGAGTTGTGCATGGGGTGTGTTTGGAACACTTTGTCACCAGCCAAGTCTAAAATTCAGCAGTTCCCCACCTCAGCCCAGAAAGCAGGTAGAACAACTTTTGTGTTCTTTTCTGCTGCCTACCGGGGTAGTGTAAAAACTACCAAGAGAACTCGTTTCTGGCACCTTCCCCGGTGGAGTTGTGCATGGGGTGTGTTTGGAACACTTTGTCACCAGCCGAGTCCAAAATTCACCCGTTCCCCACCTCAGCCCAGTAAGCAGGTAGAACAACTTTTGTGATGCCTATCAGCTGCCTACTGGAGCAATGTAAAAATTATCAACATAACTCCTTTCTGGCACCTTCCCCGGTGGAGTTGTGCATGGGGTGTGTTTGGAACACTTTGTCACCAGCCGAGTCCAAAATTCAGCAGTTCCCCATCTCAGCCCAGAAAGCAGGTAGAACAACTTTTGTGGTTTCTTTCAGCTGCCTACTGGGGTACTGTAAAATCTATGAACATAACTCCTTTCTGGCACCTTCCCCGGTGCAGTTGTGCATGGGGTGTGTTTGGAACATTTTGTCACCAGCCGAGTCCAAAAGTCAGCGGTTCCCCATCTCAGCCCAGAAAGCAGGTAGAACACCTTTTGTGGTGTCTTTCAGCTGCCTACCGGGGTACTGTAAAAACTACCAACAGAACTCCTTTCTGGCACCTTCCCCGGTGGAGTTGTGCATGGGGTGTGTTTGGAACATTTTGTCACCAGCCAAGTCCAAAATCCAGCCATTCCCCATCTCAGCCCATAAAGCAGGTAGAACAACTATTGCGGTCTCTTTCAGCTGCCTACCGGAGCAATGTAAAAACTACCATCAGAACTCCTTTCTGGCACCTTCCCCGGTGGAGTTGCGCATGCGGTGTGTTTGGAACATTTTGTCACCAGCCGAGTCCAAAAGTCAGCGCTTCCCCATCTCAGCCCAGAAAGCAGGTAGAACAACTTTTGTGGTGTCTTTCAGCTGCATACCGGGGTAGTGTAAGAACTACAAAGAGAACTCCTTTCTGGCACCTTCCCCGGTGGAGTTGTGCATGGGGTGTGTTTGGAACACTCTTTCACCAGCCGAGTCCAAAATTCAGCTGTTCCCCATCTCAGCCCAGAAAGCAGGTAGAACAACTTTTGTGGTGTCTTTCAGCTGCCTACCGGGGTACTGTAAGAACTACCAACAGAATTCCTTTCTGGCACCTTCCCGGGTGGAGTTGTGCATGGGGTGTGTTTGGAACACTTTGTCACCAGCCGAGTCCAAAATTCAGCTGTTCCCCATCTCAGCCCAGAAAGCAGGTAGAACAATTTTTGTGGTGTCTTTCAGCTGCCTACCGGGGTACTGTAAAATCTATGAACATAACTCCTTTCTGGCACCTTCCCCGGTGGAGTTGTGCATGGGGTGTGTTTGGAACACTCCGTCACCAGCCGAGTCCAAAATTCAGCACTTCCCCATCTCAGCCCAGAAAGCAGGTAGAACACCTTTTGTGGTGTCTTTCAGCTGCCTACCGGGGTACTGTAAAAACTACCAACAGAACTCCTTTCTGGCACCTTCCCCGGTGCAGTTGTGCATGGGGTGTGTTTGGAACACTTTGTCACAAGCCAAGTCTAAAATTCAGCAGTTCCCCACCTCAGCCCAGAAAGCAGGTAGAACAAGTTTTGTGTTCCTTTCTGCTGCCTACCAGGGTAGTGTAAGAACTACCAACATAACTCGTTTCTGGCACCTTCCCCGGTGGAGTTGTGCATGGGGTGTGTTTGGAACACTTTGTCACCAGCCGAGTCCAAAATTCACCAGTTGCCCACCTCAGCCCAGTAAGCAGGTAGAACAACTTTTGTGATGCCTATCAGCTGCCTACTGGAGCAATGTAAAAATTATCAACATAACTCCTTTCTGGCACCTTCCCCGGTGGAGTTGTGCATGGGGTGTGTTTGGAACACTTTGTCACCAGCCGAGTCCAAAATTCAGCAGTTCCCCATCTCAGCCCAGAAAGCAGGTAGAACAATTTTTGTGGTGTCTTTCAGCTGCCTACCGGGGTACTGTAAAATCTATGAACATAACTCCTTTCTGGCACCTTCCCCGGTGCAGTTGTGCATGGGGTGTGTTTGGAACACTTTGTCACCAGCCGAGTCCAAAATTCAGCAGTTCCCCATCTCAGCCCAGAAAGCAGGTAGAACACCTTTTGTGGTGCCTTTCAGCTGCCTACCGGAGCAATGTAAGAACTACCAACAGAACTCCTTTCTGGCACCTTCCCCGGTGGAGTTGTGCATGGGGTGTGTTTGGAACACTTTGTCACAAGCCAAGTCTAAAATTCAGCAGTTCCCCACCTCAGCCCAGAAAGCAGGTAGAACAAGTTTTGTGTTCCTTTCTGCTGCCTACCGGGGTAGTGTAAGAACTACCAAGAGAACTCGTTTCTGGCACCTTCCCCGGTGGAGTTGTGCATGGGGTGTGTTTGGAACACTTTGTCACCAGCCGAGTCCAAAATTCACCAGTTCCCCACCTCAGCCCAGTAAGCAGGTAGAACAACTTTTGTGATGCCTATCAGCTGCCTACTGGAGCAATGTAAAAATTATCAACATAACTCCTTTCTGGCACCTTCCCCGGTGGAGTTGTGCATGGGGTGTGTTTGGAACACTTTGTCACCAGCCGAGTCCAAAATTCAGCAGTTCCCCATCTCAGCCCAGAAAGCAGGTAGAACAACTTTTGTGGTTTCTTTCAGCTGCCTACTGGGGTACTGTAAAATCTATGAACAGAACTCCTTTCTGGCACCTTCCCCGGTGCAGTTGTGCATGGGGTGTGTTTGGAACATTTTGTCACCAGCCGAGTCCAAAAGTCAGCGGTTCCCCATCTCAGCCCAGAAAGCAGGTAGAACACCTTTTGTGGTGCCTTTCAGCTGCCTACCGGGGTACTGTAAAAACTACCAACAGAACTCCTTTCTGGCACCTTCCCCGGTGGAGTTGTGCATGGGGTGTGTTTGGAACATTTTGTCACCAGCCAAGTCCAAAATCCAGCCATTCCCCATCTCAGCCCATAAAGCAGGTAGAACAACTATTGCGGTCTCTTTCAGCTGCCTACCGGAGCAATGTAAAAACTACCATCAGAACTCCTTTCTGGCACCTTCCCCGGTGGAGTTGCGCATGCGGTGTGTTTGGAACATTTTGTCACCAGCCGAGTCCAAAAGTCAGCGCTTCCCCATCTCAGCCCAGAAAGCAGGTAGAACAACTTTTGTGGTGTCTTTCAGCTGCATACCGGGGTAGTGTAAGAACTACAAAGAGAACTCCTTTCTGGCACCTTCCCCGGTGGAGTTGTGCATGGGGTGTGTTTGGAACACTCTTTCACCAGCCGACTCCAAAATTCAGCTGTTCCCCATCTCAGCCCAGAAAGCAGGTAGAACAACTTTTCTGGTGTCTTTCAGCTGCCTACCGGGGTACTGTAAGAACTACCAACAGAATTCCTTTCTGGCACCTTCCCGGGTGGAGTTGTGCATGGGGTGTGTTTGGAACACTTTGTCACCAGCCGAGTCCAAAATTCAGCTGTTCCCCATCTCAGCCCAGAAAGCAGGTAGAACAATTTTTGTGGTGTCTTTCAGCTGCCTACCGGGGTACTGTAAAATCTATGAACTAACTCCTTTCTGGCACCTTCCCCGGTGGAGTTGTGCATGGGGTGTGTTTGGAACACTCCGTCACCAGCCGAGTCCAAAATTCAGCACTTCCCCATCTCAGCCCAGAAAGCAGGTAGAACACCTTTTGTGGTGTCTTTCAGCTGCCTACCGGGGTACTGTAAAAACTACCAACAGAACTCCTTTCTGGCACCTTCCCCGGTGGAGTTGTGCATGGGGTGTGTTTGGAACACTTTGTCACCAGCCAAGTCTAAAATTCAGCAGTTCCCCACCTCAGCCCAGAAAGCAGGTAGAACAACTTTTGTGTTCCTTTCTGCTGCCTACCGGGGTAGTGTAAAAACTACCAAGAGAACTCGTTTCTGGCACCTTCCCCGGTGGAGTTGTGCATGGGGTGTGTTTGGAACACTTTGTCACCAGCCGAGTCCAAAATTCACCAGTTCCCCACCTCAGCCCAGTAAGCAGGTAGAACAACTTTTGTGATGCCTATCAGCTGCCTACTGGAGCAATGTAAAAATTATCAACATAACTCCTTTCTGGCACCTTCCCCGGTGGAGTTGTGCATGGGGTGTGTTTGGAACACTTTGTCACCAGCCGAGTCCAAAATTCAGCAGTTCCCCATCTCAGCCCAGAAAGCAGGTAGAACAACTTTTGTGGTTTCTTTCAGCTGCCTACTGGGGTACTGTAAAATCTATGAACATAACTCCTTTCTGGCACCTTCCCCGGTGCAGTTGTGCATGGGGTGTGTTTGGAACATTTTGTCACCAGCCGAGTCCAAAAGTCAGCGGTTCCCCATCTCAGCCCAGAAAGCAGGTAGAACACCTTTTGTGGTGTCTTTCAGCTGCCTACCGGGGTACTGTAAAAACTACCAACAGAACTCCTTTCTGGCACCTTCCCCGGTGGAGTTGTGCATGGGGTGTGTTTGGAACATTTTGTCACCAGCCAAGTCCAAAATCCAGCCATTCCCCATCTCAGCCCATAAAGCAGGTAGAACAACTATTGCGGTCTCTTTCAGCTGCCTACCGGAGCAATGTAAAAACTACCATCAGAACTCCTTTCTGGCACCTTCCCCAGTGGAGTTGCGCATGCGGTGTGTTTGGAACATTTTGTCACCAGCCGAGTCCAAAAGTCAGCGCTTCCCCATCTCAGCCCAGAAAGCAGGTAGAACAACTTTTGTGGTGTCTTTCAGCTGCATACCGGGGTAGTGTAAGAACTACAAAGAGAACTCCTTTCTGGCACCTTCCCCGGTGGAGTTGTGCATGGGGTGTGTTTGGAACACTCTTTCACCAGCCGAGTCCAAAATTCAGCTGTTCCCCATCTCAGCCCAGAAAGCAGGTAGAACAACTTTTGTGGTGCCTTTCAGCTGCCTACCGGGGTACTGTAAGAACTACCAACAGAATTCCTTTCTGGCACCTTCCCGGGTGGAGTTGTGCATGGGGTGTGTTTGGAACACTTTGTCACCAGCCGAGTCCAAAATTCAGCTGTTCCCCATCTCAGCCCAGAAAGCAGGTAGAACAACTTTTGTGGTGCCTTTCAGATGCCTACCGGGGTACTGTAAAATCTATGAACAGAACTCCTTTCTGGCACCTTCCGCGGTGGAGTTGTGCATGGGGTGTGTTTGGAACACTCCGTCACCAGCCGAGTCCAAAATTCAGCACTTCCCCATCTCAGCCCAGAAAGCAGGTAGAACACCTTTTGTGTTGTCTTTCAGCTGCCTACCGGGGTACTGTAAAAACTACCAACAGAACTCCTTTCTGGCACCTTCCCCGGTGGAGTTGTGCATGGGGTGTGTTTGGAACACTTTGTCACAAGCCAAGTCTAAAATTCAGCAGTTCCCCACCTCAGCCCAGAAAGCAGGTAGAACAAGTTTTGTGTTCCTTTCTGCTGCCTACCGGGGTAGTGTAAGAACTACCAAGAGAACTCGTTTCTGGCACCTTCCCCGGTGGAGTTGTGCATGGGGTGTGTTTGGAACACTTTGTCACCAGCCGAGTCCAAAATTCACCAGTTCCCCACCTCAGCCCAGTAAGCAGGTAGAACAACTTTTGTGATGCCTATCAGCTGCCTACTGGAGCAATGTAAAAATTATCAACATAACTCCTTTCTGGCACCTTCCCCGGTGGAGTTGTGCATGGGGTGTGTTTGGAACACTTTGTCACCAGCCGAGTCCAAAATTCAGCAGTTCCCCATCTCAGCCCAGAAAGCAGGTAGAACAACTTTTGTGGTTTCTTTCAGCTGCCTACTGGGGTACTGTAAAATCTATGAACATAACTCCTTTCTGGCACCTTCCCCGGTGCAGTTGTGCATGGGGTGTGTTTGGAACATTTTGTCACCAGCCGAGTCCAAAAGTCAGCGGTTCCCCATCTCAGCCCAGAAAGCAGGTAGAACACCTTTTGTGGTGTCTTTCAGCTGCCTACCGGGGTACTGTAAAAACTACCAACAGAACTCCTTTCTGGCACCTTCCCCGGTGGAGTTGTGCATGGGGTGTGTTTGGAACATTTTGTCACCAGCCAAGTCCAAAATCCAGCCATTCCCCATCTCAGCCCATAAAGCAGGTAGAACAACTATTGCGGTCTCTTTCAGCTGCCTACCGGAGCAATGTAAAAACTACCATCAGAACTCCTTTCTGGCACCTTCCCCGGTGGAGTTGCGCATGCGGTGTGTTTGGAACATTTTGTCACCAGCCGAGTCCAAAAGTCAGCGCTTCCCCATCTCAGCCCAGAAAGCAGGTAGAACAACTTTTGTGGTGTCTTTCAGCTGCATACCGGGGTAGTGTAAGAACTACAAAGAGAACTCCTTTCTGGCACCTTCCCCGGTGGAGTTGTGCATGGGGTGTGTTTGGAACACTCTTTCACCAGCCGACTCCAAAATTCAGCTGTTCCCCATCTCAGCCCAGAAAGCAGGTAGAACAACTTTTCTGGTGTCTTTCAGCTGCCTACCGGGGTACTGTAAGAACTACCAACAGAATTCCTTTCTGGCACCTTCCCGGGTGGAGTTGTGCATGGGGTGTGTTTGGAACACTTTGTCACCAGCCGAGTCCAAAATTCAGCTGTTCCCCATCTCAGCCCAGAAAGCAGGTAGAACAATTTTTGTGGTGTCTTTCAGCTGCCTACCGGGGTACTGTAAAAACTACCAACAGAACTCCTTTCTGGCACCTTCCCCGGTGGAGTTGTGCATGGGGTGTGTTTGGAACACTCCGTCACCAGCCGAGTCCAAAATTCAGCACTTCCCCATCTCAGCCCAGAAAGCAGGTAGAACACCTTTTGTGGTGTCTTTCAGCTGCCTACCGGGGTACTGTAAAAACTACCAACAGAACTCCTTTCTGGCACCTTCCCCGGTGGAGTTGTGCATGGGGTGTGTTTGGAACACTTTGTCACAAGCCAAGTCTAAAATTCAGCAGTTCCCCACCTCAGCCCAGAAAGCAGGTAGAACAAGTTTTGTGTTCCTTTCTGCTGCCTACCGGGGTAGTGTAAGAACTACCAAGAGAACTCGTTTCTGGCACCTTCCCCGGTGGAGTTGTGCATGGGGTGTGTTTGGAACACTTTGTCACCAGCCGAGTCCAAAATTCACCAGTTCCCCACCTCAGCCCAGTAAGCAGGTAGAACAACTTTTGTGATGCCTATCAGCTGCCTACTGGAGCAATGTAAAAATTATCAACATAACTCCTTTCTGGCACCTTCCCCGGTGGAGTTGTGCATGGGGTGTGTTTGGAACACTTTGTCACCAGCCGAGTCCAAAATTCAGCAGTTCCCCATCTCAGCCCAGAAAGCAGGTAGAACAACTTTTGTGGTTTCTTTCAGCTGCCTACTGGGGTACTGTAAAATCTATGAACATAACTCCTTTCTGGCACCTTCCCCGGTGCAGTTGTGCATGGGGTGTGTTTGGAACATTTTGTCACCAGCCGAGTCCAAAAGTCAGCGGTTCCCCATCTCAGCCCAGAAAGCAGGTAGAACACCTTTTGTGGTGCCTTTCAGCTGCCTACCGGGGTACTGTAAAAACTACCAACAGAACTCCTTTCTGGCACCTTCCCCGGTGGAGTTGTGCATGGGGTGTGTTTGGAACACTTTGTCACAAGCCAAGTCTAAAATTCAGCAGTTCCCCACCTCAGCCCAGAAAGCAGGTAGAACAAGTTTTGTGTTCCTTTCTGCTGCCTACCGGGGTAGTGTAAGAACTACCAAGAGAACTCGTTTCTGGCACCTTCCCCGGTGGAGTTGTGCATGGGGTGTGTTTGGAACACTTTGTCACCAGCCGAGTCCAAAATTCACCAGTTCCCCACCTCAGCCCAGTAAGCAGGTAGAACAACTTTTGTGATGCCTATCAGCTGCCTACTGGAGCAATGTAAAAATTATCAACATAACTCCTTTCTGGCACCTTCCCCGGTGGAGTTGTGCATGGGGTGTGTTTGGAACACTTTGTCACCAGCCGAGTCCAAAATTCAGCAGTTCCCCATCTCAGCCCAGAAAGCAGGTAGAACAACTTTTGTGGTTTCTTTCAGCTGCCTACTGGGGTACTGTAAAATCTATGAACATAACTCCTTTCTGGCACCTTCCCCGGTGCAGTTGTGCATGGGGTGTGTTTGGAACATTTTGTCACCAGCCGAGTCCAAAAGTCAGCGGTTCCCCATCTCAGCCCAGAAAGCAGGTAGAACACCTTTTGTGGTGCCTTTCAGCTGCCTACCGGGGTACTGTAAAAACTACCAACAGAACTCCTTTCTGGCACCTTCCCCGGTGGAGTTGTGCATGGGGTGTGTTTGGAACATTTTGTCACCAGCCAAGTCCAAAATCCAGCCATTCCCCATCTCAGCCCATAAAGCAGGTAGAACAACTATTGCGGTCTCTTTCAGCTGCCTACCGGAGCAATGTAAAAACTACCATCAGAACTCCTTTCTGGCACCTTCCCCGGTGGAGTTGCGCATGCGGTGTGTTTGGAACATTTTGTCACCAGCCGAGTCCAAAAGTCAGCGCTTCCCCATCTCAGCCCAGAAAGCAGGTAGAACAACTTTTGTGGTGTCTTTCAGCTGCATACCGGGGTAGTGTAAGAACTACAAAGAGAACTCCTTTCTGGCACCTTCCCCGGTGGAGTTGTGCATGGGGTGTGTTTGGAACACTCTGTCACCAGCCGACTCCAAAATTCAGCTGTTCCCCATCTCAGCCCAGAAAGCAGGTAGAACAACTTTTCTGGTGTCTTTCAGCTGCCTACCGGGGTACTGTAAGAACTACCAACAGAATTCCTTTCTGGCACCTTCCCGGGTGGAGTTGTGCATGGGGTGTGTTTGGAACACTTTGTTACCAGCCGAGTCCAAAATTCAGCTGTTCCCCATCTCAGCCCAGAAAGCAGGTAGAACAATTTTTGTGGTGTCTTTCAGCTGCCTACCGGGGTACTGTAAAAACTACCAACAGAACTCCTTTCTGGCACCTTCCCCGGTGGAGTTGTGCATGGGGTGTGTTTGGAACACTCCGTCACCAGCCGAGTCCAAAATTCAGCACTTCCCCATCTCAGCCCAGAAAGCAGGTAGAACACCTTTTGTGGTGTCTTTCAGCTGCCTACCGGGGTACTGTAAAAACTACCAACAGAACTCCTTTCTGGCACCTTCCCCGGTGGAGTTGTGCATGGGGTGTGTTTGGAACACTTTGTCACAAGCCAAGTCTAAAATTCAGCAGTTCCCCACCTCAGCCCAGAAAGCAGGTAGAACAAGTTTTGTGTTCCTTTCTGCTGCCTACCGGGGTAGTGTAAGAACTACCAAGAGAACTCGTTTCTGGCACCTTCCCCGGTGGAGTTGTGCATGGGGTGTGTTTGGAACACTTTGTCACCAGCCGAGTCCAAAATTCACCAGTTCCCCACCTCAGCCCAGTAAGCAGGTAGAACAACTTTTGTGATGCCTATCAGCTGCCTACTGGAGCAATGTAAAAATTATCAACATAACTCCTTTCTGGCACCTTCCCCGGTGGAGTTGTGCATGGGGTGTGTTTGGAACACTTTGTCACCAGCCGAGTCCAAAATTCAGCAGTTCCCCATCTCAGCCCAGAAAGCAGGTAGAACAACTTTTGTGGTTTCTTTCAGCTGCCTACTGGGGTACTGTAAAATCTATGAACATAACTCCTTTCTGGCACCTTCCCCGGTGCAGTTGTGCATGGGGTGTGTTTGGAACATTTTGTCACCAGCCGAGTCCAAAAGTCAGCGGTTCCCCATCTCAGCCCAGAAAGCAGGTAGAACACCTTTTGTGGTGCCTTTCAGCTGCCTACCGGGGGTACTGTAAAAACTACCAACAGAACTCCTTTCTGGCACCTTCCCCGGTGGAGTTGTGCATGGGGTGTGTTTGGAACATTTTGTCACCAGCCAAGTCCAAAATCCAGCCATTCCCCATCTCAGCCCATAAAGCAGGTAGAACAACTATTGCGGTCTCTTTCAGCTGCCTACCGGAGCAATGTAAAAACTACCATCAGAACTCCTTTCTGGCACCTTCCCCGGTGGAGTTGCGCATGCGGTGTGTTTGGAACATTTTGTCACCAGCCGAGTCCAAAAGTCAGCGCTTCCCCATCTCAGCCCAGAAAGCAGGTAGAACAACTTTTGTGGTGTCTTTCAGCTGCATACCGGGGTAGTGTAAGAACTACAAAGAGAACTCCTTTCTGGCACCTTCCCCGGTGGAGTTGTGCATGGGGTGTGTTTGGAACACTCTTTCACCAGCCGACTCCAAAATTCAGCTGTTCCCCATCTCAGCCCAGAAAGCAGGTAGAACAACTTTTCTGGTGTCTTTCAGCTGCCTACCGGGGTACTGTAAGAACTACCAACAGAATTCCTTTCTGGCACCTTCCCGGGTGGAGTTGTGCATGGGGTGTGTTTGGAACACTTTGTCACCAGCCGAGTCCAAAATTCAGCTGTTCCCCATCTCAGCCCAGAAAGCAGGTAGAACAATTTTTGTGGTGTCTTTCAGCTGCCTACCGGGGTACTGTAAAAACTACCAACAGAACTCCTTTCTGGCACCTTCCCCGGTGGAGTTGTGCATGGGGTGTGTTTGGAACACTCCGTCACCAGCCGAGTCCAAAATTCAGCACTTCCCCATCTCAGCCCAGAAAGCAGGTAGAACACCTTTTGTGGTGTCTTTCAGCTGCCTACCGGGGTACTGTAAAAACTACCAACAGAACTCCTTTCTGGCACCTTCCCCGGTGGAGTTGTGCATGGGGTGTGTTTGGAACACTTTGTCACCAGCCAAGTCTAAAATTCAGCAGTTCCCCACCTCAGCCCAGAAAGCAGGTAGAAAAACTTTTGTGTTCCTTTCTGCTGCCTACCGGGGTAGTGTAAGAACTACCAAGAGAACTCGTTTCTGGCACCTTCCCCGGTGGAGTTGTGCATGGGGTGTGTTTGGAACATTTTGTCACCAGCCGAGTCCAAAAGTCAGCGCTTCCCCATCTCGAGCCCACAAAGCAGGTAGAACAACTTTTGTGATGCCTTTCAGCTGCCTACTGGAGCAATGTAAAAATTATCAACATAACTCCTTTCTGGCACCTTCCCCGGTGGAGTTGTGCATGGGGTGTGTTTGGAACACTTTGTCACCAGCCGAGTCCAAAATTCAGCAGTTCCCCATCTCAGCCCAGAAAGCAGGTAGAACAACTTTTGTGGTTTCTTTCAGCTGCCTACTGGGGTACTGTAAAATCTATGAACATAACTCCTTTCTGGCACCTTCCCCGGTGCAGTTGTGCATGGGGTGTGTTTGGAACATTTTGTCACCAGCCGAGTCCAAAAGTCAGCGCTTCCCCATCTCAGCCCAGAAAGCAGGTAGAACACCTTTTGTGGTGTCTTTCAGCTGCCTACCGGGGTACTGTAAAAACTACCAACAGAACTCCTTTCTGGCACCTTCCCCGGTGGAGTTGTGCATGGGGTGTGTTTGGAACATTTTGTCACCAGCCAAGTCCAAAATCCAGCCATTCCCCATCTCAGCCCACAAAGCAGGTAGAACAACTATTGCGGTCTCTTTCAGCTGCCTACCGGAACAATGTAAAAACTACCATCAGAACTCCTTTCTGGCACCTTCCCCGGTCGAGTTGCGCATGCGGTGTGTTTGGAACATTTTGTCACCAGCCGAGTCCAAAAGTCAGCGCTTCCCCATCTCAGCCCAGAAAGCAGGTAGAACAACTTTTGTGGTGTCTTTCAGCTGCATGCCGGGGTAGTGTAAGAACTACCAACAGAACTCCTTTCTGGCACCTTCCGCGGTGGAGTTGTGCATGGGGTGTGTTTGGAACACTCTTTCACCAGCCGAGTCCAAAATTCAGCTGTTCCCCATCTCAGCCCAGAAAGCAGGTAGAACAATTTTTGTGGTTTCTTTCAGCTGCCTACTGCGGTACTGTAAAATCTATGAACATAACTCCTTTCTGGCACCTTCCCCGGTGGAGTTGTGCATGGGGTGTGTTTGGAACATTTTGTCACCAGTCGCATCCAAAATTCAGCGGTTCCCCATCTCAGCCCAGAAAGCAGGTAGAACACCTTTTGTGGTGTCTTTCAGCTGCCTACTGGAGCAATGTAAAAATTATCAACATAACTCCTTTCTGGCACCTTCCCCGGTGGAGTTGTGCATGGGGTGTGTTTGGAACACTCCGTCACCAGCCGAGTCCAAAATTCAGCACTTCCCCATCTCAGCCCAGAAAGCAGGTAGAACAACTTTTGTGGTGTCTTTCAGCTGCCTACCGGGGTACTGTAAAATCTACCAACAGAACTCCTTTCTGGCACCTTCCCCGGTGGAGTTGTGCATGGGGTGTGTTTGGAACATTTTGTCACCAGCCGAGTCCAAAAGTCAGCGCTTCCCCATCTCGAGCCCACAAAGCAGGTAGAACAACTTTTGTGATGCCTTTCAGCTGCCTACTGGAGCAATGTAAAAATTATCAACATAACTCCTTTCTGGCACCTTCCCCGGTGGAGTTGTGCATGGGGTGTGTTTGGAACACTTTGTCACCAGCCGAGTCCAAAATTCAGCGGTTCCCCATCTCAGCCCAGAAAGCAGGTAGAACAACTTTTGTGGTGTCTTTCAGCTGCCTACCGGGGTACTGTAAAAACTACCAACAGAACTCCTTTCTGGCACCTTCCCCGGTGGAGTTGTGCATGGGGTGTGTTTGGAACATTTTGTCACCAGCCGAGTCCAAAATTCAGCAGTTCCCCATCTCAGCCCAGAAAGCAGGTAGAACAACTTTTGTGGTGTCTTTCAGCTGCCTACCGGAGTATTGTAAAAACTACCAACATAACTCCTTTCTGGCACCTTCCCCGGTGGAGTTGTGCATGGGGTGTGTTTGGAACACTTTGTCACCAGCCAAGTCTAAAATTCAGCAGTTCCCCACCTCAGCCCAGAAAGCAGGTAGAACAACTTTTGTGTTCCTTTCTGCTGCCTACCGGGGTAGTGTAAAAACTACCAAGAGAACTCGTTTCTGGCACCTTCCCCGGTGGAGTTGTGCATGGGGTGTGTTTGGAACACTTTGTCACCAGCCGAGTCCAAAATTCACCAGTTCCCCACCTCAGCCCAGTAAGCAGGTAGAACAACTTTTGTGATGCCTATCAGCTGCCTACTGGAGCAATGTAAAAATTATCAACATAACTCCTTTCTGGCACCTTCCCCGGTGGAGTTGTGCATGGGGTGTGTTTGGAACACTTTGTCACCAGCCGAGTCCAAAATTCAGCAGTTCCCCATCTCAGCCCAGAAAGCAGGTAGAACAACTTTTGTGGTTTCTTTCAGCTGCCTACTTGGGGTACTGTAAAATCTATGAACATAACTCCTTTCTGGCACCTTCCCCGGTGCAGTTGTGCATGGGGTGTGTTTGGAACATTTTGTCACCAGCCGAGTCCAAAAGTCAGCGGTTCCCCATCTCAGCCCAGAAAGCAGGTAGAACACCTTTTGTGGTGTCTTTCAGCTGCCTACCGGGGTACTGTAAAAACTACCAACAGAACTCGTTTCTGGCACCTTCCCCGGTGGAGTTGTGCATGGGGTGTGTTTGGAACATTTTGTCACCAGCCAAGTCCAAAATCCAGCCATTCCCCATCTCAGCCCACAAAGCAGGTAGAACAACTATTGCGGTCTCTTTCAGCTGCCTACCGGAGCAATGTAAAAACTACCATCAGAACTCCTTTCTGGCACCTTCCCCGGTGGAGTTGCGCATGCGGTGTGTTTGGAACATTTTGTCACCAGCCGAGTCCAAAAGTCAGCGCTTCCCCATCTCAGCCCAGAAAGCAGGTAGAACAACTTTTGTGGTGTCTTTCAGCTGCCTACCGGGGTAGTGTAAGAACTACAAAGAGAACTCCTTTCTGGCACCTTCCCCGGTGGAGTTGTGCATGGGGTGTGTTTGGAACACTCTTTCACCAGCCGAGTCCAAAATTCAGCTGTTCCCCATCTCAGCCCAGAAAGCAGGTAGAACAACTTTTGTGGTGCCTTTCAGCTGCCTACCGGGGTACTGTAAGAACTACCAACAGAATTCCTTTCTGGCACCTTCCCGGGTGGAGTTGTGCATGGGGTGTGTTTGGAACACTTTGTCACCAGCCGAGTCCAAAATTCAGCTGTTCCCCATCTCAGCCCAGAAAGCAGGTAGAACAAGTTTTGTGGTGCCTTTCAGCTGCCTACCGGAGCAATGTAAGAACTACCAACAGAACTCGTTTCTGGCACCTTCCCCGGTGGAGTTGTGCATGGGGTGTGTTTGGAACATTTTGTCACCAGCCGAGTCCAAAATTCAGCTGTTCCCCATCTCAGCCCAGAAAGCAGGTAGAACAACTTTTGTGGTGTCTTTCAGCTGCCTACCAGGGTACTGTAAAATCTATCAACATAACTCCTTTCTGGCACCTTCCCCGGTGGAGTTGTGCATGGGGTGTGTTTGGAACATTTTGTCACCAGCCGAGTCCAAAAGTCAGCAGTTCCCCATCTCAGCCCAGAAAGCAGGTAGAACAACTTTTGTGGTGTCTTTCAGCTGCCTACTGGAGCAATGTAAAAATTATCAACATAACTCCTTTCTGGCACCTTCCCCGGTGGAGTTGTGCATGGGGTGTGTTTGGAACACTTTGTCACCAGCCGAGTCCAAAATTCAGCAGTTCCCCATCTCAGCCCAGAAAGCAGGTAGAACAACTTTTGTGGTGTCTTTCAGCTGCCTACCGGGGTACTGTAAAATCTACCAACAGAACTCCTTTCTGGCACCTTCCCCGGTGGAGTTGTGCATGGGGTGTGTTTGGAACATTTTGTCACCAGCCGAGTCCAAAAGTCAGCGCTTCCCCATCTCGAGCCCACAAAGCAGGTAGAACAACTTTTGTGATGCCTTTCAGCTGCCTACTGGAGCAATGTAAAAATTATCAACATAACTCCTTTCTGGCACCTTCCCCGGTGGAGTTGTGCATGGGGTGTGTTTGGAACACTTTGTCACCAGCCGAGTCCAAAATTCAGCAGTTCCCCATCTCAGCCCAGAAAGCAGGTAGAACACCTTTTGTGGTGTCTTTCAGCTGCCTACCGGGGTACTGTAAAAACTACCAACAGAACTCCTTTCTGGCACCTTCCCCGGTGGAGTTGTGCATGGGGTGTGTTTGGAACATTTTGTCACCAGCCGAGTCCAAAATTCAGCAGTTCCCCATCTCAGCCCAGAAAGCAGGTAGAACACCTTTTGTGGTGTCTTTCAGCTGCCTACCGGGGTACTGTAAAAACTACCAACAGAACTCCTTTCTGGCACCTTCCCCGGTGGAGTTGTGCATGGGGTGTGTTTGGAACACTTTGTCACCAGCCAAGTCTAAAATTCAGCAGTTCCCCACCTCAGCCCAGAAAGCAGGTAGAACAACTTTTGTGTTCCTTTCTGCTGCCTACCGGGGTAGTGTAAAAACTACCAAGAGAACTCGTTTCTGGCACCTTCCCCGGTGGAGTTGTGCATGGGGTGTGTTTGGAACACTTTGTCACCAGCCGAGTCCAAAATTCACCCGTTCCCCACCTCAGCCCAGTAAGCAGGTAGAACAACTTTTGTGATGCCTATCAGCTGCCTACTGGAGCAATGTAAAAATTATCAACATAACTCCTTTCTGGCACCTTCCCCGGTGGAGTTGTGCATGGGGTGTGTTTGGAACACTTTGTCACCAGCCGAGTCCAAAATTCAGCAGTTCCCCATCTCAGCCCAGAAAGCAGGTAGAACAACTTTTGTGGTTTCTTTCAGCTGCCTACTGGGGTACTGTAAAATCTATGAACATAACTCCTTTCTGGCACCTTCCCCGGTGCAGTTGTGCATGGGGTGTGTTTGGAACATTTTGTCACCAGCCGAGTCCAAAATTCAGCGGTTCCCCATCTCAGCCCAGAAAGCAGGTAGAACACCTTTTGTGGTGTCTTTCAGCTGCCTACCGGGGTACTGTAAAATCTATGAACATAACTCCTTTCTGGCACCTTCCCCGGTGGAGTTGTGCATGGGGTGTGTTTGGAACATTTTGTCACCAGCCAAGTCCAAAATCCAGCCATTCCCCATCTCAGCCCATAAAGCAGGTAGAACAACTATTGCGGTCTCTTTCAGCTGCCTACCGGAGCAATGTAAAAACTACCATCAGAACTCCTTTCTGGCACCTTCCCCGGTGGAGTTGCGCATGCGGTGTGTTTGGAACATTTTGTCACCAGCCGAGTCCAAAAGTCAGCGCTTCCCCATCTCAGCCCAGAAAGCAGGTAGAACAACTTTTGTGGTGTCTTTCAGCTGCATACCGGGGTAGTGTAAGAACTACAAAGAGAACTCCTTTCTGACACCTTCCCCGGTGGAGTTGTGCATGGGGTGTGTTTGGAACACTCTTTCACCAGCCGAGTCCAAAATTCAGCTGTTCCCCATCTCAGCCCAGTAAGCAGGTAGAACAATTTTTGTGGTTTCTTTCAGCTGCCTACTGCGGTACTGTAAAATCTATGAACATAACTCCTTTCTGGCACCTTCCCCGGTGGAGTTGTGCATGGGGTGTGTTTGGAACATTTTGTCACCAGTCGCATCCAAAATTCAGCGGTTCCCCATCTCAGCCCAGAAAGCAGGTAGAACACCTTTTGTGGTGTCTTTCAGCTGCCTACCGGGGTGCTGTAAAAACTACCAACAGAACTCCTTTCGGGCACCTTCCCCGGTGGAGTTGTGCATGGGGTGTGTTTGGAACATTTTGTCACCAGCCGAGTCCAAAAGTCAGCAGTTCCCCATCTCAGCCCAGAAAGCAGGTAGAACAACTTTTGTGGTGTCTTTCAGCTGCCTACCGGGGTACTGTAAAAATCTACCAACAGAACTCGTTTCTGGCACCTTCCCCGGTGGAGTTGTGCATGGGGTGTGTTTGGAACATTTTGTCACCAGCCGAGTCCAAAAGTCAGCGCTTCCCCATCTCGAGCCCACAAAGCAGGTAGAACAACTTTTGTGATGCCTTTCAGCTGCCTACTGGAGCAATGTAAAAATTATCAACAGAACTCGTTTCTGGCACCTTCCCCGGTGGAGTTGTGCATGGGGTGTGTTTGGAACACTTTGTCACCAGCCGAGTCCAAAATTCAGCAGTTCCCCATCTCAGCCCAGAAAGCAGGTAGAACAACTTTTGTGGTTTCTTTCAGCTGCCTACTGGGGTACTGTAAAATCTATGAACAGAACTCCTTTCTGGCACCTTCCCCGGTGGAGTTGTGCATGGGGTGTGTTTGGAACATTTTGTCACCAGCCGAGTCCAAAATTCAGCAGTTCCCCATCTCAGCCCAGAAAGCAGGTAGAACACCTTTTGTGGTGTCTTTCAGCTGCCTACCGGGGTACTGTAAAAACTACCAAGAGAACTCGTTTCTGGCACCTTCCCCGGTGGAGTTGTGCATGGGGTGTGTTTGGAACACTTTGTCACCAGCCGAGTCCAAAATTCACCAGTTCCCCACCTCAGCCCAGTAAGCAGGTAGAACAACTTTTGTGATGCCTATCAGCTGCCTACTGGAGCAATGTAAAAATTATCAACATAACTCCTTTCTGGCACCTTCCCCGGTGGAGTTGTGCATGGGGTGTGTTTGGAACACTTTGTCACCAGCCGAGTCCAAAATTCAGCAGTTCCCCATCTCAGCCCAGAAAGCAGGTAGAACAACTTTTGTGGTTTCTTTCAGCTGCCTACTGGGGTACTGTAAAATCTATGAACATAACTCCTTTCTGGCACCTTCCCCGGTGCAGTTGTGCATGGGGTGTGTTTGGAACATTTTGTCACCAGCCGAGTCCAAAAGTCAGCGGTTCCCCATCTCAGCCCAGAAAGCAGGTAGAACACCTTTTGTGGTGCCTTTCAGCTGCCTACCGGGGTACTGTAAAAACTACCAACAGAACTCCTTTCTGGCACCTTCCCCGGTGGAGTTGTGCATGGGGTGTGTTTGGAACATTTTGTCACCAGCCAAGTCCAAAATCCAGCCATTCCCCATCTCAGCCCATAAAGCAGGTAGAACAACTATTGCGGTCTCTTTCAGCTGCCTACCGGAGCAATGTAAAAACTACCATCAGAACTCCTTTCTGGCACCTTCCCCGGTGGAGTTGCGCATGCGGTGTGTTTGGAACATTTTGTCACCAGCCGAGTCCAAAAGTCAGCGCTTCCCCATCTCAGCCCAGAAAGCAGGTAGAACAACTTTTGTGGTGTCTTTCAGCTGCATACCGGGGTAGTGTAAGAACTACAAAGAGAACTCCTTTCTGGCACCTTCCCCGGTGGAGTTGTGCATGGGGTGTGTTTGGAACACTCTTTCACCAGCCGAGTCCAAAATTCAGCTGTTCCCCATCTCAGCCCAGAAAGCAGGTAGAACAACTTTTGTGGTGCCTTTCAGCTGCCTACCGGGTAACTGTAAGAACTACCAACAGAATTCCTTTCTGGCACCTTCCCGGGTGGAGTTGTGCGTGGGGTGTGTTTGGAACACTTTGTCACCAGCCGAGTCCAAAATTCAGCTGTTCCCCATCTCAGCCCAGAAAGCAGGTAGAACAATTTTTGTGGTGTCTTTCAGCTGCCTACCGGGGTACTGTAAAATCTATGAACATAACTCCTTTCTGGCACCTTCCCCGGTGGAGTTGTGCATGGGGTGTGTTTGGAACACTCCGTCACCAGCCGAGTCCAAAATTCAGCACTTCCCCATCTCAGCCCAGAAAGCAGGTAGAACACCTTTTGTGGTGTCTTTCAGCTGCCTACCGGGGTACTGTAAAAACTACCAACAGAACTCCTTTCTGGCACCTTCCCCGGTGGAGTTGTGCATGGGGTGTGTTTGGAACACTTTGTCACAAGCCAAGTCTAAAATTCAGCAGTTCCCCACCTCAGCCCAGAAAGCAGGTAGAACAAGTTTTGTGTTCCTTTCTGCTGCCTACCGGGGTAGTGTAAGAACTACCAACATAACTCGTTTCTGGCACCTTCCCCGGTGGAGTTGTGCATGGGGTGTGTTTGGAACACTTTGTCACCAGCCGAGTCCAAAATTCACCAGTTCCCCACCTCAGCCCAGTAAGCAGGTAGAACAACTTTTGTGATGCCTATCAGCTGCCTACTGGAGCAATGTAAAAATTATCAACATAACTCCTTTCTGGCACCTTCCCCGGTGGAGTTGTGCATGGGGTGTGTTTGGAACACTTTGTCACCAGCCGAGTCCAAAATTCAGCAGTTCCCCATCTCAGCCCAGAAAGCAGGTAGAACAATTTTTGTGGTGTCTTTCAGCTGCCTACCGGGGTACTGTAAAATCTATGAACATAACTCCTTTCTGGCACCTTCCCCGGTGGAGTTGTGCATGGGGTGTGTTTGGAACACTCCGTCACCAGCCGAGTCCAAAATTCAGCCTTTCCCCATCTCAGCCCAGAAAGCAGGTAGAACACCTTTTGTGGTGCCTTTCAGCTGCCTACCGGAGCAATGTAAGAACTACCAACAGAACTCCTTTCTGGCACCTTCCCCGGTGGAGTTGTGCATGGGGTGTGTTTGGAACACTTTGTCACAAGCCAAGTCTAAAATTCAGCAGTTCCCCACCTCAGCCCAGAAAGCAGGTAGAACAAGTTTTGTGTTCCTTTCTGCTGCCTACCGGGGTAGTGTAAGAACTACCAAGAGAACTCGTTTCTGGCACCTTCCCCGGTGGAGTTGTGCATGGGGTGTGTTTGGAACACTTTGTCACCAGCCGAGTCCAAAATTCACCAGTTCCCCACCTCAGCCCAGAAAGCAGGTAGAACAACTTTTGTGGTTTCTTTCAGCTGCCTACTGGGGTACTGTAAAATCTATGAACATAACTCCTTTCTGGCACCTTCCCCGGTGCAGTTGTGCATGGGGTGTGTTTGGAACATTTTGTCACCAGCCGAGTCCAAAAGTCAGCGGTTCCCCATCTCAGCCCAGAAAGCAGGTAGAACACCTTTTGTGGTGTCTTTCAGCTGCCTACCGGGGTACTGTAAAAACTACCAACAGAACTCCTTTCTGGCACCTTCCCCGGTGGAGTTGTGCATGGGGTGTGTTTGGAACATTTTGTCACCAGCCAAGTCCAAAATCCAGCCATTCCCCATCTCAGCCCATAAAGCAGGTAGAACAACTATTGCGGTCTCTTTCAGCTGCCTACCGGAGCAATGTAAAAACTACCATCAGAACTCCTTTCTGGCACCTTCCCCAGTGGAGTTGCGCATGCGGTGTGTTTGGAACATTTTGTCACCAGCCGAGTCCAAAAGTCAGCGCTTCCCCATCTCAGCCCAGAAAGCAGGTAGAACAACTTTTGTGGTGTCTTTCAGCTGCATACCGGGGTAGTGTAAGAACTACAAACTCCTTTCTGGCACCTTCCCCGGTGGAGTTGTGCATGGGGTGTGTTTGGAACACTCTTTCACCAGCCGACTCCAAAATTCAGCTGTTCCCCATCTCAGCCCAGAAAGCAGGTAGAACAACTTTTGTGGTGTCTTTCAGCTGCCTACCGGGGTACTGTAAGAACTACCAACAGAATTCCTTTCTGGCACCTTCCCGGGTGGAGTTGTGCATGGGGTGTGTTTGGAACACTTTGTCACCAGCCGAGTCCAAAATTCAGCTGTTCCCCATCTCAGCCCAGAAAGCAGGTAGAACAATTTTTGTGGTGTCTTTCAGCTGCCTACCGGGGTACTGTAAAATCTATGAACAGAACTCCTTTCTGGCACCTTCCCCGGTGGAGTTGTGCATGGGGTGTGTTTGGAACACTCCGTCACCAGCCGAGTCCAAAATTCAGCACTTCCCCATCTCAGCCCAGAAAGCAGGTAGAACACCTTTTGTGGTGTCTTTCAGCTGCCTACCGGGGTACTGTAAAAACTACCAACAGAACTCCTTTCTGGCACCTTCCCCGGTGGAGTTGTGCATGGGGTGTGTTTGGAACACTTTGTCACAAGCCAAGTCTAAAATTCAGCAGTTCCCCACCTCAGCCCAGAAAGCAGGTAGAACAAGTTTTGTGTTCCTTTCTGCTGCCTACCGGGGTAGTGTAAGAACTACCAAGAGAACTCGTTTCTGGCACCTTCCCCGGTGGAGTTGTGCATGGGGTGTGTTTGGAACACTTTGTCACCAGCCGAGTCCAAAATTCACCAGTTCCCCACCTCAGCCCAGTAAGCAGGTAGAACAACTTTTGTGATGCCTATCAGCTGCCTACCGGGGTACTGTAAAAACTACCAACAGAACTCCTTTCTGGCACCTTCCCCGGTGGAGTTGTGCATGGGGTGTGTTTGGAACACTTTGTCACCAGCCGAGTCCAAAATTCAGCAGTTCCCCACCTCAGCCCAGAAAGCAGGTAGAACAACTTTTGTGGTTTCTTTCAGCTGCCTACTGGGGTACTGTAAAATCTATGAACATAACTCCTTTCTGGCACCTTCCCCGGTGCAGTTGTGCATGGGGTGTGTTTGGAACATTTTGTCACCAGCCGAGTCCAAAATGAAGCGGTTCCCCATCTCAGCCCAGAAAGCAGGTAGAACACCTTTTGTGGTGCCTTTCAGCTGCCTACCGGGGTACTGTAAAAACTACCAACAGAACTCCTTTCTGGCACCTTCCCCGGTGGAGTTGTGCATGGGGTGTGTTTGGAACATTTTGTCACCAGCCAAGTCCAAAATCCAGCCATTCCCCATCTCAGCCCATAAAGCAGGTAGAACAACTATTGCGGTCTCTTTCAGCTGCCTACCGGAGCAATGTAAAAACTACCATCAGAACTCCTTTCTGGCACCTTCCCCGGTGGAGTTGCGCATGCGGTGTGTTTGGAACATTTTGTCACCAGCCGAGTCCAAAAGTCAGCGCTTCCCCATCTCAGCCCAGAAAGCAGGTAGAACAACTTTTGTGGTGTCTTTCAGCTGCATACCGGGGTAGTGTAAGAACTACAAAGAGAACTCCTTTCTGGCACCTTCCCCGGTGGAGTTGTGCATGGGGTGTGTTTGGAACACTCTTTCACCAGCCGACTCCAAAATTCAGCTGTTCCCCATCTCAGCCCAGAAAGCAGGTAGAACAACTTTTGTGGTGTCTTTCAGCTGCCTACCGGGGTACTGTAAGAACTACCAACAGAATTCCTTTCTGGCACCTTCCCGGGTGGAGTTGTGCATGGGGTGTGTTTGGAACACTTTGTCACCAGCCGAGTCCAAAATTCACCAGTTCCCCACCTCAGCCCAGTAAGCAGGTAGAACAACTTTTGTGATGCCTATCAGCTGCCTACCGGGGTACTGTAAAAACTACCAACAGAACTCCTTTCTGGCACCTTCCCCGGTGGAGTTGTGCATGGGGTGTGTTTGGAACACTTTGTCACCAGCCGAGTCCAAAATTCAGCAGTTCCCCACCTCAGCCCAGAAAGCAGGTAGAACAACTTTTGTGGTTTCTTTCAGCTGCCTACTGGGGTACTGTAAAATCTATGAACATAACTCCTTTCTGGCACCTTCCCCGGTGCAGTTGTGCATGGGGTGTGTTTGGAACATTTTGTCACCAGCCGAGTCCAAAATGAAGCGGTTCCCCATCTCAGCCCAGAAAGCAGGTAGAACACCTTTTGTGGTGCCTTTCAGCTGCCTACCGGGGTACTGTAAAAACTACCAACAGAACTCCTTTCTGGCACCTTCCCCGGTGGAGTTGTGCATGGGGTGTGTTTGGAACATTTTGTCACCAGCCAAGTCCAAAATCCAGCCATTCCCCATCTCAGCCCATAAAGCAGGTAGAACAACTATTGCGGTCTCTTTCAGCTGCCTACCGGAGCAATGTAAAAACTACCATCAGAACTCCTTTCTGGCACCTTCCCCGGTGGAGTTGCGCATGCGGTGTGTTTGGAACATTTTGTCACCAGCCGAGTCCAAAAGTCAGCGCTTCCCCATCTCAGCCCAGAAAGCAGGTAGAACAACTTTTGTGGTGTCTTTCAGCTGCATACCGGGGTAGTGTAAGAACTACAAAGAGAACTCCTTTCTGGCACCTTCCCCGGTGGAGTTGTGCATGGGGTGTGTTTGGAACACTCTTTCACCAGCCGACTCCAAAATTCAGCTGTTCCCCATCTCAGCCCAGAAAGCAGGTAGAACAACTTTTGTGGTGTCTTTCAGCTGCCTACCGGGGTACTGTAAGAACTACCAACAGAATTCCTTTCTGGCACCTTCCCGGGTGGAGTTGTGCATGGGGTGTGTTTGGAACACTTTGTCACCAGCCGAGTCCAAAATTCAGCTGTTCCCCATCTCAGCCCAGAAAGCAGGTAGAACAATTTTTGTGGTGTCTTTCAGCTGCCTACCGGGGTACTGTAAAATCTATGAACATAACTCCTTTCTGGCACCTTCCCCGGTGGAGTTGTGCATGGGGTGTGTTTGGAACACTCCGTCACCAGCCGAGTCCAAAAGTCAGCGCTTCCCCATCTCGAGCCCACAAAGCAGGTAGAACAACTTTTGTGATGCCTTTCAGCTGCCTACTGGAGCAATGTAAAAATTATCAACATAACTCCTTTCTGGCACCTTCCCCGGTGGAGTTGTGCATGGGGTGTGTTTGGAACACTTTGTCACCAGCCGAGTCCAAAATTCAGCAGTTCCCCATCTCAGCCCAGAAAGCAGGTAGAACAACTTTTGTGGTTTCTTTCAGCTGCCTACTCGGGTACTGTAAAATCTATGAACATAACTCCTTTCTGGCACCTTCCCCGGTGCAGTTGTGCATGGGGTGTGTTTGGAACATTTTGTCACCAGCCGAGTCCAAAAGTCAGCGCTTCCCCATCTCAGCCCAGAAAGCAGGTAGAACACCTTTTGTGGTGTCTTTCAGCTGCCTACCGGGGTACTGTAAAATCTATGAACATAACTCCTTTCTGGCACCTTCCCCGGTGGAGTTGTGCATGGGGTGTGTTTGGAACATTTTGTCACCAGCCAAGTCCAAAATCCAGCCATTCCCCATCTCAGCCCACAAAGCAGGTAGAACAACTATTGCGGTCTCTTTCAGCTGCCTACCGGAGCAATGTAAAAACTACCATCAGAACTCCTTTCTGGCACCTTCCCCGGTGGAGTTGCGCATGCGGTGTGTTTGGAACATTTTGTCACCAGCCGAGTCCAAAAGTCAGCGCTTCCCCATCTCAGCCCAGAAAGCAGGTAGAACAACTTTTGTGGTGTCTTTCAGCTGCATGCCGGGGTAGTGTAAGAACTACCAACAGAACTCCTTTCTGGCACCTTCCCGGGTGGAGTTGTGCATGGGGTGTGTTTGGAACACTCTTTCACCAGCCGAGTCCAAAATTCAGCTGTTCCCCATCTCAGCCCAGAAAGCAGGTAGAACAATTTTTGTGGTTTCTTTCAGCTGCCTACTGCGGTACTGTAAAATCTATGAACATAACTCCTTTCTGGCACCTTCCCCGGTGGAGTTGTGCATGGGGTGTGTTTGGAACATTTTGTCACCAGTCGCATCCAAAATTCAGCGGTTCCCCATCTCAGCCCAGAAAGCAGGTAGAACACCTTTTGTGGTGTCTTTCAGCTGCCTACTGGAGCAATGTAAAAATTATCAACATAACTCCTTTCTGGCACCTTCCCCGGTGGAGTTGTGCATGGGGTGTGTTTGGAACACTTTGTCACCAGCCGAGTCCAAAAGTCAGCGCTTCCCCATCTCGAGCCCACAAAGCAGGTAGAACAACTTTTGTGATGCCTTTCAGCTGCCTACTGGAGCAATGTAAAAATTATCAACATAACTCCTTTCTGGCACCTTCCCCGGTGGAGTTGTGCATGGGGTGTGTTTGGAACACTTTGTCACCAGCCGAGTCCAAAATTCAGCAGTTCCCCATCTCAGCCCAGAAAGCAGGTAGAACAACTTTTGTGGTTTCTTTCAGCTGCCTACTGGGGTACTGTAAAATCTATGAACAGAACTCCTTTCTGGCACCTTCCCCGGTGGAGTTGTGCATGGGGTGTGTTTGGAACATTTTGTCACCAGCCGAGTCCAAAATTCAGCAGTTCCCCATCTCAGCCCAGAAAGCAGGTAGAACACCTTTTGTGGTGTCTTTCAGCTGCCTACCGGAGTATTGTAAAAACTACCAACATAACTCCTTTCTGGCACCTTCCCCGGTGGAGTTGTGCATGGGGTGTGTTTGGAACACTTTGTCACCAGCCAAGTCTAAAATTCAGCAGTTCCCCACCTCAGCCCAGAAAGCAGGTAGAAAAACTTTTGTGTTCCTTTCTGCTGCCTACCGGGGTAGTGTAAGAACTACCAAGAGAACTCGTTTCTGGCACCTTCCCCGGTGGAGTTGTGCATGGGGTGTGTTTGGAACACTTTGTCACCAGCCGAGTCCAAAATTCACCAGTTCCCCACCTCAGCCCAGTAAGCAGGTAGAACAACTTTTGTGATGCCTATCAGCTGCCTACTGGAGCAATGTAAAAATTATCAACATAACTCCTTTCTGGCACCTTCCCCGGTGGAGTTGTGCATGGGGTGTGTTTGGAACACTTTGTCACCAGCCGAGTCCAAAATTCAGCAGTTCCCCATCTCAGCCCAGAAAGCAGGTAGAACAACTTTTGTGGTTTCTTTCAGCTGCCTACTGGGGTACTGTAAAATCTATGAACAGAACTCCTTTCTGGCACCTTCCCCGGTGCAGTTGTGCATGGGGTGTGTTTGGAACATTTTGTCACCAGCCGAGTCCAAAAGTCAGCGGTTCCCCATCTCAGCCCAGAAAGCAGGTAGAACACCTTTTGTGGTGTCTTTCAGCTGCCTACCGGGGTACTGTAAAAACTACCAACAGAACTCGTTTCTGGCACCTTCCCCGGTGGAGTTGTGCATGGGGTGTGTTTGGAACATTTTGTCACCAGCCAAGTCCAAAATCCAGCCATTCCCCATCTCAGCCCACAAAGCAGGTAGAACAACTATTGCGGTCTCTTTCAGCTGCCTACCGGAGCAATGTAAAAACTACCATCAGAACTCCTTTCTGGCACCTTCCCCGGTGGAGTTGCGCATGCGGTGTGTTTGGAACATTTTGTCACCAGCCGAGTCCAAAAGTCAGCGCTTCCCCATCTCAGCCCAGAAAGCAGGTAGAACAACTTTTGTGGTGTCTTTCAGCTGCCTACCGGGGTAGTGTAAGAACTACAAAGAGAACTCCTTTCTGGCACCTTCCCCGGTGGAGTTGAGCATGGGGTGTGTTTGGAACACTCTTTCACCAGCCGAGTCCAAAATTCAGCTGTTCCCCATCTCAGCCCAGAAAGCAGGTAGAACAACTTTTGTGGTGCCTTTCAGCTGCCTACCGGGGTACTGTAAGAACTACCAACAGAATTCCTTTCTGGCACCTTCCCGGGTGGAGTTGTGCATGGGGTGTGTTTGGAACACTTTGTCACCAGCCGAGTCCAAAATTCAGCTGTTCCCCATCTCAGCCCAGAAAGCAGGTAGAACAACTTTTGTGGTGCCTTTCAGCTGCCTACCGGAGCAATGTAAGAACTACCAACAGAACTCGTTTCTGGCACCTTCCCCGGTGGAGTTGTGCATGGGGTGTGTTTGGAACATTTTGTCACCAGCCGAGTCCAAAATTCAGCTGTTCCCCATCTCAGCCCAGAAAGCAGGTAGAACAACTTTTGTGGTGTCTTTCAGCTGCCTACCGGGGTACTGTAAAATCTATGAACATAACTCCTTTCTGGCACCTTCCCCGGTGGAGTTGTGCATGGGGTGTGTTTGGAACATTTTGTCACCAGCCGAGTCCAAAAGTCAGCAGTTCCCCATCTCAGCCCAGAAAGCAGGTAGAACAACTTTTGTGGTGTCTTTCAGCTGCCTACTGGAGCAATGTAAAAATTATCAACATAACTCCTTTCTGGCACCTTCCCCGGTGGAGTTGTGCATGGGGTGTGTTTGGAACACTCCGTCACCAGCCGAGTCCAAAATTCAGCAGTTCCCCATCTCAGCCCAGAAAGCAGGTAGAACAACTTTTGTGGTGTCTTTCAGCTGCCTACCGGGGTACTGTAAAATCTACCAACAGAACTCCTTTCTGGCACCTTCCCCGGTGGAGTTGTGCATGGGGTGTGTTTGGAACATTTTGTCACCAGCCGAGTCCAAAAGTCAGCGCTTCCCCATCTCGAGCCCACAAAGCAGGTAGAACAACTTTTGTGATGCCTTTCAGCTGCCTACTGGAGCAATGTAAAAATTATCAACATAACTCCTTTCTGGCACCTTCCCCGGTGGAGTTGTGCATGGGGTGTGTTTGGAACACTTTGTCACCAGCCGAGTCCAAAATTCAGCAGTTCCCCATCTCAGCCCAGAAAGCAGGTAGAACAACTTTTGTGGTTTCTTTCAGCTGCCTACTGGGGTACTGTAAAATCTATGAACAGAACTCCTTTCTGGCACCTTCCCCGGTGGAGTTGTGCATGGGGTGTGTTTGGAACATTTTGTCACCAGCCGAGTCCAAAATTCAGCAGTTCCCCATCTCAGCCCAGAAAGCAGGTAGAACACCTTTTGTGGTGTCTTTCAGCTGCCTACCGGGGTACTGTAAAAACTACCAACATAACTCCTTTCTGGCACCTTCCCCGGTGGAGTTGTGCATGGGGTGTGTTTGGAACACTTTGTCACCAGCCAAGTCTAAAATTCAGCAGTTCCCCACCTCAGCCCAGAAAGCAGGTAGAAAAACTTTTGTGTTCCTTTCTGCTGCCTACCGGGGTAGTGTAAGAACTACCAAGAGAACTCGTTTCTGGCACCTTCCCCGGTGGAGTTGTGCATGGGGTGTGTTTGGAACACTTTGTCACCAGCCGAGTCCAAAATTCACCAGTTCCCCACCTTAGCCCAGTAAGCAGGTAGAACAACTTTTGTGATGCCTATCAGCTGCCTACTGGAGCAATGTAAAAATTATCAACATAACTCCTTTCTGGCACCTTCCCCGGTGGAGTTGTGCATGGGGTGTGTTTGGAACACTTTCTCACCAGCCGAGTCCAAAATTCAGCAGTTCCCCATCTCAGCCCAGAAAGCAGGTAGAACAACTTTTGTGGTTTCTTTCAGCTGCCTACTGGGGTACTGTAAAATCTATGAACATAACTCCTTTCTGGCACCTTCCCCGGTGCAGTTGTGCATGGGGTGTGTTTGGAACATTTTGTCACCAGCCGAGTCCAAAAGTCAGCGGTTCCCCATCTCAGCCCAGAAAGCAGGTAGAACACCTTTTGTGGTGTCTTTCAGCTGCCTACCGGGGTACTGTAAAAACTACCAACAGAACTCGTTTCTGGCACCTTCCCCGGTGGAGTTGTGCATGGGGTGTGTTTGGAACATTTTGTCACCAGCCAAGTCCAAAATCCAGCCATTCCCCATCTCAGCCCACAAAGCAGGTAGAACAACTATTGCGGTCTCTTTCAGCTGCCTACCGGAGCAATGTAAAAACTACCATCAGAACTCCTTTCTGGCACCTTCCCCGGTGGAGTTGCGCATGCGGTGTGTTTGGAACATTTTGTCACCAGCCGAGTCCAAAAGTCAGCGCTTCCCCATCTCAGCCCAGAAAGCAGGTAGAACAACTTTTGTGGTGTCTTTCAGCTGCCTACCGGGGTAGTGTAAGAACTACAAAGAGAACTCCTTTCTGGCACCTTCCCCGGTGGAGTTGTGCATGGGGTGTGTTTGGAACACTCTTTCACCAGCCGAGTCCAAAATTCAGCTGTTCCCCATCTCAGCCCAGAAAGCAGGTAGAACAACTTTTGTGGTGCCTTTCAGCTGCCTACCGGGGTAGTGTAAAAACTACCAACAGAACTCCTTTCTGGCACCTTCCCGGGTGGAGTTGTGCATGGGGTGTGTTTGGAACACTTTGTCACCAGCCGAGTCCAAAATTCAGCCTTTCCCCATCTCAGCCCAGAAAGCAGGTAGAACAAGTTTTGTGGTGCCTTTCAGCTGCCTACCGGAGCAATGTAAGAACTACCAACAGAACTCGTTTCTGGCACCTTCCCCGGTGGAGTTGTGCATGGGGTGTGTTTGGAACATTTTGTCACCAGCCGAGTCCAAAATTCAGCTGTTCCCCATCTCAGCCCAGAAAGCAGGTAGAACAACTTTTGTGGTGTCTTTCAGCTGCCTACCGGGGTACTGTAAAATCTATCAACATAACTCCTTTCTGGCACCTTCCCCGGTGGAGTTGTGCATGGGGTGTGTTTGGAACATTTTGTCACCAGCCGAGTCCAAAAGTCAGCAGTTCCCCATCTCAGCCCAGAAAGCAGGCAGAACAACTTTTGTGGTGTCTTTCAGCTGCATACTGGGGTACTGTAAAAACTACCAACATAACTCCTTTCTGGCACCTTCCGCGGTGGAGTTGTGCATGGGGTGTGTTTGGAACATTTTGTCACCAGCCGAGTCCAAAAGTCAGCGGTTCCCCACCTCAGCCCGGAAAGCAGGTAGAACAATTTTTGTGGTTTCTTTCAGCTGCCTACTGGGGTACTGTAAAAACTACCAACATAACTCCTTTCTGGCACCTTCCCCGGTGGAGTTGTGCATGGGGTGTGTTTGGAACATTTTGTCACCAGCCGAGTCCAAAATTCAGCGGTTCCCCATCTCAGCCCAGAAAGCAGGTAGAACAACTTTTGTGGTGTCTTTCAGCTGCCTACCGGGGTACTGTAAAAACAACCATCAGAACTCCTTTCTGGCACCTTCCCCGGTGGAGTTGTGCATGGGGTGTGTTTGGAACACTCTTTCACCAGCCGACTCCAAAATTCAGCAGTTCCCCATCTCAGCCCAGAAAGCAGGTAGAACAACTTTTGTGGTGCCTTTCAGCTGCCTACCGGAGCAATGTAAGAACTACCAACAGAACTCGTTTCTGGCACCTTCACCGGTGGAGTTGTGCATGGGGTGTGTTTGGAACACTTTGTCACCAGCCGAGTCCAAAATTCAGCTGTTCCCCATCTCAGCCCAGAAAGCAGGTAGAACACCTTTTGTGGTGTCTTTCAGCTGCCTACCGGGGTACTGTAAAATCTATGAACATAACTCCTTTCTGGCACCTTCCCCGGTGGAGTTGTGCATGGGGTGTGTTTGGAACACTCCGTCACCAGCCGAGTCCAAAATTCAGCACTTCCCCATCTCAGCCCAGAAAGCAGGTAGAACACCTTTTGTGGTGTCTTTCAGCTGCCTACCGGGGTACTGTAAAAACTACCAACAGAACTCGTTTCTGGCACCTTCCCCGGTGGAGTTGTGCATGGGGTGTGTTTGGAACATTTTGTCACCAGCCGAGTCCAAAATGAAGCGGTTCCCCATCTCAGCCCAGAAAGCAGGTAGAACACCTTTTGTGGTGCCTTTCAGCTGCCTACCGGGGTACTGTAAAAACTACCAACAGAACTCCTTTCTGGCACCTTCCCCGGTGGAGTTGTGCATGGGGTGTGTTTGGAACATTTTGTCACCAGCCGAGTCCAAAAGTCAGCGGTTCCCCATCTCGAGCCCACAAAGCAGGTAGAACAACTTTTGTGATGCCTTTCAGCTGCCTACTGGAGCAATGTAAAAATTATCAACATAACTCCTTTCTGGCACCTTCCCGGGTGGAGTTGTGCATGGGGTGTGTTTGGAACACTTTGTCACCAGCCGAGTCCAAAATTCAGCAGTTCCCCATCTCAGCCCAGAAAGCAGGTAGAACAACTTTTGTGGTTTCTTTCAGCTGCCTACTGGGGTACTGTAAAATCTATGAACAGAACTCCTTTCTGGCACCTTCCCCGGTGGAGTTGTGCATGGGGTGTGTTTGGAACATTTTGTCACCAGCCGAGTCCAAAATTCAGCAGTTCCCCATCTCAGCCCAGAAAGCAGGTAGAACAACTTTTGTGGTGTCTTTCAGCTGCCTACCGGGGTACTGTAAAAACTACCAACAGAACTCCTTTCTGGCACCTTCCCCGGTGGAGTTGTGCATGGGGTGTGTTTGGAACACTTTGTCACAAGCCAAGTCTAAAATTCAGCAGTTCCCCACCTCAGCCCAGAAAGCAGGTAGAAAAACTTTTGTGTTCCTTTCTGCTGCCTACCGGGGTAGTGTAAGAACTACCAAGAGAACTCGTTTCTGGCACCTTCCCCGGTGGAGTTGTGCATGGGGTGTGTTTGGAACACTTTGTCACCAGCCGAGTCCAAAAGTCACCAGTTCCCCACCTCAGCCCAGTAAGCAGGTAGAACAACTTTTGTGATGCCTATCAGCTGCCTACTGGAGCAATGTAAAAATTATCAACATAACTCCTTTCTGGCACCTTCCCCGGTGGAGTTGTGCATGGGGTGTGTTTGGAACACTTTGTCACCAGCCGACTCCAAAATTCAGCAGTTCCCCATCTCAGCCCAGAAAGCAGGTAGAACAACTTTTGTGGTTTCTTTCAGCTGCCTACTGGGGTACTGTAAAATCTATGAACATAACTCCTTTCTGGCACCTTCCCCGGTGGAGTTGTGCATGGGGTGTGTTTGGAACATTTTGTCACCAGCCGAGTCCAAAAGTCAGCGGTTCCCCATCTCAGCCCAGAAAGCAGGTAGAACAAGTTTTGTGGTGTCTTTCAGCTGCCTACCGGGGTACTGTAAAAACTACCAACAGAACTCGTTTCTGGCACCTTCCCCGGTGGAGTTGTGCATGGGGTGTGTTTGGAACATTTTGTCACCAGCCAAGTCCAAAATCCAGCCATTCCCCATCTCAGCCCACAAAGCAGGTAGAACAACTATTGCGGTCTCTTTCAGCTGCCTACCAAAGCAATGTAAAAACTACCATCAGAACTCCTTTCTGGCACCTTCCCCGGTGGAGTTGCGCATGCAGTGTGTTTGGAACATTTTGTCACCAGCCGAGTCCAAAAGTCAGCGCTTCCCCATCTCAGCCCAGAAAGCAGGTAGAACAACTTTTGTGGTGTCTTTCAGCTGCCTACCGGGGTAGTGTAAGAACTACAAAGAGAACTCCTTTCTGGCACCTTCCCCGGTGGAGTTGTGCATGGGGTGTGTTTGGAACATTTTGTCACCAGCCGAGTCCAAAATTCAGCTGTTCCCCATCTCAGCCCAGAAAGCAGGTAGAACAACTTTTGTGGTGCCTTTCAGCTGCCTACCGGGGTACTGTAAGAACTACCAACAGAATTCCTTTCTGGCACCTTCCCGGGTGGAGTTGTGCATGGGGTGTGTTTGGAACACTTTGTCACCAGCCGAGTCCAAAATTCAGCCTTTCCCCATCTCAGCCCAGAAAGCAGGTAGAACAAGTTTTGTGGTGCCTTTCAGCTGCCTACCGGAGCAATGTAAGAACTACCAACAGAACTCGTTTCTGGCACCTTCCCCGGTGGAGTTGTGCATGGGGTGTGTTTGGAACATTTTGTCACCAGCCGAGTCCAAAATTCAGCTGTTCCCCATCTCAGCCCAGAAAGCAGGTAGAACAACTTTTGTGGTGTCTTTCAGCTGCCTACCGGGGTACTGTAAAATCTATCAACATAACTCCTTTCTGGCACCTTCCCCGGTGGAGTTGTGCATGGGGTGTGTTTGGAACATTTTGTCACCAGCCGAGTCCAAAAGTCAGCAGTTCCCCATCTCAGCCCAGAAAGCAGGCAGAACAACTTTTGTGGTGTCTTTCAGCTGCATACTGGGGTACTGTAAAATCTATGAACATAACTCGTTTCTGGCACCTTCCCCGGTGGAGTTGTGCATGGGGTGTGTTTGGAACATTTTGTCACCAGCCGAGTCCAAAAGTCAGCGGTTCCCCACCTCAGCCCGGAAAGCAGGTAGAACAATTTTTGTGGTTTCTTTCAGCTGCCTACTGGGGTACTGTAAAATCTACCAACATAACTCCTTTCTGGCAACTTCCCCGGTGGAGTTGTGCATGGGGTGTGTTTGGAACATTTTGTCACCAGCCGAGTCCAAAATTCAGCGGTTCCCCATCTCAGCCCAGAAAGCAGGTAGAACAACTTTTGTGGTGTCTTTCAGCTGCCTACCGGGGTACTGTAAAAACAACCATCAGAACTCCTTTCTGGCACCTTCCCCGGTGGAGTTGTGCATGGGGTGTGTTTGGAACACTCTTTCACCAGCCGACTCCAAAATTCAGCAGTTCCCCATCTCAGCCCAGAAAGCAGGTAGAACAACTTTTGTGGTGCCTTTCAGCTGCCTACCGGAGCAATGTAAGAACTACCAACAGAACTCGTTTCTGGCACCTTCCCCGGTGGAGTTGTGCATGGGGTGTGTTTGGAACACTTTGTCACCAGCCGAGTCCAAAATTCAGCTGTTCTCCATCTCAGCCCAGAAAGCAGGTAGAACAATTTTTGTGGTGTCTTTCAGCTGCCTACCGGGGTACTGTAAAATCTATGAACATAACTCCTTTCTGGCACCTTCCCCGGTGGAGTTGTGCATGGGGTGTGTTTGGAACACTCCGTCACCAGCCGAGTCCAAAATTCAGCACTTCCCCATCTCAGCCCAGAAAGCAGGTAGAACACCTTTTGTGTTGTCTTTCATCTGCCTACCGGGGTACTGTAAAAACTACCAACATAACTCCTTTCTGGCACCTTCCGCGGTGGAGTTGTGCATGGGGTGTGTTTGGAACATTTTGTCACCAGCCGAGTCCAAAATTCAGCGGTTCCCCATCTCAGCCCAGAAAGCAGGTAGAACAACTTTTGTGGTGTCTTTCAGCTGCCTACCGGGGTACTGTAAAAACTACCAACAGAACTCCTTTCTGGCACCTTCCCCGGTGGAGTTGTGCATGGGGTGTGTTTGGAACACTTTGTCACCAGCCGAGTCCAAAATTCAGCAGTTCCCCATCTCAGCCCAGAAAGCAGGTAGAACAACTTTTGTGGTGTCTTTCAGCTGCCTACTGGGGTACTGTAAAATCTATGAACATAACTCCTTTCTGGCACCTTCCCCGGTGCAGTTGTGCATGGGGTGTGTTTGGAACATTTTGTCACCAGCCGAGCCCAAAATTTAGCAATTCCCCATCTCAGCCCAGAAAGCAGGTAGAACACCTTTCGTGGTGTCTTTCAGCTGTCTACCGGGGTACTGTAAAATCTATCAACAGAACTCCTTTCTGGCACCTTCCCCGGTGGAGTTGTGCATGGGGTGTGTTTGGAACACTTTGTCACCAGCCAAGTCCAAAATTCAGCCTTTCCCCACCTCAGCCCACAAAGCAGGTAGAACAATTTTTGTGGTTTCTTTCAGCTGCCTACTGCGGTACTGTAAAATCTATGAACATAACTCCTTTCTGGCACCTTCCGCGGTGGAGTTGTGCATGGGGTGTGTTTGGAACACTTTGTCACCAGCCAAGTCTAAAATTCAGCAGTTCCCCACCTCAGCCCAGAAAGCAGGTAGAAAAACTTTTGTGTTCCTTTCTGCTGCCTACCGGGGTAGGTTAAGAACTACCAAGAGAACTCGTTTCTGGCACCTTCCCCGGTGGAGTTGTGCATGGGGTGTGTTTGGAACACTTTGTCACCAGCCGAGTCCAAAATTCACCAGTTCCCCACCTCAGCCCAGTAAGCAGGTAGAACAACTTTTGTGATGCCTATCAGCTGCCTACTGGAGCAATGTAAAAATTATCAACATAACTCCTTTCTGGCACCTTCCCCGGTGGAGTTGTGCATGGGGTGTTTTTGGAACACTTTGTCACCAGCCGAGTCCAAAATTCAGCAGTTCCCCATCTCAGCCCAGAAAGCAGGTAGAACAACTTTTGTGGTTTCTTTCAGCTGCCTACTGGGGTACTGTAAAATCTATGAACATAACTCCTTCTGGCACCTTCCCCGGTGCAGTTGTGCATGGGGTGTGTTTGGAACATTTTGTCACCAGCCGAGTCCAAAAGTCAGCGGTTCCCCATCTCAGCCCAGAAAGCAGGTAGAACAAGTTTTGTGGTGTCTTTCAGCTGCCTACCGGGGTACTGTAAAAACTACCAACAGAACTCGTTTCTGGCACCTTCCCCGGTGGAGTTGTGCATGGGGTGTGTTTGGAACATTTTGTCACCAGCCAAGTCCAAAATCCAGCCATTCCCCATCTCAGCCCAGAAAGCAGGTAGAACAACTTTTGTGGTGACTTTCAGCTGCCTACCGGAGCAATGTAAAAACTACCAACAGAACTCCTTTCTGGCACCTTCCCCGGTGGAGTTGCGCATGCGGTGTGTTTGGAACATTTTGTCACCAGCCGAGTCCAAAAGTCAGCTGTTCCCCATCTCAGCCCAGAAAGCAGGTAGAACAATTTTTGTGGTGTCTTTCAGCTGCCTACCGGGGTACTGTAAAATCTATGAACATAACTCCTTTCTGGCACCTTCCCCGGTGGAGTTGTGCATGGGGTGTGTTTGGAACACTTTGTCACCAGCCGAGTCCAAAATTCAGCCTTTCCCCATCTCAGCCCAGAAAGCAGGTAGAACAAGTTTTGTGGTGCCTTTCAGCTGCCTACCGGAGCAATGTAAGAACTACCAACAGAACTCGTTTCTGGCACCTTCCCCGGTGGAGTTGTGCATGGGGTGTGTTTGGAACATTTTGTCACCAGCCGAGTCCAAAATTCAGCTGTTCCCCATCTCAGCCCAGAAAGCAGGTAGAACAACTTTTGTGGTGTCTTTCAGCTGCCTACCGGGGTACTGTAAAATCTATGAACATAACTCCTTTCTGGCACCTTCCCCGGTGGAGTTGTGCATGGGGTGTGTTTGGAACATTTTGTCACCAGCCGAGTCCAAAAGTCAGCAGTTCCCCATCTCAGCCCAGAAAGCAGGCAGAACAACTTTTGTGGTGTCTTTCAGCTGCATACTGGGGTACTGTAAAAACTACCAACATAACTCCTTTCTGGCACCTTCCGCGGTGGAGTTGTGCATGGGGTGTGTTTGGAACATTTTGTCACCAGCCGAGTCCAAAAGTCAGCGGTTCCCCACCTCAGCCCGGAAAGCAGGTAGAACAATTTTTGTGGTTTCTTTCAGCTGCCTACTGGGGTACTGTAAAATCTACCAACATAACTCCTTTCTGGCAACTTCCCCGGTGGAGTTGTGCATGGGGTGTGTTTGGAACATTTTGTCACCAGCCGAGTCCAAAATGAAGCGGTTCCCCATCTCAGCCCAGAAAGCAGGTAGAACAACTTTTGTGGTGTCTTTCAGCTGCCTACCGGGGTACTGTAAAAACAACCATCAGAACTCCTTTCTGGCACCTTCCCCGGTGGAGTTGTGCATGGGGTGTGTTTGGAACACTCTTTCACCAGCCGACTCCAAAATTCAGCAGTTCCCCATCTCATCCCAGAGAGCAGGTAGAACAACTTTTGTGGTGCCTTTCAGCTGCCTACCGGAGCAATGTAAGAACTACCAACAGAACTCGTTTCTGGCACCTTCCCCGGTGGAGTTGTGCATGGGGTGTGTTTGGAACACTTTGTCACCAGCCGAGTCCAAAAGTCAGCTGTTCTCCATCTCAGCCCAGAAAGCAGGTAGAACAATTTTTGTGGTGTCTTTCAGCTGCCTACCGGGGTACTGTAAAATCTATGAACATAACTCCTTTCTGGCACCTTCCCCGGTGGAGTTGTGCATGGGGTGTGTTTGGAACACTCCGTCACCAGCCGAGTCCAAAATTCAGCACTTCCCCATCTCAGCCCAGAAAGCAGGTAGAACACCTTTTGTGTTGTCTTTCAGCTGCCTACCGGGGTACTGTAAAAACTACCAACATAACTCCTTTCTGGCACCTTCCGCGGTGGAGTTGTGCATGGGGTGTGTTTGGAACATTTTGTCACCAGCCGAGTCCAAAATTCAGCGGTTCCCCATCTCAGCCCAGAAAGCAGGTAGAACAACTTTTGTGGTGTCTTTCAGCTGCCTACCGGGGTACTGTAAAAACTACCAACAGAACTCCTTTCTGGCACCTTCCCCGGTGGAGTTGTGCATGGGGTGTGTTTGGAACACTTTGTCACCAGCCGAGTCCAAAATTCAGCAGTTCCCCATCTCAGCCCAGAAAGCAGGTAGAACAACTTTTGTGGTGTCTTTCAGCTGCCTACCGGGGTACTGTAAAATCTATGAACATAACTCCTTTCTGGCACCTTCCCCGGTGCAGTTGTGCATGGGGTGTGTTTGGAACATTTTGTCACCAGCCGAGCCCAAAATTTAGCAATTCCCCATCTCAGCCCAGAAAGCAGGTAGAACACCTTTTGTGGTGTCTTTCAGCTGCCTACCGGGGTACTGTAAAATCTATCAACAGAACTCCTTTCTGGCACCTTCCCCGGTGGAGTTGTGCATGGGGTGTGTTTGGAACACTTTGTCACCAGCCAAGTCCAAAATTCAGCCTTTCCCCACCTCAGCCCACAAAGCAGGTAGAACAATTTTTGTGGTTTCTTTCAGCTGCCTACTGCGGTACTGTAAAATCTATGAACATAACTCCTTTCTGGCACCTTCCCCGGTGGAGTTGTGCATGGGGTGTGTTTGGAACATTTTGTCACCAGCCGAGTCCAAAATGCAGCGGTTCCCCATCTCAGCCCAGAAAGCAGGTAGAAAAACTTTTGTGTTCCTTTCTACTGCCTACCGGGGTAGGTTAAGAACTACCAAGAGAACTCGTTTCTGGCACCTTCCCCGGTGGAGTTGTGCATGGGGTGTGTTTGGAACACTTTGTCACCAGCCGAGTCCAAAATTCACCAGTTCCCCACCTCAGCCCAGTAAGCAGGTAGAACAACTTTTGTGATGCCTATCAGCTGCCTACTGGAGCAATGTAAAAATTATCAACATAACTCCTTTCTGGCACCTTCCCCGGTGGAGTTGTGCATGGGGTGTTTTTGGAACACTTTGTCACCAGCCGAGTCCAAAATTCAGCAGTTCCCCATCTCAGCCCAGAAAGCAGGTAGAACAACTTTTGTGTTGTCTTTCAGCTGCCTACTGGGGTACTGTAAAATCTATGAACATAACTCCTTCTGGCACCTTCCCCGGTGCAGTTGTGCATGGGGTGTGTTTGGAACATTTTGTCACCAGCCGAGTCCAAAATTCAGCTGTTCCCCATCTCAGCCCAGAAAGCAGGTAGAACAACTTTTGTGGTGTCTTTCAGCTGCCTACCGGGGTACTGTAAAATCTATCAACATAACTCCTTTCTGGCACCTTCCCCGGTGGAGTTGTGCATGGGGTGTGTTTGGAACATTTTGTCACCAGCCGAGTCCAAAAGTCAGCAGTTCCCCATCTCAGCCCAGAAAGCAGGCAGAACAACTTTTGTGGTGTCTTTCAGCTGCATACTGGGGTACTGTAAAAACTACCAACATAACTCCTTTCTGGCACCTTCCGCGGTGGAGTTGTGCATGGGGTGTGTTTGGAACATTTTGTCACCAGCCGAGTCCAAAAGTCAGCGGTTCCCCACCTCAGCCCGGAAAGCAGGTAGAACAATTTTTGTGGTTTCTTTCAGCTGCCTACTGGGGTACTGTAAAATCTACCAACATAACTCCTTTCTGGCAACTTCCCCGGTGGAGTTGTGCATGGGGTGTGTTTGGAACATTTTGTCACCAGCCGAGTCCAAAATGAAGCGGTTCCCCATCTCAGCCCAGAAAGCAGGTAGAACAACTTTTGTGGTGTCTTTCAGCTGCCTACCGGGGTACTGTAAAAACAACCATCAGAACTCCTTTCTGGCACCTTCCCCGGTGGAGTTGTGCATGGGGTGTGTTTGGAACACTCTTTCACCAGCCGACTCCAAAATTCAGCAGTTCCCCATCTCATCCCAGAGAGCAGGTAGAACAACTTTTGTGGTGCCTTTCAGCTGCCTACCGGAGCAATGTAAGAACTACCAACAGAACTCGTTTCTGGCACCTTCCCCGGTGGAGTTGTGCATGGGGTGTGTTTGGAACACTTTGTCACCAGCCGAGTCCAAAATTCAGCTGTTCTCCATCTCAGCCCAGAAAGCAGGTAGAACAATTTTTGTGGTGTCTTTCAGCTGCCTACCGGGGTACTGTAAAATCTATGAACATAACTCCTTTCTGGCACCTTCCCCGGTGGAGTTGTGCATGGGGTGTGTTTGGAACACTCCGTCACCAGCCGAGTCCAAAATTCAGCACCTCCCCATCTCAGCCCAGAAAGCAGGTAGAACACCTTTTGTGTTGTCTTTCATCTGCCTACCGGGGTACTGTAAAAACTACCAACATAACTCCTTTCTGGCACCTTCCGCGGTGGAGTTGTGCATGGGGTGTGTTTGGAACATTTTGTCACCAGCCGAGTCCAAAATTCAGCGGTTCCCCATCTCAGCCCAGAAAGCAGGTAGAACAACTTTTGTGGTGTCTTTCAGCTGCCTACCGGGGTACTGTAAAAACTACCAACAGAACTCCTTTCTGGCACCTTCCCCGGTGGAGTTGTGCATGGGGTGTGTTTGGAACACTTTGTCACCAGCCGAGTCCAAAATTCAGCAGTTCCCCATCTCAGCCCAGAAAGCAGGTAGAACAACTTTTGTGGTGTCTTTCAGCTGCCTACTGGGGTACTGTAAAATCTATGAACATAACTCCTTTCTGGCACCTTCCCCGGTGCAGTTGTGCATGGGGTGTGTTTGGAACATTTTGTCACCAGCCGAGCCCAAAATTTAGCAATTCCCCATCTCAGCCCAGAAAGCAGGTAGAACACCTTTTGTGGTGTCTTTCAGCTGCCTACCGGGGTACTGTAAAATCTATCAACAGAACTCCTTTCTGGCACCTTCCCCGGTGGAGTTGTGCATGGGGTGTGTTTGGAACACTTTGTCACCAGCCGAGTCCAAAATTCAGCAGTTCCCCATCTCAGCCCAGAAAGCAGGTAGAACAACTTTTGTGGTTTCTTTCAGCTGCCTACTGGGGTACTGTAAAATCTATGAACATAACTCCTTCTGGCACCTTCCCCAGTGCAGTTGTGCATGGGGTGTGTTTGGAACATTTTGTCACCAGCCGAGTCCAAAAGTCAGCGGTTCCCCATCTCAGCCCAGAAAGCAGGTAGAACAAGTTTTGTGGTGTCTTTCAGCTGCCTACCGGGGTACTGTAAAAACTACCAACAGAACTCGTTTCTGGCACCTTCCCCGGTGGAGTTGTGCATGGGGTGTGTTTGGAACATTTTGTCACCAGCCAAGTCCAAAATCCAGCCATTCCCTATCTCAGCCCACAAAGCAGGTAGAACAACTATTGCGGTCTCTTTCAGCTGCCTACCGGAGCAATGTAAAAACTACCAACAGAACTCCTTTCTGGCACCTTCCCCGGTGGAGTTGCGCATGCGGTGTGTTTGGAACATTTTGTCACCAGCCGAGTCCAAAAGTCAGCGCTTCCCCATCTCAGCCCAGAAAGCAGGTAGAACAACTTTTGTGGTGTCTTTCAGCTGCCTACCGGGGTAGTGTAAGAACTACAAAGAGAACTCCTTTCTGGCACCTTCCCCGGTGGAGTTGTGCATGGGGTGTGTTTGGAACACTCTTTCACCAGCCGAGTCCAAAATTCAGCTGTTCCCCATCTCAGCCCAGAAAGCAGGTAGAACAACTTTTGTGGTGCCTTTCAGCTGCCTACCGGGGTACTGTAAAAACTACCAACAGAACTCCTTTCTGGCACCTTCCCGGGTGGAGTTGTGCATGGGGTGTGTTTGGAACACTTTGTCACCAGCCGAGTCCAAAATTCAGCCTTTCCCCATCTCAGCCCAGAAAGCAGGTAGAACAACTTTTGTGGTGCCTTTCAGCTGCCTACCGGAGCAATGTAAGAACTACCAACAGAACTCGTTTCTGGCACCTTCCCCGGTGGAGTTGTGCATGGGGTGTGTTTGGAACATTTTGTCACCAGCCGAGTCCAAAATTCAGCTGTTCCCCATCTCAGCCCGGAAAGCAGGTAGAACAACTTTTGTGGTGTCTTTCAGCTGCCTACCGGGGTACTGTAAAATCTATCAACATAATTCCTTTCTGGCACCTTCCCCGGTGGAGTTGTGCATGGGGTGTGTTTGGAACATTTTGTCACCAGCCGAGTCCAAAAGTCAGCAGTTCCCCATCTCAGCCCAGAAAGCAGGTAGAACAACTTTTGTGGTGTCTTTCAGCTGCATACTGGGGTACTGTAAAAACTACCAACATAACTCCTTTCTGGCACCTTCCGCGGTGGAGTTGTGCATGGGGTGTGTTTGGAACATTTTGTCACCAGCCGAGTCCAAAAGTCAGCGGTTCCCCACCTCAGCCCGGAAAGCAGGTAGAACAATTTTTGTGGTTTCTTTCAGCTGCCTACTGGGGTACTGTAAAATCTACCAACATAACTCCTTTCTGGCACCTTCCCCGGTGGAGTTGTGCATGGGGTGTGTTTGGAACATTTTGTCACCAGCCGACTCCAAAATTCAGCACTTCCCCATCTCAGCCCAGAAAGCAGGTAGAACAACTTTTGTGGTGCCTTTCAGCTGCCTACCGGAGCAATGTAAGAACTACCAACAGAACTCGTTTCTGGCACCTTCCCCGGTGGAGTTGTGCATGGGGTGTGTTTGGAACACTTTGTCACCAGCCGGGTCCAAAATTCAGCTGTTCCCCATCTCAGCCCAGAAAGCAGGTAGAACAACTTTTGTGGTTTCTTTCAGCTGCCTACTGGGGTACTGTAAAATCTATGAACATAACTCCTTCTGGCACCTTCCCCGGTGCAGTTGTGCATGGGGTGTGTTTGGAACATTTTGTCACCAGCCGAGTCCAAAAGTCAGCGGTTCCCCATCTCAGCCCAGAAAGCAGGTAGAACAAGTTTTGTGGTTTCTTTCAGCTACCTACCGGGGTACTGTAAAAACTACCAACAGAACTCGTTTCTGGCACCTTCCCCGGTGGAGTTGTGCATGGGGTGTGTTTGGAACATTTTGTCACCAGCCAAGTCCAAAATCCAGCCATTCCCCATCTCAGCCCACAAAGCAGGTAGAACAACTATTGCGGTCTCTTTCAGCTGCCTACCGGAGCAATGTAAAAACTACCAACAGAACTCCTTTCTGGCACCTTCCCCGGTGGAGTTGCGCATGCGGTGTGTTTGGAACATTTTGTCACCAGCCGAGTCCAAAAGTCAGCGCTTCCCCATCTCAGCCCAGAAAGCAGGTAGAACAACTTTTGTGGTGTCTTTCAGCTGCCTACCGGGGTAGTGTAAGAACTACAAAGAGAACTCCTTTCTGGCACCTTCCCCGGTGGAGTTGTGCATGGGGTGTGTTTGGAACACTCTTTCACCAGCCGAGTCCAAAATTCAGCTGTTCCCCATCTCAGCCCAGAAAGCAGGTAGAACAACTTTTGTGGTGCCTTTCAGCTGCCTACCGGGGTACTGTAAGAACTACCAACAGAATTCCTTTCTGGCACCTTCCCGGGTGGAGTTGTGCATGGGGTGTGTTTGGAACACTTTGTCACCAGCCGAGTCCAAAATTCAGCCTTTCCCCATCTCAGCCCAGAAAGCAGGTAGAACAACTTTTGTGGTGCCTTTCAGCTGCCTACCGGAGCAATGTAAGAACTACCAACAGAACTCGTTTCTGGCACCTTCCCCGGTGGAGTTGTGCATGGGGTGTGTTTGGAACATTTTGTCACCAGCCGAGTCCAAAATTCAGCTGTTCCCCATCTCAGCCCAGAAAGCAGGTAGAACAACTTTTGTGGTGTCTTTCAGCTGCATACTGGGGTACTGTAAAAACTACCAACATAACTCCTTTCTGGCACCTTCCGCGGTGGAGTTGTGCATGGGGTGTGTTTGGAACATTTTGTCACCAGCCGAGTCCAAAAGTCAGCGGTTCCCCACCTCAGCCCGGAAAGCAGGTAGAACAATTTTTGTGGTTTCTTTCAGCTGCCTACTGGGGTACTGTAAAATCTACCAACATAACTCCTTTCTGGCACCTTCCCCGGTGGAGTTGTGCATGGGGTGTGTTTGGAACATTTTGTCACCAGCCGAGTCCAAAATGAAGCGGTTCCCCATCTCAGCCCAGAAAGCAGGTAGAACAACTTTTGTGGTGTCTTTCAGCTGCATACCGGGGTAGTGTAAGAACTACAAAGAGAACTCCTTTCTGGCACCTTCCCCGGTGGAGTTGTGCATGGGGTGTGTTTGGAACACTCTTTCACCAGCCGACTCCAAAATTCAGCACTTCCCCATCTCAGCCCAGAAAGCAGGTAGAACAACTTTTGTGGTGCCTTTCAGCTGCCTACCGGAGCAAGGAAAGAACTACCAACAGAACTCGTTTCTGGCACCTTCCCCGGTGGAGTTGTGCATGGGGTGTGTTTGGAACACTTTGTCACCAGCCGAGTCCAAAATTCAGCTGTTCCCCATCTCAGCCCAGAAAGCAGGTAGAACAATTTTTGTGGTGTCTTTCAGCTGCCTACCGGGGTACTGTAAAATCTATGAACATAACTCCTTTCTGGCACCTTCCCCGGTGGAGTTGTGCATGGGGTGTGTTTGGAACATTTTGTCACCAGCCGAGCCCAAAATTCAGCGTTTCCCCATCTCAGCCCAGAAAGCAGGTAGAACGACTTTTGTGGTGTCTTTCAGATGCCTACCGGGGTACTGTAAAAACTACCAACAGAACTCCTTTCTGGCACCTTCCCCGGTGGAGTTGTGCATGGGGTGTGTTTGGAACATTTTGTCACCAGCCGAGCCCAAAAGTCAGCGCTTCCCCATCTCGAGCCCACAAAGCAGGTAGAACAACTTTTGTGATGCCTTTCAGTTGCCTACTGGAGCAATGTAAAAATTATCAACATAACTCCTTTCTGGCACCTTCCCCGGTGGAGTTGTGCATGGGGTGTGTTTGGAACACTTTGTCACCAGCCAAGTCCAAAATTCAGCCTTTCCCCACCTCAGCCCAGTAAGCAGGTAGAACATGTTTTGTGGTTTCTTTCAGCTGCCTACCGGGGTACTGTAAAAACTACCAACAGAACTCGTTTCTGGCACCTTCCCCGGTGGAGTTGTGCATGGGGTGTGTTTGGAACATTTTGTCACCAGCCAAGTCCAAAATCCAGCCATTCCCCATCTCAGCCCACAAAGCAGGTAGAACAACTATTGCGGTCTCTTTCAGCTGCTTACCGGAGCAATGTAAAAACTACCAACAGAACTCCTTTCTGGCACCTTCCCCGGTGGAGTTGCGCATGCGGTGTGTTTGGAACATTTTGTCACCAGCCGAGTCCAAAAGTCAGCGCTTCCCCATCTCAGCCCAGAAAGCAGGTAGAACAACTTTTGTGGTGTCTTTCAGCTGCCTACCGGGGTAGTGTAAGAACTACAAAGAGAACTCCTTTCTGGCACCTTCCCCGGTGGAGTTGTGCATGGGGTGTGTTTGGAACACTCTTTCACCAGCCGAGTCCAAAATTCAGCTGTTCCCCATCTCAGCCCAGAAAGCAGGTAGAACAACTTTTGTGGTGCCTTTCAGCTGCCTACCGGGGTACTGTAAGAACTACCAACAGAATTCCTTTCTGGCACCTTCCCGGGTGGAGTTGTGCATGGGGTGTGTTTGGAACACTTTGTCACCAGCCGAGTCCAAAATTCAGCCTTTCCCCATCTCAGCCCAGAAAGCAGGTAGAACAACTTTTGTGGTGCCTTTCAGCTGCCTACCGGAGCAATGTAAGAACTACCAACAGAACTCGTTTCTGGCACCTTCCCCGGTGGAGTTGTGCATGGGGTGTGTTTGGAACATTTTGTCACCAGCCGAGTCCAAAATTCAGCTGTTCCCCATCTCAGCCCAGAAAGCAGGTAGAACAACTTTTGTGGTGTCTTTCAGCTGCCTACCGGGGTACTGTAAAATCTATCAACATAACTCCTTTCTGGCACCTTCCCCGGTGGAGTTGTGCATGGGGTGTGTTTGGAACATTTTGTCACCAGCCGAGTCCAAAAGTCAGCAGTTCCCCATCTCAGCCCAGAAAGCAGGCAGAACAACTTTTGTGGTGTCTTTCAGCTGCATACTGGGGTACTGTAAAAACTATCAACATAACTCCTTTCTGGCACCTTCCGCGGTGGAGTTGTGCATGGGGTGTGTTTGGAACATTTTGTCACCAGCCGAGTCCAAAAGTCAGCGGTTCCCCACCTCAGCCCGGAAAGCAGGTAGAACAATTTTTGTGGTTTCTTTCAGCTGCCTACTGGGGTACTGTAAAATCTACCAACATAACTCCTTTCTGGCACCTTCCCCGGTGGAGTTGTGCATGGGGTGTGTTTGGAACACTTTGTCACCAGCCGAGTCCAAAATGAAGCGGTTCCCCATCTCAGCCCAGAAAGCAGGTAGAACAACTTTTGTGGTGTCTTTCAGCTGCATACCGGGGTAGTGTAAGAACTACCAAGAGAACTCGTTTCTGGCACCTTCCCCGGTGGAGTTGTGCATGGGGTGTGTTTGGAACACTCTTTCACCAGCCGACTCCAAAATTCAGCAGTTCCCCATCTCAGCCCAGAAAGCAGGTAGAACAACTTTTGTGGTGCCTTTCAGCTGCCTACCGGAGCAAGGAAAGAACTACCAACAGAACTCGTTTCTGGCACCTTCCCCGGTGGAGTTGTGCATGGGGTGTGTTTGGAACACTTTGTCACCAGCCGAGTCCAAAATTCAGCTGTTCCCCATCTCAGCCCAGAAAGCAGGTAGAACAATTTTTGTGGTGTCTTTCAGCTGCCTACCGGGGTACTGTAAAATCTATGAACATAACTCCTTTCTGGCACCTTCCCCGGTGGAGTTGTGCATGGGGTGTGTTTGGAACACTCCGTCACCAGCCGAGTCCAAAATTCAGCACTTCCCCATCTCAGCCCAGAAAGCAGGTAGAACACCTTTTGTGTTGTCTTTCATCTGCCTACCGGGGTACTGTAAAAATTACCAACATAACTCCTTTCTGGCACCTTCCCCGGTGGAGTTGTGCATGGGGTGTGTTTGGAACATTTTGTCACCAGCCGAGTCCAAAATTCAGCGTTTCCCCATCTCAGCCCAGAAAGCAGGTAGAACGACTTTTGTGGTGTCTTTCAGATGCCTACCGGGGTACTGTAAAAACTACCAACAGAACTCCTTTCTGGCACCTTCCCCGGTGGAGTTGTGCATGGGGTGTGTTTGGAACATTTTGTCACCAGCCGAGCCCAAAAGTCAGCGCTTCCCCATCTCGAGCCCACAAAGCAGGTAGAACAACTTTTGTGATGCCTTTCAGTTGCCTACTGGAGCAATGTAAAAATTATCAACATAACTCCTTTCTGGCACCTTCCCCGGTGGAGTTGTGCATGGGGTGTGTTTGGAACACTTTGTCACCAGCCAAGTCCAAAATCCAGCCATTCCCCATCTCAGCCCACAAAGCAGGTAGAACAACTATTGCGGTCTCTTTCAGCTGCTTACCGGAGCAATGTAAAAACTACCAACAGAACTCCTTTCTGGCACCTTCCCCGGTGGAGTTGCGCATGCGGTGTGTTTGGAACATTTTGTCACCAGCCGAGTCCAAAAGTCAGCGCTTCCCCATCTCAGCCCAGAAAGCAGGTAGAACAACTTTTGTGGTGTCTTTCAGCTGCCTACCGGGGTAGTGTAAGAACTACAAAGAGAACTCCTTTCTGGCACCTTCCCCGGTGGAGTTGTGCATGGGGTGTGTTTGGAACACTCTTTCACCAGCCGAGTCCAAAATTCAGCTGTTCCCCATCTCAGCCCAGAAAGCAGGTAGAACAACTTTTGTGGTGCCTTTCAGCTGCCTACCGGGGTACTGTAAGAACTACCAACAGAATTCCTTTCTGGCACCTTCCCGGGTGGAGTTGTGCATGGGGTGTGTTTGGAACACTTTGTCACCAGCCGAGTCCAAAATTCAGCCTTTCCCCATCTCAGCCCAGAAAGCAGGTAGAACAACTTTTGTGGTGCCTTTCAGCTGCCTACCGGAGCAATGTAAGAACTACCAACAGAACTCGTTTCTGGCACCTTCCCCGGTGGAGTTGTGCATGGGGTGTGTTTGGAAAATTTTGTCACCAGCCGAGTCCAAAATTCAGCTGTTCCCCATCTCAGCCCAGAAAGCAGGTAGAACAACTTTTGTGGTGTCTTTCAGCTGCCTACCGGGGTACTGTAAAATCTATCAACATAACTCCTTTCTGGCACCTTCCCCGGTGGAGTTGTGCATGGGGTGTGTTTGGAACATTTTGTCACCAGCCGAGTCCAAAAGTCAGCAGTTCCCCATCTCAGCCCAGAAAGCAGGCAGAACAACTTTTGTGGTGTCTTTCAGCTGCATACTGGGGTACTGTAAAAACTACCAACATAACTCCTTTCTGGCACCTTCCGCGGTGGAGTTGTGCATGGGGTGTGTTTGGAACATTTTGTCACCAGCCGAGTCCAAAAGTCAGCGGTTCCCCACCTCAGCCCGGAAAGCAGGTAGAACAATTTTTGTGGTTTCTTTCAGCTGCCTACTGGGGTACTGTAAAATCTACCAACATAACTCCTTTCTGGCACCTTCCCCGGTGGAGTTGTGCATGGGGTGTGTTTGGAACATTTTGTCACCAGCCGAGTCCAAAATGAAGCGGTTCCCCATCTCAGCCCAGAAAGCAGGTAGAACAACTTTTGTGGTGTCTTTCAGCTGCATACCGGGGTAGTGTAAGAACTACAAAGAGAACTCCTTTCTGGCACCTTCCCCGGTGGAGTTGTGCATGGGGTGTGTTTGGAACACTCTTTCACCAGCCGACTCCAAAATTCAGCAGTTCCCCATCTCAGCCCAAAAGCAGGTAGAACAACTTTTGTGGTGCCTTTCAGCTGCCTACCGGAGCAAGGAAAGAACTACCAACAGAACTCGTTTCTGGCACCTTCCCCGGTGGAGTTGTGCATGGGGTGTGTTTGGAACACTTTGTCACCAGCCGAGTCCAAAATTCAGCTGTTCCCCATCTCAGCCCAGAAAGCAGGTAGAACAATTTTTGTGGTGTCTTTCAGCTGCCTACCGGGGTACTGTAAAATCTATGAACATAACTCCTTTCTGGCACCTTCCCCGGTGGAGTTGTGCATGGGGTGTGTTTGGAACACTCCGTCACCAGCCGAGTCCAAAATTCAGCACTTCCCCATCTCAGCCCAGAAAGCAGGTAGAACACCTTTTGTGTTGTCTTTCATCTGCCTACCGGGGTACTGTAAAAATTACCAACATAACTCCTTTCTGGCACCTTCCCCGGTGGAGTTGTGCATGGGGTGTGTTTGGAACATTTTGTCACCAGCCGAGTCCAAAATTCAGCGTTTCCCCATCTCAGCCCAGAAAGCAGGTAGAACGACTTTTGTGGTGTCTTTCAGATGCCTACCGGGGTACTGTAAAAACTACCAACAGAACTCCTTTCTGGCACCTTCCCCGGTGGAGTTGTGCATGGGGTGTGTTTGGAACATTTTGTCACCAGCCGAGCCCAAAAGTCAGCGCTTCCCCATCTCGAGCCCACAAAGCAGGTAGAACAACTTTTGTGATGCCTTTCAGTTGCCTACTGGAGCAATGTAAAAATTATCAACATAACTCCTTTCTGGCACCTTCCGCGGTGGAGTTGTGCATGGGGTGTGTTTGGAACACTTTGTCACCAGCCAAGTCCAAAATTCAGCCTTTCCCCACCTCAGCCCAGTAAGCAGGTAGAACATGTTTTGTGGTTTCTTTCAGCTGCCTACTGCGGTACTGTAAAATCTATGAACATAACTCCTTTCTGGCACCTTCCCCGGTGGAGTTGTGCATGGGGTGTGTTTGGAACATTTTGTCACCAGTCGCATCCAAAATTCAGCGGTTCCCCATCTCAGCCCAGAAAGCAGGTAGAACACCTTTTGTGGTGCCTTTCAGCTGCCTACCGGGGTAGTGTAAAAACTACCAACAGAACTCCTTTCTGGCACCTTCCCCGGTGCAGTTGTGCATGGGGTGTGTTTGGAACACTTTGTCACCAGCCGAGTCCAAAAGTCAGCGCTTCCCCACCTCAGCCCAGAAAGCAGGTAGAACAACTTTTGTGGTGTCTTTCAGCTGCCTACCGGGGTACTGTAAAATCTACCAACAGAACTCCTTTCTGGCACCTTCCCCGGTGGAGTTGTGCATGGGGTGTGTTTGGAACATTTTGTCACCAGCCGAGCCCAAAATTCAGCGCTTCCCCATCTCGAGCCCACAATGCAGGTAGAACAACTTTTGTGATGCCTTTCAGCTGCCTACTGGAGCAATGTAAAAATTATCAACATAACTCCTTTCTGGCACCTTCCCCGGTGGAGTTGTGCATGGGGTGTGTTTGGAACACTTTGTCACCAGCCGAGTCCAAAATTCAGCTGTTCCCCATCTCAGCCCAGAAAGCAGGTAGAACAATTTTTGTGGTTTCTTTCAGCTGCCTACCGGGGTACTTTAAAATCTATGAACATAACTCCTTTCTGGCACCTTCCCCGGTGGAGTTGTGCATGGGGTGTGTTTGGAACATTTTGTCACCAGCCGAGCCCAAAATTTAGCAATTCCCCATCTCAGCCCAGAAAGCAGGTAGAACACCTTTCGTGGTGTCTTTCAGCTGTCTACCGGGGTACTGTAAAATCTATCAACAGAACTCCTTTCTGGCACCTTCCCCGGTGGAGTTGTGCATGGGGTGTGTTTGGAACACTTTGTCACCAGCCAAGTCCAAAATTCAGCCTTTCCCCACCTCAGCCCACAAAGCAGGTAGAACAATTTTTGTGGTTTCTTTCAGCTGCCTACTGCGGTACTGTAAAATCTATGAACATAACTCCTTTCTGGCACCTTCCCCGGTGGAGTTGTGCATGGGGTGTGTTTGGAACACTTTGTCACCAGCCAAGTCCAAAATTCTGTGATTCCCCATCTCAGCCCAGAAAGCAGGTAGAAAAACTTTTGTGTTCCTTTCTGCTGCCTACCGGGGTAGTGTAAAAACTACCAAGAGAACTCGTTTCTGGCACCTTCCGCGGTGGAGTTGTGCATGGGGTGTGTTTGGAACACTTTGTCACCAGCCGAGTCCAAAATTCAGCAGTTCCCCATCTCAGCCCAGTAAGCAGGTAGAACAACTTTTGTGATGCCTATCAGCTGCCTACTGGAGCAATGTAAAAATTATCAACATAACTCCTTTCTGGCACCTTCCCCGGTGGAGTTGTGCATGGGGTGTTTTTGGAACACTTTGTCACCAGCCGAGTCCAAAAGTCAGCAGTTCCCCATCTCAGCCCAGAAAGCAGGTAGAACAACTTTTGTGGTTTCTTTCAGCTGCCTACTGGGGTACTGTAAAATCTATGAACATAACTCCTTCTGGCACCTTCCCCGGTGCAGTTGTGCATGGGGTGTGTTTGGAACATTTTGTCACCAGCCGAGTCCAAAAGTCAGCGGTTCCCCATCTCAGCCCAGAAAGCAGGTAGAACAAGTTTTGTGGTGTCTTTCAGCTGCCTACCGGAGCAATGTAAGAACTACCAACAGAACTCGTTTCTGGCACCTTCCCCGGTGGAGTTGTGCATGGGGTGTGTTTGGAACATTTTGTCACCAGCCAAGTCCAAAATCCAGCCATTCCCCATCTCAGCCCACAAAGCAGGTAGAACAACTATTGCGGTCTCTTTCAGCTGCCTACCGGAGCAATGTAAAAACTACCAACAGAACTCCTTTCTGGCACCTTCCCCGGTGGAGTTGCGCATGCGGTGTGTTTGGAACATTTTGTCACCAGCCGAGTCCAAAAGTCAGCTGTTCCCCATCTCAGCGCAGAAAGCAGGTAGAACAATTTTTGTGGTTTCTTTCAGCTGCCTACCGGGGTACTTTAAAATCTATGAACATAACTCGTTTCTGGCACCTTCCCCGGTGGAGTTGTGCATGGGGTGTGTTTGGAACATTTTGTCACCAGCCGAGCCCAAAATTTAGCAATTCCCCATCTCAGCCCAGAAAGCAGGTAGAACACCTTTCGTGGTGTCTTTCAGCTGTCTACCGGGGTACTGTAAAATCTATCAACAGAACTCCTTTCTGGCACCTTCCCCGGTGGAGTTGTGCATGGGGTGTGTTTGGAACACTTTGTCACCAGCCAAGTCCAAAAGTCAGCAGTTCCCCATCTCAGCCCACAAAGCAGGTAGAACAATTTTTGTGGTTTCTTTCAGCTGCCTACTGCGGTACTGTAAAATCTATGAACATAACTCCTTTCTGGCACCTTCCCCGGTGGAGTTGTGCATGGGGTGTGTTTGGAACACTTTGTCACCAGCCAAGTCCAAAATTCTGTGATTCCCCTTCTCAGCCCAGAAAGCAGGTAGAAAAACTTTTGTGTTCCTTTCTGCTGCCTACCGGGGGTAGTGTAAAAACTACCAAGAGAACTCGTTTCTGGCACCTTCCGCGGTGGAGTTGTGCATGGGGTGTGTTTGGAACACTTTGTCACCAGCCGAGTCCAAAATTCAGCAGTTCCCCATCTCAGCCCAGTAAGCAGGTAGAACAACTTTTGTGATGCCTATCAGCTGCCTACTGGAGCAATGTAAAAATTATCAACATAACTCCTTTCTGGGCACCTTCCCCGGTGGAGTTGTGCATGGGGTGATTTTGGAACACTTTGTCACCAGCCGAGTCCCAAAATTCAGCAGTTCCCCATCTCAGCCAGAAAGCAGGTAGAACAACTTTTGTGGTTTCTTTCAGCTGCCTACTGGGGTACTGTAAAATCTATGAACATAACTCCTTCTGGCACCTTCCCCGGTGCAGTTGTGCATGGGGTGTGTTTGGAACATTTTGTCACCAGCCGAGTCCAAAAGTCAGCGGTTCCCCATCTCAGCCCAGAAAGCAGGTAGAACAAGTTTTTGTGGTGTCTTTCAGCTGCTACCGGGGTACTGTAAAAACTACCAACAGAACTCGTTTCTGGCACTTCACCGGTGGAGTTGTGCATGGGGTGTGTTTGGAACATTTTGTCACCAGCCAAGTCCAAAATCCAGCCATTCCCCATCTCAGCCCACAAAGCAGGTAGAACAACTATTGCGGTCTCTTTCAGCTGCCTACCGGAGCAATGTAAAAACTACCAACAGAACTCCTTTCTGGCACCTTCCCGGTGGAGTTGCGCATGCGGTGTGTTTGGAACATTTTGTCACCAGCCGAGTCCAAAAGTCAGCTGTTTCCCCATCTCAGCGCAGAAAGCAGGTAGAACAACTTTTGTGGTGTCTTTCAGCTGCCTACCGGGGTACTGTAAAATCTATCAACATAACTCCTTTTCTGGCACCTTCCCCGGTGGAGTTGTGCATGGGGTGTGTTTGGAACACTTTGTCACCAGCCGAGTCCAAAATTCAGCCTTTCCCCATCTCAGCCCAGAAAGCAGGTAGAACAAGTTTTGTGGTGCCTTTCAGCTGCCTACCGGAGCAATGTAAGAACTACCAACAGAACTCGTTTCTGGCACCCTTCCCCGGTGGAGTTGTGCATGGGGTGTGTTTGGAACATTTTGTCACCAGCCGAGTCCAAAATTCAGCTGTTCCCCATCTCAGCCCAGAAAGCAGGCAGAACAACTTTTGTGGTGTCCTTTCAGCTGCATACTGGGGTACTGTAAAAACTACCAACATAACTCCTTTCTGGCACCTTCCGCGGTGAGAGTTGTGCATGGGGTGTGTTTGGAACATTTTGTCACCAGCCGAGTCCAAAAGTCAGCGGTTCCCCACCTCAGCCCGGAAAGCAGGTAGAACAATTTTTGTGGTTTCTTCAGCTGCCTACTGGGGTACTGTAAAATCTACCAACATAACTCCTTTCTGGCAACTTCCCCGGTGGAGTTGTGCATGGGGTGTGTTTGGAACATTTTGTCACCCAGCCGAGTCCAAAATTCAGCGGTTCCCCATCTCAGCCCAGAAAGCAGGTAGAACGACTTTTGTGGTGTCTTTCAGATGCCTACCGGGGTACTGTAAAAACTACCAACAGAACTCCTTTCTGGCACCTTCCCCGGTGGAGTTGTGCATGGGGTGTGTTTGGAACATTTTGTCACCAGCCGAGCCCAAAATTCAGCGCTTCCCCATCTCGAGCCCACAAAGCAGGTAGAACAACTTTTGTGATGCCTTTCAGTTGCCTACTGGAGCAATGTAAAAATTATCAACATAACTCCTTTCTGGCACCTTCCCCGGTGGAGTTGTGCATGGGGTGTGTTTGGAACACTTTGTCACCAGCCAAGTCCAAAATTCAGCCTTTCCCCACCTCAGCCCAGTAAGCAGGTAGAACATGTTTTGTGGTTCTTTCAGCTGCCTACTGCGGTACTGTAAAATCTATGAACATAACTCCTTTCTGGCACCTTCCCCGGTGCAGTTGTGCATGGGGTGTGTTTGGAACATTTTGTCACCAGTCGCATCCAAAATTCAGCGGTTCCCCATCTCAGCCCAGAAAGCAGGTAGAACACCTTTTGTGGTGCCTTTCAGCTGCCTACCGGGGTAGTGTAAAAACTACCAACAGAACTCCTTTCTGGCACCTTCCCCGGTGCAGTTGTGCATGGGTGTGTTTGGAACACTTTGTCACCAGCCGAGTCCCAAAAGTCAGCGCTTCCCCATCTCAGCCCAGAAAGCAGGTAGAACAACTTTTGTGGTGTCTTTCAGCTGCCTACCGGGGTACTGTAAAATCTACCAACAGAACTCCTTTCTGGCACCTTCCCCGGTGGAGTTGTGCATGGGGTGTGTTTGGAACATTTTGTCACCAGCCGAGCCCAAAATTCAGCGCTTCCCCATCTCGAGCCCACAATGCAGGTAGAACAACTTTTGTGATGCCTTTCAGCTGCCTACGGGGAGCAATGTAAAAAATTATCAACATAACTCCTTTCTGGCACCTTCCCCGGTGGAGTTGTGCATGGGGTGTGTTTGGAACACTTTGTCACCAGCCGAGTCCAAAATTCAGCTGTTCCCCATCTCAGCCCAGAAAGCAGGTAGAACAATTTTTGTGGTTTCTTTCAGCTGCCTACCGGGGTACTTTAAAATCTATGAACATAAACTCCTTTCTGGCACCTTCCCCGGTGGAGTTGTGCATGGGGTGTGTTTGGAACATTTTGTCACCAGCCGAGCCCAAAATTTAGCAATTCCCCCATCTCAGCCCAGAAAGCAGGTAGAACACCTTTCGTGGTGTCTTTCAGCTGTCTACCGGGGTACTGTAAAATCTATCAACAGAACTCCTTCTGGCACCTTCCCCGGTGGAGTTGTGCATGGGGTGTGTTTGGAACACTTTGTCACCAGCCAAGTCCAAAATTCAGCCTTTCCCCACCTCAGCCCACAAAGCAGGTAGAACAATTTTTGTGGTTTCTTTCAGCTGCCTACTGCGGTACTGTAAAATCTATGAACATAACTCCTTTCTGGCACCTTCCCCGGTGGAGTTGTGCATGGGGTGTGTTTGGAACACTTTGTCACCAGCCAAGTCTAAAATTCAGCAGTTCCCCACCTCAGCCCAGAAAGCAGGTAGAAAAACTTTTGTGTTCCTTTCTGCTGCCTACCGGGTAGGTTAAGAACTACCAAGAGAACTCGTTTCTGGCACCTTCCCCGGTGGAGTTGTGCATGGGGTGTGTTTGGAACACTTTGTCACCAGCCGAGTCCAAAATTCAGCAGTTCCCCACCTCAGCCCAGTAAGCAGGTAGAACAACTTTTGTGATGCCTATCAGCTGCCTACTGGAGCAATGTAAAAATTATCAACATAACTCCTTTCTGGCACCTTCCCCGGTGGAGTTGTGCATGGGGTGTTTTTGGAACACTTTGTCACCAGCCGAGTCCAAAATTCAGCAGTTCCCCATCTCAGCCCAGAAAGCAGGTAGAACAACTTTTGTGGTTTCTTTCAGCTGCCTACTGGGGGTACTGTAAAATCTATGAACATAACTCCTTCTGGCACCTTCCCCGGTGCAGTTGTGCATGGGGTGTGTTTTGGAACATTTTGTCACCAGCCGAGTCCAAAAGTCAGCGTTCCCCATCTCAGCCCAGAAAGCAGGTAGAACAAGTTTTGTGGTGTCTTTCAGCTGCCTACCGGGGTACTGTAAAAACTACCAACAGAACTCGTTTCGTGGCACCTTCCCCGGTGGAGTTGTGCATGGGGTGTGTTTGGGAACATTTTGTCACCAGCCAAGTCCAAAATCCAGCCATTCCCCATCTCAGCCCACAAAGCAGGTAGAACAACTATTGCGGTCTCTTTCAGCTGCCTACCGGAGCAATGTAAAAACTACCAACAGAACTCCTTTCTGGCACCTTCCCCGGTGGAGTTGTGCATGGGGTGTGTTTGGAACACTTTGTCACCAGCCGAGTCCAAAATTCAGCCTTTCCCCATCTCAGCCCAGAAAGCAGGTAGAACAAGTTTTGTGGTGCCTTTCAGCTGCCTACCGGAGCAATGTAAGAACTACCAACAGAACTCGTTTCTGGCACCTTCCCCGGTGGAGTTGTGCATGGGGTGTGTTTGGAACATTTTGTCACCAGCCGAGTCCAAAATTCAGCTGTTCCCCATCTCAGCCCGGAAAGCAGGTAGAACAACTTTTGTGGTGTCTTTCAGCTGCCTACCGGGGTACTGTAAAATCTATCAACATAACTCCTTTCTGGCACCTTCCCCGGTGGAGTTGTGCATGGGGTGTGTTTGGAACATTTTGTCACCAGCCGAGTCCAAAAGTCAGCAGTTCCCCATCTCAGCCCAGAAAGCAGGCAGAACAACTTTTGTGGTGTCTTTCAGCTGCCTACTGGGGGTACTGTAAAATCTACCAACATAACTCCTTTCTGGCAACTTCCCCGGTGGAGTTGTGCATGGGGTGTGTTTGGAACATTTTGTCACCAGCCGAGTCCAAAATGAAGCGGTTTCCCCATCTCAGCCCAGAAAGCAGGTAGAACAACTTTTGTGGTGTCTTTCAGCTGCCTACCGGGGTACTGTAAAAACAACCATCAGAACTCCTTTCTGGCACCTTCCCCGGTGGAGTTGTGCATGGGGTGTGTTTGGAAACACTCTTTCACCAGCCGACTCCAAAATTCAGCAGTTCCCCATCTCAGCCCAGAAAGCAGGTAGAACAACTTTTGTGGTGCCTTTCAGCTGCCTACCGGAGCAATGTAAGAACTACCAACAGAACTCGTTTCTGGCACCTTCCCCGGTGGAGTTGTGCATGGGGTGTGTTTGGAACACTTTGTCACCAGCCGAGTCCAAAATTCAGCTGTTCTCCATCTCAGCCCAGAAAGCAGGTAGAACAATTTTTGTGGTGTCTTTCAGCTGCCTACCGGGGTACTGTAAAATCTATGAACATAACTCCTTTCTGGCACCTTCCCCGGTGGAGTTGTGCATGGGGTGTGTTTGGAACACTCCGTCACCAGCCGAGTCCAAAATTCAGCACTTCCCCATCTCAGCCCAGAAAGCAGGTAGAACACCTTTTGTGTTGTCTTTCATCTGCCTACCGGGGTACTGTAAAAAACTACCAACATAACTCCTTTCTGGCACCTTCCGCGGTGGAGTTGTGCATGGGGTGTGTTTGGAACATTTTGTCACCAGCCGAGTCCAAAATTCAGCGGTTCCCCCATCTCAGCCCAGAAAGCAGGTAGAACAACTTTTGTGGTGTCTTTCAGCTGCCTACCGGGGTACTGTAAAAACTACCAACAGAACTCCTTTCTGGCACCTTCCCCGGTGGAGTTGTGCATGGGGTGTGTTTGGAACACTTTGTCACCAGCCGAGTCCAAAATTCAGCAGTTCCCCATCTCAGCCCAGAAAGCAGGTAGAACAACTTTTGTGGTGTCTTTCAGCTGCCTACTGGGGTACTGTAAAATCTATGAACATAACTCCTTTCTGGCACCTTCCCCGGTGCAGTTGTGCATGGGGTGTGTTTGGAACATTTTGTCACCAGCCGAGCCCAAAATTTAGCAATTCCCCATCTCAGCCCAGAAAGCAGGTAGAACACCTTTTGTGGTGTCTTTCAGCTGCCTACCGGGGTACTGTAAAATCTATCAACAGAACTCCTTTCTGGCACCTTCCCCGGTGGAGTTGTGCATGGGGTGTGTTTGGAACACTTTGTCACCAGCCAAGTCCAAAATTCAGCCTTTCCCCACCTCAGCCCACAAAGCAGGTAGAACAATTTTTGTGGTTTCTTTCAGCTGCCTACTGCGGTACTGTAAAAATCTATGAACATAACTCCTTTCTGGCACCTTCCCCCGGTGGAGTTGTGCATGGGGTGTGTTTGGAACATTTTGTCACCAGCCGAGTCCAAAATGCAGCGGTTCCCCATCTCAGCCCAGAAAGCAGGTAGAAAAACTTTTGTGTTCCTTTCTGCTGCCTACCGGGGTAGGTTAAGAACTACCAAGAGAACTCGTTTCTGGCACCTTCCCCGGTGGAGTTGTGCATGGGGTGTGTTTGGAACACTTTGTCACCAGCCGAGTCCAAAATTCACCAGTTCCCCACCTCAGCCCAGTAAGCAGGTAGAACAACTTTTGTGATGCCTATCAGCTGCCTACTGGAGCAATGTAAAAATTATCAACATAACTCCTTTCTGGCACCTTCCCCGGTGGAGTTGTGCATGGGGTGTTTTTGGAACACTTTGTCACCAGCCGAGTCCAAAATTCAGCAGTTCCCCATCTCAGCCCAGAAAGCAGGTAGAACAACTTTTGTGGTTTCTTTCAGCTGCCTACTGGGGTACTGTAAAATCTATGAACATAACTCCTTCTGGCACCTTCCCCGGTGCAGTTGTGCATGGGGTGTGTTTGGAACATTTTGTCACCAGCCGAGTCCAAAAATTCAGCGGTTCCCCATCTCAGCCCAGAAAGCAGGTAGAACAAGTTTTGTGGTGTCTTTCAGCTGCCTACCGGGGTACTGTAAAAACTACCAACAGAACTCCTTTCTGGCACCTTCCCCGGTGGAGTTGTGCATGGGGTGTGTTTGGAACATTTTGTCACCAGCCAAGTCCAAAATCCAGCCATTCCCCATCTCAGCCCACAAAGCAGGTAGAACAACTATTGCGGTCTCTTTCAGCTGCCTACCGGAGCAATGTAAAAACTACCAACAGAACTCCTTTCTGGCACCTTCCCCGGTGGAGTTGCGCATGCGGTGTGTTTGGAACATTTTGTCACCAGCCGAGTCCAAAAGTCAGCGCTTCCCCATCTCAGCCCAGAAAGCAGGTAGAACAACTTTTGTGGTGTCTTTCAGCTGCCTACCGGGGGTAGTGTAAGAACTACAAAGAGAACTCCTTTCTGGCACCTTCCCCGGTGGAGTTGTGCATGGGGTGTGTTTGGAACACTCTTTCACCAGCCGAGTCCAAAATTCAGCTGTTCCCCATCTCAGCCCAGAAAGCAGGTAGAACAACTTTTGTGGTGCCTTTCAGCTGCCTACCGGGGTACTGTAAGAACTACCAACAGAATTCCTTTCTGGCACCTTCCCGGGTGGAGTTGTGCATGGGGTGTGTTTGGAACACTTTGTCACCAGCCGAGTCCAAAATTCAGCCTTTCCCCATCTCAGCCCAGAAAGCAGGTAGAACAACTTTTGTGGTGCCTTTCAGCTGCCTACCGGAGCAATGTAAGAACTACCAACAGAACTCGTTTCTGGCACCTTCCCCGGTGGAGTTGTGCATGGGGTGTGTTTGGAACATTTTGTCACCAGCCGAGTCCAAAATTCAGCTGTTCCCCATCTCAGCCCAGAAAGCAGGTAGAACAAGTTTTGTGGTGTCTTTCAGCTGCCTACCGGGGTACTGTAAAATCTATCAACATAACTCCTTTCTGGCACCTTCCCCGGTGGAGTTGTGCATGGGGTGTGTTTGGAACATTTTGTCACCAGCCGAGTCCAAAAGTCAGCAGTTCCCCATCTCAGCCCAGAAAGCAGGTAGAACAACTTTTGTGGTGTCTTTCAGCTGCATACTGGGGTACTGTAAAAACTACCAACATAACTCCTTTCTGGCACCTTCCGCGGTGGAGTTGTGCATGGGGTGTGTTTGGAACATTTTGTCACCAGCCGAGTCCAAAAGTCAGCGGTTCCCCACCTCAGCCCGGAAAGCAGGTAGAACAATTTTTGTGGTTTCTTTCAGCTGCCTACTGGGGTACTGTAAAATCTATGAACATAACTCCTTTCTGGCACCTTCCCCGGTGGAGTTGTGCATGGGGTGTGTTTGGAACACTCTTTCACCAGCCGACTCCAAAATTCAGCACTTCCCCATCTCAGCCCAGAAAGCAGGTAGAACAACTTTTGTGGTGCCTTTCAGCTGCCTACCGGAGCAAGGAAAGAACTACCAACAGAACTCGTTTCTGGCACCTTCCCCGGTGGAGTTGTGCATGGGGTGTGTTTGGAACACTTTGTCACCAGCCGAGTCCAAAATTCAGCTGTTCCCCATCTCAGCCCAGAAAGCAGGTAGAACAACTTTTGTGGTTTCTTTCAGCTGCCTACTGGGGTACTGTAAAATCTATGAACATAACTCCTTCTGGCACCTCCCCGGTGCAGTTGTGCATGGGGTGTGTTTGGAACATTTTGTCACCAGCTGAGTCCAAAAGTCAGCGGTTCCCCATCTCAGCCCAGAAAGCAGGTAGAACAAGTTTTGTGGTTTCTTTCAGCTACCTACCGGGGTACTGTAAAAACTACCAACAGAACTCGTTTCTGGCACCTTCCCCGGTGGAGTTGTGCATGGGGTGTGTTTGGAACACTTTGTCACCAGCCAAGTCCAAAATCCAGCCATTCCCCATCTCAGCCCACAAAGCAGGTAGAACAACTATTGCGGTCTCTTTCAGCTGCCTACCGGAGCAATGTAAAAACTACCAACAGAACTCCTTTCTGGCACCTTCCCCGGTGGAGTTGCGCATGCGGTGTGTTTGGAACATTTTGTCACCAGCCGAGTCCAAAAGTCAGCGCTTCCCCATCTCAGCCCAGAAAGCAGGTAGAACAACTTTTGTGGTGTCTTTCAGCTGCCTACCGGGGTAGTGTAAGAACTACAAAGAGAACTCCTTTCTGGCACCTTCCCCGGTGGAGTTGTGCATGGGGTGTGTTTGGAACACTCTTTCACCAGCCGAGTCCAAAATTCAGCTGTTCCCCATCTCAGCCCAGAAAGCAGGTAGAACAACTTTTGTGGTGCCTTTCAGCTGCCTACCGGGGTACTGTAAGAACTACCAACAGAATTCCTTTCTGGCACCTTCCCGGGTGGAGTTGTGCATGGGGTGTGTTTGGAACACTTTGTCACCAGCCGAGTCCAAAATTCAGCCTTTCCCCATCTCAGCCCAGAAAGCAGGTAGAACAACTTTTGTGGTGCCTTTCAGCTGCCTACCGGAGCAATGTAAGAACTACCAACAGAACTCGTTTCTGGCACCTTCCCCGGTGGAGTTGTGCATGGGGTGTGTTTGGAACATTTTGTCACCAGCTGAGTCCAAAATTCAGCTGTTCCCCATCTCAGCCCAGAAAGCAGGTAGAACAACTTTTGTGGTGTCTTTCAGCTGCCTACCGGGGTACTGTAAAATCTATCAACATAACTCCTTTCTGGCACCTTCCCCGGTGGAGTTGTGCATGGGGTGTGTTTGGAACATTTTGTCACCAGCCGAGTCCAAAAGTCAGCAGTTCCCCATCTCAGCCCAGAAAGCAGGCAGAACAACTTTTGTGGTGTCTTTCAGCTGCATACTGGGGTACTGTAAAAACTACCAACATAACTCCTTTCTGGCACCTTCCGCGGTGGAGTTGTGCATGGGGTGTGTTTGGAACATTTTGTCACCAGCCGAGTCCAAAAGTCAGCGGTTCCCCACCTCAGCCCGGAAAGCAGGTAGAACAATTTTTGTGGTTTCTTTCAGCTGCCTACTGGGGTACTGTAAAATCTATGAACATAACTCCTTTCTGGCACCTTCCCCGGTGGAGTTGTGCATGGGGGTGTGTTTGAAACATTTTGTCACCAGCCGAGTCCAAAATGAAGCGGTTCCCCATCTCAGCCCAGAAAGCAGGTAGAACACCTTTTGTGGTGTCTTTCAGCTGCCTACCGGAGTACTGTAAAAACAACCATCAGAACTCCTTTCTGGCACCTTCCCCGGTGGAGTTGTGCATGGGGTGTGTTTGGAACACTCTTTCACCAGCCGACTCCAAAATTCAGCAGTTCCCCATCTCAGCCCAGAAAGCAGGTAGAACAACTTTTGTGGTGCCTTTCAGCTGCCTACCGGAGCAAGGAAAGAACTACCAACAGAACTCGTTTCTGGCACCTTCCCCGGTGGAGTTGTGCATGGGGTGTGTTTGGAACACTTTGTCACCAGCCGAGTCCAAAATTCAGCTGTTCCCCATCTCAGCCCAGAAAGCAGGTAGAACAATTTTTGTGGTGTCTTTCAGCTGCCTACCGGGGTACTGTAAAATCTATGAACATAACTCCTTTCTGGCACCTTCCCCGGTGGAGTTGTGCATGGGGTGTGTTTGGAACACTCCGTCACCAGCCGAGTCCAAAATTCAGCACTTCCCCATCTCAGCCCAGAAAGCAGGTAGAACGACTTTTGTGGTGTCTTTCAGATGCCTACCGGGGTACTGTAAAAACTACCAACAGAACTCCTTTCTGGCACCTTCCCCGGTGGAGTTGTGCATGGGGTGTGTTTGGAACATTTTGTCACCAGCCGAGCCCAAAATTCAGCGCTTCCCCATCTCGAGCCCACAAAGCAGGTAGAACAACTTTTGTGATGCCTTTCAGTTGCCTACTGGAGCAATGTAAAAATTATCAACATAACTCCTTTCTGGCACCTTCCCCGGTGGAGTTGTGCATGGGGTGTGTTTGGAACACTTTGTCACCAGCCAAGTCCAAAATTCAGCCTTTCCCCACCTCAGCCCAGTAAGCAGGTAGAACATGTTTTGTGGTTTCTTTCAGCTGCCTACTGCGGTACTGTAAAATCTATGAACATAACTCCTTTCTGGCACCTTCCCCGGTGCAGTTGTGCATGGGGTGTGTTTGGAACATTTTGTCACCAGTCGCATCCAAAATTCAGCGGTTCCCCATCTCAGCCCAGAAAGCAGGTAGAACACCTTTTGTGGTGCCTTTCAGCTGCCTACCGGGGTAGTGTAAAAACTACCAACAGAACTCCTTTCTGGCACCTTCCCCGGTGCAGTTGTGCATGGGGGTGTGTTTGGAACACTTTGTCACCAGCCGAGTCCAAAAGTCAGCGCTTCCCCATCTCAGCCCAGAAAGCAGGTAGAACAACTTTTGTGGTGTCTTTCAGCTGCCTACCGGGGTACTGTAAAATCTACCAACAGAACTCCTTTCTGGCACCTTCCCCGGTGGAGTTGTGCATGGGGTGTGTTTGGAACATTTTGTCACCAGCCGAGCCCAAAATTCAGCGCTTCCCCATCTCGAGCCCACAATGCAGGTAGAACAACTTTTGTGATGCCTTTCAGCTGCCTACTGGAGCAATGTAAAAATTATCAACATAACTCCTTTCTGGCACCTTCCCCGGTGGAGTTGTGCATGGGGTGTGTTTGGAACACTTTGTCACCAGCCGAGTCCAAAATTCAGCTGTTCCCCATCTCAGCCCAGAAAGCAGGTAGAACAATTTTTGTGGTTTCTTTCAGCTGCCTACCGGGGTACTTTAAAATCTATGAACAAAACTCCTTTCTGGCACCTTCCCCGGTGGAGTTGTGCATGGGGTGTGTTTGGAACATTTTGTCACCAGCCAAGTCCAAAATTCAGCCTTCCCCATCTCAGCCCAGAAAGCAGGTAGAACACCTTTTGTGGTGTCTTTCAGCTGCCTACCGGGGTACTGTAAAAACTACCAACAGAACTCCTTTCTGGCACCTTCCGCGGTGGAGTTGTGCATGGGGTGTGTTTGGAACATTTTGTCACCAGCCGAGCCCAAAATTCAGCGCTTCCCCATCTCGAGCCCACAAAGCAGGTAGAACAACTTTTGTGATGCCTTTCAGTTGCCTACTGGAGCAATGTAAAAATTATCAACATAACTCCTTTCTGGCAACTTCCCCGGTGCAGTTGTGCATGGGGTGTGTTTGGAACACTTTGTCACCAGCCGAGTCCAAAATTCAGCTGTTCCCCATCTCAGCCCAGAAAGCAGGTAGAACAACTTTTGTGGTGTCTTTCAGCTGCCTACTGGGGTACTGTAAAATCTATGAACAGAACTCCTTTCTGGCACCTTCCCCGGTGCAGTTGTGAATGGGGTGTGTTTGGAACATTTTGTCACCAGCCGAGTCCAAAATTCAGCAGTTCCCCATCTCAGCCCAGAAAGCAGGTAGAACAACTTTTGTGGTTTCTTTCAGCTGCCTACTGGGGTACTGTAAAATCTATGAACAGAACTCCTTTCTGGCACCCTCCCCCGGTGGAGTTGTGAATGGGGTGTGTTTGGAACATTTTGTCACCAGCCGAGTCCAAAATTCAGCAGTTCCCCATCTCAGCCCAGAAAGCAGGTAGAACAACTTTTGTGGTTTCTTTCAGCTGCCTACTGGGGTACTGTAAAATCTATGAACAGAACTCCTTTCTGGCACCTTCCCCGGTGGAGTTGTGCATGGGGTGTGTTTGGAACATTTTGTCACCAGCCGAGTCCAAAAGTCAGCGCTTCCCCACCTCAGCCCGGAAAGCAGGTAGAACAATTTTTGTGGTTTCTTTCAGCTGCCTACCGGGGTACTGTAAAATCTACCAACAGAACTCGTTTCTGGCACCTTCCCCGGTGGAGTTGTGCATGGGGTGTGTTTGGAACATTTTGTCACCAGCCGAGTCCAAAATTCAGCGGTTCCCCATCTCAGCCCAGAAAGCAGGTAGAACAACTTTTGTGGTGTCTTTCAGCTGCCTACCGGGGTACTGTAAAAACAACCATCAGAACTCCTTTCTGGCACCTTCCCCGGTGGAGTTGTGCATGGGGTGTGTTTGGAACACTCTTTCACCAGCCAAGTCCAAAATTCAGCCTTTCCCCATCTCAGCCCAGAAAGCAGTTAGAACAACTTTTGTGGTGTCTTTCAGCTGCCTACCGGGGTACTGTAAAAACTACCAAAAGAACTCCTTTCTGGCACCTTCCCCGGTGGAGTTGTGCATGGGGTGTGTTTGGAACATTTTGTCACCAGCCGAGCCCAAAATTCAGCGCTTCCCCATCTCGAGCCCACAAAGCAGGTAGAACAACTTTTGTGATGCCTTTCAGCTGCCTACTGGAGCAATGTAAAAATTATCAACATAACTCCTTTCTGGCACCTTCCCCGGTGGAGTTGTGCATGGGGTGTGTTTGGAACACTTTGTCACCAGCCGAGTCCAAAATTCAGCAGTTCCCCATCTCAGCCCAGAAAGCAGGTAGAACAACTTCTGTGGTGTCTTTCAGCTGCCTACTGGGGTACTGTAAAAACTACCAACAGAACTCCTTTCTGGCACCTTCCCCGGTGCAGTTGTGCATGGGGTGTGTTTGGAACATTTTGTCACCAGCCGAGTCCAAAATTTAGCAATTCCCCATCTCAGCCCAGAAAGCAGGTAGAACACCTTTTGTGGTGTCTTTCAGCTGCCTACCGGGGTACTGTAAAATCTATCAACAGAACTCCTTTCTGGCACCTTCCCCGGTGGAGTTGTGCATGGGGTGTGTTTGGAACACTTTATCACCAGCCGAGTCCAAAATTCAGCAGTTCCCCATCTCAGCCCAGAAAGCAGGTAGAACAACTTTTGTGGTGTCTTTCAGCTGCCTACTGGGGTACTGTAAAATCTATGAACATAACTCCTTCTGGCACCTTCCCCGGTGCAGTTGTGCATGGGGTGTGTTTGGAACATTTTGTCACCAGCCGAGTCCAAAAGTCAGCGGTTCCCCATCTCAGCCCAGAAAGCAGGTAGAACAACTTTTGTGGTGTCTTTCAGCTGCCTACCGGGGTACTGTAAAAACTACCAACAGAACTCGTTTCTGGCACCTTCCCCGGTGGAGTTGTGCATGGGGTGTGTTTGGAACATTTTGTCACCAGCCAAGTCCAAAATCCAGCCATTCCCCATCTCAGCCCACAAAGCAGGTAGAACAACTATTGCGGTCTCTTTCAGCTGCCTACCGGAGCAATGTAAAAACTACCATCAGAACTCCTTTCTGGCACCTTCCCCGGTGGAGTTGCGCATGCGGTGTGTTTGGAACATTTTGTCACCAGCCGAGACCAAAAGTCAGCGCTTCCCCATCTCAGCCCAGAAAGCAGGTAGAACAACTTTTGTGGTGTCTTTCAGCTGCCTACCGGGGTAGTGTAAGAACTACAAAGAGAACTCCTTTCTGGCACCTTCCCCGGTGGAGTTGTGCATGGGGTGTGTTTGGAACACTCTTTCACCAGCCGAGTCCAAAATTCAGCTGTTCCCCATCTCAGCCCAGAAAGCAGGTAGAACAACTTTTGTGGTGCCTTTCAGCTGCCTACCGGGGTACTGTAAGAACTACCAACAGAATTCCTTTCTGGCACCTTCCCGGGTGGAGTTGTGCATGGGGTGTGTTTGGAACACTTTGTCACCAGCCGAGTCCAAAATTCAGCCTTTCCCCATCTCAGCCCACAAAGCAGGTAGAACAAGTTTTGTGGTGCCTTTCAGCTGCCTACCGGAGCAATGTAAGAACTACCAACAGAACTCGTTTCTGGCACCTTCCCCGGTGGAGTTGTGCATGGGGTGTGTTTGGAACATTTTGTCACCAGCCGAGTCCAAAATTCAGCAGTTCCCCATCTCAGCCCAGAAAGCAGGTAGAACAACTTTTGTGGTGTCTTTCAGCTGCCTACCGGGGTACTGTAAAATCTATCAACATAACTCCTTTCTGGCACCTTCCCCGGTGGAGTTGTGCATGGGGTGTGTTTGGAACATTTTGTCACCAGCCGAGTCCAAAAGTCAGCAGTTCCCCATCTCAGCCCAGAAAGCAGGTAGAACAACTTTTGTGGTGTCTTTCAGCTGCATACTGGGGTACTGTAAAAACTACCAACATAACTCCTTTCTGGCACCTTCCGCGGTGGAGTTGTGCATGGGGTGTGTTTGGAACATTTTGTCACCAGCCGAGTCCAAAAGTCAGCGGTTCCCCACCTCAGCCCGGAAAGCAGGTAGAACAATTTTTGTGGTTTCTTTCAGCTGCCTACTGGGGTACTGTAAAATCTATGAACATAACTCCTTTCTGGCACCTTCCCCGGTGGAGTTGTGCATGGGGTGTGTTTGGAACACTCTTTCACCAGCCGACTCCAAAATTCAGCACTTCCCCATCTCAGCCCAGAAAGCAGGTAGAACAACTTTTGTGGTGCCTTTCAGCTGCCTACCGGAGCAAGGAAAGAACTACCAACAGAACTCGTTTCTGGCACCTTCCCCGGTGGAGTTGTGCATGGGGTGTGTTTGGAACACTTTGTCACCAGCCGAGTCCAAAATTCAGCTGTTCCCCATCTCAGCCCAGAAAGCAGGTAGAACAACTTTTGTGGTTTCTTTCAGCTGCCTACTGGGGTACTGTAAAATCTATGAACATAACTCCTTCTGGCACCTCCCCGGTGCAGTTGTGCATGGGGTGTGTTTGGAACATTTTGTCACCAGCCGAGTCCAAAAGTCAGCGGTTCCCCATCTCAGCCCAGAAAGCAGGTAGAACAAGTTTTGTGGTTTCTTTCAGCTACCTACCGGGGTACTGTAAAAACTACCAACAGAACTCGTTTCTGGCACCTTCCCCGGTGGAGTTGTGCATGGGGTGTGTTTGGAACACTTTGTCACCAGCCAAGTCCAAAATCCAGCCATTCCCCATCTCAGCCCACAAAGCAGGTAGAACAACTATTGCGGTCTCTTTCAGCTGCCTACCGGAGCAATGTAAAAACTACCAACAGAACTCCTTTCTGGCACCTTCCCCGGTGGAGTTGCGCATGCGGTGTGTTTGGAACATTTTGTCACCAGCCGAGTCCAAAAGTCAGCGCTTCCCCATCTCAGCCCAGAAAGCAGGTAGAACAACTTTTGTGGTGTCTTTCAGCTGCCTACCGGGGTAGTGTAAGAACTACAAAGAGAACTCCTTTCTGGCACCTTCCCCGGTGGAGTTGTGCATGGGGTGTGTTTGGAACACTCTTTCACCAGCCGAGTCCAAAATTCAGCTGTTCCCCATCTCAGCCCAGAAAGCAGGTAGAACAACTTTTGTGGTGCCTTTCAGCTGCCTACCGGGGTACTGTAAGAACTACCAACAGAATTCCTTTCTGGCACCTTCCCGGGTGGAGTTGTGCATGGGGTGTGTTTGGAACACTTTGTCACCAGCCGAGTCCAAAATTCAGCCTTTCCCCATCTCAGCCCAGAAAGCAGGTAGAACAACTTTTGTGGTGCCTTTCAGCTGCCTACCGGAGCAATGTAAGAACTACCAACAGAACTCGTTTCTGGCACCTTCCCCGGTGGAGTTGTGCATGGGGTGTGTTTGGAACATTTTGTCACCAGCTGAGTCCAAAATTCAGCTGTTCCCCATCTCAGCCCAGAAAGCAGGTAGAACAACTTTTGTGGTGTCTTTCAGCTGCCTACCGGGGTACTGTAAAATCTATCAACATAACTCCTTTCTGGCACCTTCCCCGGTGCAGTTGTGCATGGGGTGTGTTTGGAACATTTTGTCACCAGCCGAGTCCAAAAGTCAGCAGTTCCCCATCTCAGCCCAGAAAGCAGGCAGAACAACTTTTGTGGTGTCTTTCAGCTGCATACTGGGGTACTGTAAAAACTACCAACATAACTCCTTTCTGGCACCTTCCGCGGTGGAGTTGTGCATGGGGTGTGTTTGGAACATTTTGTCACCAGCCGAGTCCAAAAGTCAGCGGTTCCCCACCTCAGCCCGGAAAGCAGGTAGAACAATTTTTGTGGTTTCTTTCAGCTGCCTACTGGGGTACTGTAAAATCTATGAACATAACTCCTTTCTGGCACCTTCCCCGGTGGAGTTGTGCATGGGGTGTGTTTGGAACATTTTGTCACCAGCCGAGTCCAAAATGAAGCGGTTCCCCATCTCAGCCCAGAAAGCAGGTAGAACACCTTTTGTGGTGTCTTTCAGCTGCCTACCGGAGTACTGTAAAAACAACCATCAGAACTCCTTTCTGGCACCTTCCCCGGTGGAGTTGTGCATGGGGTGTGTTTGGAACACTCTTTCACCAGCCGACTCCAAAATTCAGCAGTTCCCCATCTCAGCCCAGAAAGCAGGTAGAACAACTTTTGTGGTGCCTTTCAGCTGCCTACCGGAGCAAGGAAAGAACTACCAACAGAACTCGTTTCTGGCACCTTCCCCGGTGGAGTTGTGCATGGGGTGTGTTTGGAACACTTTGTCACCAGCCGAGTCCAAAATTCAGCTGTTCCCCATCTCAGCCCAGAAAGCAGGTAGAACAATTTTTGTGGTGTCTTTCAGCTGCCTACCGGGGTACTGTAAAATCTATGAACATAACTCCTTTCTGGCACCTTCCCCGGTGGAGTTGTGCATGGGGTGTGTTTGGAACACTCCGTCACCAGCCGAGTCCAAAATTCAGCACTTCCCCATCTCAGCCCAGAAAGCAGGTAGAACGACTTTTGTGGTGTCTTTCAGATGCCTACCGGGGTACTGTAAAAACTACCAACAGAACTCCTTTCTGGCACCTTCCCCGGTGGAGTTGTGCATGGGGTGTGTTTGGAACATTTTGTCACCAGCCGAGCCCAAAATTCAGCGCTTCCCCATCTCGAGCCCACAAAGCAGGTAGAACAACTTTTGTGATGCCTTTCAGTTGCCTACTGGAGCAATGTAAAAATTATCAACATAACTCCTTTCTGGCACCTTCCCCGGTGGAGTTGTGCATGGGGTGTGTTTGGAACACTTTGTCACCAGCCAAGTCCAAAATTCAGCCTTTCCCCACCTCAGCCCAGTAAGCAGGTAGAACATGTTTTGTGGTTTCTTTCAGCTGCCTACTGCGGTACTGTAAAATCTATGAACATAACTCCTTTCTGGCACCTTCCCCGGTGGAGTTGTGCATGGGGTGTGTTTGGAACATTTTGTCACCAGTCGCATCCAAAATTCAGCGGTTCCCCATCTCAGCCCAGAAAGCAGGTAGAACACCTTTTGTGGTGCCTTTCAGCTGCCTACCGGGGTAGTGTAAAAACTACCAACAGAACTCCTTTCTGGCACCTTCCCCGGTGCAGTTGTGCATGGGGTGTGTTTGGAACACTTTGTCACCAGCCGAGTCCAAAAGTCAGCGCTTCCCCATCTCAGCCCAGAAAGCAGGTAGAACAACTTTTGTGGTGTCTTTCAGCTGCCTACCGGGGTACTGTAAAATCTACCAACAGAACTCCTTTCTGGCACCTTCCCCGGTGGAGTTGTGCATGGGGTGTGTTTGGAACATTTTGTCACCAGCCGAGCCCAAAATTCAGCGCTTCCCCATCTCGAGCCCACAATGCAGGTAGAACAACTTTTGTGATGCCTTTCAGCTGCCTACTGGAGCAATGTAAAAATTATCAACATAACTCCTTTCTGGCACCTTCCCCGGTGGAGTTGTGCATGGGGTGTGTTTGGAACACTTTGTCACCAGCCGAGTCCAAAATTCAGCTGTTCCCCATCTCAGCCCAGAAAGCAGGTAGAACAATTTTTGTGGTTTCTTTCAGCTGCCTACCGGGGTACTTTAAAATCTATGAACAAAACTCCTTTCTGGCACCTTCCCCGGTGGAGTTGTGCATGGGGTGTGTTTGGAACATTTTGTCACCAGCCAAGTCCAAAATTCAGCCTTCCCCATCTCAGCCCAGAAAGCAGGTAGAACACCTTTTGTGGTGTCTTTCAGCTGCCTACCGGGGTACTGTAAAAACTACCAACAGAACTCCTTTCTGGCACCTTCCGCGGTGGAGTTGTGCATGGGGTGTGTTTGGAACATTTTGTCACCAGCCGAGCCCAAAATTCAGCGCTTCCCCATCTCGAGCCCACAAAGCAGGTAGAACAACTTTTGTGATGCCTTTCAGTTGCCTACTGGAGCAATGTAAAAATTATCAACATAACTCCTTTCTGGCAACTTCCCCGGTGCAGTTGTGCATGGGGTGTGTTTGGAACACTTTGTCACCAGCCGAGTCCAAAATTCAGCTGTTCCCCATCTCAGCCCAGAAAGCAGGTAGAACAACTTTTGTGGTGTCTTTCAGCTGCCTACTGGGGTACTGTAAAATCTATGAACAGAACTCCTTTCTGGCACCTTCCCCGGTGCAGTTGTGAATGGGGTGTGTTTGGAACATTTTGTCACCAGCCGAGTCCAAAATTCAGCAGTTCCCCATCTCAGCCCAGAAAGCAGGTAGAACAACTTTTGTGGTTTCTTTCAGCTGCCTACTGGGGTACTGTAAAATCTATGAACAGAACTCCTTTCTGGCACCTCCCCCGGTGGAGTTGTGAATGGGGTGTGTTTGGAACATTTTGTCACCAGCCGAGTCCAAAATTCAGCAGTTCCCCATCTCAGCCCAGAAAGCAGGTAGAACAACTTTTGTGGTTTCTTTCAGCTGCCTACTGGGGTACTGTAAAATCTATGAACAGAACTCCTTTCTGGCACCTTCCCCGGTGGAGTTGTGCATGGGGTGTGTTTGGAACATTTTGTCACCAGCCGAGTCCAAAAGTCAGCGCTTCCCCACCTCAGCCCGGAAAGCAGGTAGAACAATTTTTGTGGTTTCTTTCAGCTGCCTACCGGGGTACTGTAAAATCTACCAACAGAACTCGTTTCTGGCACCTTCCCCGGTGGAGTTGTGCATGGGGTGTGTTTGGAACATTTTGTCACCAGCCGAGTCCAAAATTCAGCGGTTCCCCATCTCAGCCCAGAAAGCAGGTAGAACAACTTTTGTGGTGTCTTTCAGCTGCCTACCGGGGTACTGTAAAAACAACCATCAGAACTCCTTTCTGGCACCTTCCCCGGTGGAGTTGTGCATGGGGTGTGTTTGGAACACTCTTTCACCAGCCAAGTCCAAAATTCAGCCTTTCCCCATCTCAGCCCAGAAAGCAGTTAGAACAACTTTTGTGGTGTCTTTCAGCTGCCTACCGGGGTACTGTAAAAACTACCAAAAGAACTCCTTTCTGGCACCTTCCCCGGTGGAGTTGTGCATGGGGTGTGTTTGGAACATTTTGTCACCAGCCGAGCCCAAAATTCAGCGCTTCCCCATCTCGAGCCCACAAAGCAGGTAGAACAACTTTTGTGATGCCTTTCAGCTGCCTACTGGAGCAATGTAAAAATTATCAACATAACTCCTTTCTGGCACCTTCCCCGGTGGAGTTGTGCATGGGGTGTGTTTGGAACACTTTGTCACCAGCCGAGTCCAAAATTCAGCAGTTCCCCATCTCAGCCCAGAAAGCAGGTAGAACAACTTCTGTGGTGTCTTTCAGCTGCCTACTGGGGTACTGTAAAAACTACCAGCAGAACTCCTTTCTGGCACCTTCCCCGGTGCAGTTGTGCATGGGGTGTGTTTGGAACATTTTGTCACCAGCCGAGTCCAAAATTTAGCAATTCCCCATCTCAGCCCAGAAAGCAGGTAGAACACCTTTTGTGGTGTCTTTCAGCTGCCTACCGGGGTACTGTAAAATCTATCAACAGAACTCCTTTCTGGCACCTTCCCCGGTGGAGTTGTGCATGGGGTGTGTTTGGAACACTTTATCACCAGCCGAGTCCAAAATTCAGCAGTTCCCCATCTCAGCCCAGAAAGCAGGTAGAACAACTTTTGTGGTGTCTTTCAGCTGCCTACTGGGGTACTGTAAAATCTATGAACATAACTCCTTCTGGCACCTTCCCCGGTGCAGTTGTGCATGGGGTGTGTTTGGAACATTTTGTCACCAGCCGAGTCCAAAAGTCAGCGGTTCCCCATCTCAGCCCAGAAAGCAGGTAGAACAACTTTTGTGGTGTCTTTCAGCTGCCTACCGGGGTACTGTAAAAACTACCAACAGAACTCGTTTCTGGCACCTTCCCCGGTGGAGTTGTGCATGGGGTGTGTTTGGAACATTTTGTCACCAGCCAAGTCCAAAATCCAGCCATTCCCCATCTCAGCCCACAAAGCAGGTAGAACAACTATTGCGGTCTCTTTCAGCTGCCTACCGGAGCAATGTAAAAACTACCATCAGAACTCCTTTCTGGCACCTTCCCCGGTGGAGTTGCGCATGCGGTGTGTTTGGAACATTTTGTCACCAGCCGAGACCAAAAGTCAGCGCTTCCCCATCTCAGCCCAGAAAGCAGGTAGAACAACTTTTGTGGTGTCTTTCAGCTGCCTACCGGGGTAGTGTAAGAACTACAAAGAGAACTCCTTTCTGGCACCTTCCCCGGTGGAGTTGTGCATGGGGTGTGTTTGGAACACTCTTTCACCAGCCGAGTCCAAAATTCAGCTGTTCCCCATCTCAGCCCAGAAAGCAGGTAGAACAACTTTTGTGGTGCCTTTCAGCTGCCTACCGGGGTACTGTAAGAACTACCAACAGAATTCCTTTCTGGCACCTTCCCGGGTGGAGTTGTGCATGGGGTGTGTTTGGAACACTTTGTCACCAGCCGAGTCCAAAATTCAGCCTTTCCCCATCTCAGCCCACAAAGCAGGTAGAACAAGTTTTGTGGTGCCTTTCAGCTGCCTACCGGAGCAATGTAAGAACTACCAACAGAACTCGTTTCTGGCACCTTCCCCGGTGGAGTTGTGCATGGGGTGTGTTTGGAACATTTTGTCACCAGCCGAGTCCAAAATTCAGCAGTTCCCCATCTCAGCCCAGAAAGCAGGTAGAACAACTTTTGTGGTGTCTTTCAGCTGCCTACTGGGGTACTGTAAAATCTATCAACATAACTCCTTTCTGGCACCTTCCCCGGTGGAGTTGTGCATGGGGTGTGTTTGGAACATTTTGTCACCAGCCGAGTCCAAAAGTCAGCAGTTCCCCATCTCAGCCCAGAAAGCAGGTAGAACAACTTTTGTGGTGTCTTTCAGCTGCATACTGGGGTACTGTAAAAACTACCAACATAACTCCTTTCTGGCACCTTCCGCGGTGGAGTTGTGCATGGGGTGTGTTTGGAACATTTTGTCACCAGCCGAGTCCAAAAGTCAGCGGTTCCCCACCTCAGCCCGGAAAGCAGGTAGAACAATTTTTGTGGTTTCTTTCAGCTGCCTACTGGGGTACTGTAAAATCTACCAACATAACTCCTTTCTGGCACCTTCCCCGGTGGAGTTGTGCATGGGGTGTGTTTGGAACATTTTGTCACCAGCCGAGTCCAAAATTCAGCGGTTCCCCATCTCAGCCCAGAAAGCAGGTAGAACAACTTTTGTGGTGCCTTTCAGCTGCCTACCGGAGCAAGGAAAGAACTACCAACAGAACTCGTTTCTGGCACCTTCCCCGGTGGAGTTGTGCATGGGGTGTGTTTGGAACACTCTTTCACCAGCCGAGTCCAAAATTCAGCACTTCCCCATCTCAGCCCAGAAAGCAGGTAGAACAACTTTTGTGGTGCCTTTCAGCTGCCTACCGGAGCAAGGAAAGAACTACCAACAGAACTCGTTTCTGGCACCTTCCCCGGTGGAGTTGTGCATGGGGTGTGTTTGGAACACTTTGTCACCAGCCGAGTCCAAAATTCAGCAGTTCCCCATCTCAGCCCAGAAAGCAGGTAGAACAACTTTTGTGGTTTCTTTCAGCTGCCTACTGGGGTACTGTAAAATCTATGAACATAACTCCTTCTGGCACCTTCCCCGGTGCAGTTGTGCATGGGGTGTGTTTGGAACATTTTGTCACCAGCCGAGTCCAAAAGTCAGCGGTTCCCCATCTCAGCCCAGAAAGCAGGTAGAACAAGTTTTGTGGTTTCTTTCAGCTGCCTACCGGGGTACTGTAAAAACTACCAACAGAACTCGTTTCTGGCACCTTCCCCGGTGGAGTTGTGCATGGGGTGTGTTTGGAACATTTTGTCACCAGCCAAGTCCAAAATCCAGCCATTCCCCATCTCAGCCCACAAAGCAGGTAGAACAACTATTGCGGTCTCTTTCAGCTGCCTACCGGAGCAATGTAAAAACTACCAACAGAACTCCTTTCTGGCACCTTCCCCGGTGGAGTTGCGCATGCGGTGTGTTTGGAACATTTTGTCACCAGCCGAGTCCAAAATTCAGCAGTTCCCCATCTCAGCCCAGAAAGCAGGTAGAACAACTTTTGTGGTGTCTTTCAGCTGCCTACCGGGGTAGTGTAAGAACTACAAAGAGAACTCCTTTCTGGCACCTTCCCCGGTGGAGTTGTGCATGGGGTGTGTTTGGAACACTCTTTCACCAGCCGAGTCCAAAATTCAGCTGTTCCCCATCTCAGCCCAGAAAGCAGGTAGAACAACTATTGTGGTGCCTTTCAGCTGCCTACCGGGGTACTGTAAGAACTACCAACAGAATTCCTTTCTGGCACCTTCCCGGGTGGAGTTGTGCATGGGGTGTGTTTGGAACACTTTGTCACCAGCCGAGTCCAAAATTCAGCCTTTCCCCATCTCAGCCCAGAAAGCAGGTAGAACAACTTTTGTGGTGCCTTTCAGCTGCCTACCGGAGCAATGTAAGAACTACCAACAGAACTCGTTTCTGGCACCTTCCCCGGTGGAGTTGTGCATGGGGTGTGTTTGGAACATTTTGTCACCAGCCGAGTCCAAAATTCAGCTGTTCCCCATCTCAGCCCAGAAAGCAGGTAGAACAACTTTTGTGGTGTCTTTCAGCTGCCTACCGGGGTACTGTAAAAACTACCAACATAACTCCTTTCTGGCACCTTCCCCGGTGGAGTTGTGCATGGGGTGTGTTTGGAACATTTTGTCACCAGCCGAGTCCAAAAGTCAGCAGTTCCCCATCTCAGCCCAGAAAGCAGGCAGAACAACTTTTGTGGTGTCTTTCAGCTGCATACTGGGGTACTGTAAAAACTACCAACATAACTCCTTTCTGGCACCTTCCCCGGTGGAGTTGTGCATGGGGTGTGTTTGGAACATTTTGTCACCAGCCGAGTCCAAAAGTCAGCGGTTCCCCACCTCAGCCCGGAAAGCAGGTAGAACAATTTTTGTGGTTTCTTTCAGCTGCCTACTGGGGTACTGTAAAATCTACCAACATAACTCCTTTCTGGCACCTTCCCCGGTGGAGTTGTGCATGGGGTGTGTTTGGAACATTTTGTCACCAGCCGAGTCCAAAATTCAGCGGTTCCCCATCTCAGCCCAGAAAGCAGGTAGAACAACTTTTGTGGTGCCTTTCAGCTGCCTACCGGAGCAAGGAAAGAACTACCAACAGAACTCGTTTCTGGCACCTTCCCCGGTGGAGTTGTGCATGGGGTGTGTTTGGAACACTCTTTCACCAGCCGAGTCCAAAATTCAGCACTTCCCCATCTCAGCCCAGAAAGCAGGTAGAACAACTTTTGTGGTGCCTTTCAGCTGCCTACCGGAGCAAGGAAAGAACTACCAACAGAACTCGTTTCTGGCACCTTCCCCGGTGGAGTTGTGCATGGGGTGTGTTTGGAACACTTTGTCACCAGCCGAGTCCAAAATTCAGCAGTTCCCCATCTCAGCCCAGAAAGCAGGTAGAACAACTTTTGTGGTTTCTTTCAGCTGCCTACTGGGGTACTGTAAAATCTATGAACATAACTCCTTCTGGCACCTTCCCCGGTGCAGTTGTGCATGGGGTGTGTTTGGAACATTTTGTCACCAGCCGAGTCCAAAAGTCAGCGGTTCCCCATCTCAGCCCAGAAAGCAGGTAGAACAAGTTTTGTGGTTTCTTTCAGCTGCCTACCGGGGTACTGTAAAAACTACCAACAGAACTCGTTTCTGGCACCTTCCCCGGTGGAGTTGTGCATGGGGTGTGTTTGGAACATTTTGTCACCAGCCAAGTCCAAAATCCAGCCATTCCCCATCTCAGCCCACAAAGCAGGTAGAACAACTATTGCGGTCTCTTTCAGCTGCCTACCGGAGCAATGTAAAAACTACCAACAGAACTCCTTTCTGGCACCTTCCCCGGTGGAGTTGCGCATGCGGTGTGTTTGGAACATTTTGTCACCAGCCGAGTCCAAAATTCAGCAGTTCCCCATCTCAGCCCAGAAAGCAGGTAGAACAACTTTTGTGGTGTCTTTCAGCTGCCTACCGGGGTAGTGTAAGAACTACAAAGAGAACTCCTTTCTGGCACCTTCCCCGGTGGAGTTGTGCATGGGGTGTGTTTGGAACACTCTTTCACCAGCCGAGTCCAAAATTCAGCTGTTCCCCATCTCAGCCCAGAAAGCAGGTAGAACAACTATTGTGGTGCCTTTCAGCTGCCTACCGGGGTACTGTAAGAACTACCAACAGAATTCCTTTCTGGCACCTTCCCGGGTGGAGTTGTGCATGGGGTGTGTTTGGAACACTTTGTCACCAGCCGAGTCCAAAATTCAGCCTTTCCCCATCTCAGCCCAGAAAGCAGGTAGAACAACTTTTGTGGTGCCTTTCAGCTGCCTACCGGAGCAATGTAAGAACTACCAACAGAACTCGTTTCTGGCACCTTCCCCGGTGGAGTTGTGCATGGGGTGTGTTTGGAACATTTTGTCACCAGCCGAGTCCAAAATTCAGCTGTTCCCCATCTCAGCCCAGAAAGCAGGTAGAACAACTTTTGTGGTGTCTTTCAGCTGCCTACCGGGGTACTGTAAAAACTACCAACATAACTCCTTTCTGGCACCTTCCCCGGTGGAGTTGTGCATGGGGTGTGTTTGGAACATTTTGTCACCAGCCGAGTCCAAAAGTCAGCAGTTCCCCATCTCAGCCCAGAAAGCAGGCAGAACAACTTTTGTGGTGTCTTTCAGCTGCATACTGGGGTACTGTAAAAACTACCAACATAACTCCTTTCTGGCACCTTCCCCGGTGGAGTTGTGCATGGGGTGTGTTTGGAACATTTTGTCACCAGCCGAGTCCAAAAGTCAGCGGTTCCCCACCTCAGCCCGGAAAGCAGGTAGAACAATTTTTGTGGTTTCTTTCAGCTGCCTACTGGGGTACTGTAAAATCTACCAACATAACTCCTTTCTGGCACCTTCCCCGGTGGAGTTGTGCATGGGGTGTGTTTGGAACATTTTGTCACCAGCCGAGTCCAAAATGAAGCGGTTCCCCATCTCAGCCCAGAAAGCAGGTAGAACACCTTTTGTGGTGTCTTTCAGCTGCCTACCGGGGTACTGTAAAAACAACCATCAGAACTCCTTTCTGGCACCTTCCCCGGTGGAGTTGTGCATGGGGTGTGTTTGGAACACTCTTTCACCAGCCGAGTCCAAAATTCAGCAGTTCCCCATCTCAGCCCAGAAAGCAGGTAGAACAACTTTTGTGGTGCCTTTCAGCTGCCTACCGGAGCAAGGAAAGAACTACCAACAGAACTCGTTTCTGGCACCTTCCCCGGTGGAGTTGTGCATGGGGTGTGTTTGGAACACTTTGTCACCAGCCGAGTCCAAAATTCAGCTGTTCCCCATCTCAGCCCAGAAAGCAGGTAGAACAATTTTTGTGGTGTCTTTCAGCTGCCTACCGGGGTACTGTAAAATCTATGAACATAACTCCTTTCTGGCACCTTCCCCGGTGGAGTTGTGCATGGGGTGTGTTTGGAACACTCCGTCACCAGCCGAGTCCAAAATTCAGCACTTCCCCATCTCAGCCCAGAAAGCAGGTAGAACACCTTTTGTGTTGTCTTTCATCTGCCTACCGGGGTACTGTAAAAACTACCAACATAACTCCTTTCTGGCACCTTCCCCGGTGGAGTTGTGCATGGGGTGTGTTTGGAACACTCCGTCACCAGCCGAGTCGAAAAGTCAGCAGTTCCCCATCTCAGCCCAGAAAGCAGGTAGAACAACTTTTGTGGTGTCTTTCAGCTGCCTACCGGGGTACTGTAAAAACAACCATCAGAACTCCTTTCTGGCACCTTCCCCGGTGGAGTTGTGCATGGGGTGTGTTTGGAACACTCTTTCACCAGCCGACTCCAAAATTCAGCAGTTCCCCATCTCAGCCCAGAAAGCAGGTAGAACAACTTTTGTGGTGCCTTTCAGCTGCCTACCGGGGTACTGTAAAATCTATGAACATAACTCCTTTCTGGCACCTTCCCCGGTGGAGTTGTGCATGGGGTGTGTTTGGAACACTCCGTCACCAGCCGAGTCCAAAATTCAGCACTTCCCCATCTCAGCCCAGAAAGCAGGTAGAACACCTTTTGTGTTGTCTTTCATCTGCCTACCGGGGTACTGTAAAAACTACCAACATAACTCCTTTCTGGCACCTTCCCCGGTGGAGTTGTGCATGGGGTGTGTTTGGAACATTTTGTCACCAGCCGAGTCCAAAATTCAGCGGTTCCCCATCTCAGCCCAGAAAGCAGGTAGAACAACTTTTGTGGTGTCTTTCAGCTGCCTACCGGGGTACTGTAAAAACTACCAACAGAACTCCTTTCTGGCACCTTCCCCGGTGGAGTTGTGCATGGGGTGTGTTTGGAACATTTTGTCACCAGCCGAGCCCAAAATTCAGCGCTTCCCCATCTCAAGCCCACAAAGCAGGTAGAACAACTTTTGTGATGCCTTTCAGTTGCCTACTGTAGCAATGTAAAAATTATCAACATAACTCCTTTCTGGCACCTTCCCCGGTGGAGTTGTGCATGGGGTGTGTTTGGAACACTTTGTCACCAGCCGAGTCCAAAATTCAGCAGTTCCCCATCTCAGCCCAGAAAGCAGGTAGAACAACTTTTGTGGTGTCTTTCAGCTGCCTACTGGGGTACTGTAAAATCTATGAACATAACTCCTTTCTGGCACCTTCCCCGGTGCAGTTGTGCATGGGGTGTGTTTGGAACATTTTGTCACCAGCCGAGCCCAAAATTTAGCAATTCCCCATCTCAGCCCAGAAAGCAGGTAGAACACCTTTTGTGGTGTCTTTCAGCTGCCTACCGGGGTACTGTAAAATCTATCAACAGAACTCCTTTCTGGCACCTTCCCCGGTGGAGTTGTGCATGGGGTGTCTTTGGAACACTTTGTCACCAGCCAAGTCCAAAATTCAGCCTTTCCCCACCTCAGCCCAGTAAGCAGGTAGAACATGTTTTGTGGTTTCTTTCAGCTGCCTACTGCGGTACTGTAAAATCTATGAACATAACTCCTTTCTGGCACCTTCCCCGGTGGAGTTGTGCATGGGGTGTGTTTGGAACATTTTGTCACCAGTCGCATCCAAAATTCAGCGGTTCCCCATCTCAGCCCAGAAAGCAGGTAGAACACCTTTTGTGGTGCCTTTCAGCTGCCTACCGGGGTAGTGTAAAAACTACCAACAGAACTCCTTTCTGGCACCTTCCCCGGTGCAGTTGTGCATGGGGTGTGTTTGGAACATTTTGTCACCAGCCGAGTCCAAAATGAAGCGGTTCCCCATCTCAGCCCAGAAAGCAGGTAGAACACCTTTTGTGGTGTCTTTCAGCTGCCTACCGGGGTACTGTAAAAACAACCATCAGAACTCCTTTCTGGCACCTTCCCCGGTGGAGTTGTGCATGGGGTGTGTTTGGAACACTCTTTCACCAGCCGAGTCCAAAATTCAGCAGTTCCCCATCTCAGCCCAGAAAGCAGGTAGAACAACTTTTGTGGTGCCTTTCAGCTGCCTACCGGAGCAAGGAAAGAACTACCAACAGAACTCGTTTCTGGCACCTTCCCCGGTGGAGTTGTGCATGGGGTGTGTTTGGAACACTTTGTCACCAGCCGAGTCCAAAATTCAGCTGTTCCCCATCTCAGCCCAGAAAGCAGGTAGAACAATTTTTGTGGTGTCTTTCAGCTGCCTACCGGGGTACTGTAAAATCTATGAACATAACTCCTTTCTGGCACCTTCCCCGGTGGAGTTGTGCATGGGGTGTGTTTGGAACACTTTGTCACCAGCCGAGTCCAAAATTCAGCACTTCCCCATCTCAGCCCAGAAAGCAGGTAGAACACCTTTTGTGTTGTCTTTCATCTGCCTACCGGGGTACTGTAAAAACTACCAACATAACTCCTTTCTGGCACCTTCCCCGGTGGAGTTGTGCATGGGGTGTGTTTGGAACATTTTGTCAGGAGCCGAGACCAAAATTCAGCGATTCCCCATCTCAGCCCAGAAAGTAGGTAGAACAACTTTTGTGGTGCCTTTCAGCTGTCTACCGGGGTAGTGTAATCAGTACCAGTAGAACTCGTTTCTGGCACTTTCCCCGGTGGAGTTGTGCATGGGGTGTGTTTGGAACATTTTGTCATGAGCCGAGACCAAAATTCAGCGATTCCCCATCTCAGCCCAGAAAGCAGGTAGAACAAGTTTTGTGGTGCCTTTCAGCTGCCTACCGGGGTAGTGTAAAAACTACCAAGAGAACTCGTTTCTGGCACCTTCCCCGATGGAGTTGTGCATGGGGTGTGTTTGGAACATTTTGTCACCAGCCGAGGCCAAAATTCAGCGATTCCCCATCTCAGCCCAGAAAGCAGGTAGAACAAGTTTTGTGGTGCCTTTCAGCTGCCTACCGGGGTAGTGTAAAAAGTACCAGTAGAACTCGTTTCTGGCACTTTCCCCGGTGGAGTTGTGCATGGGGTGTGTTTGGAACATTTTTCAGGAGCCGAGACCAAAATTCAGCGATTCCCCATCTCAGCCCAGAAAGCAGGTAGAACAAGTTTTGTGGTGCCTTTCAGCTGCCTACCGGGGTAGTGTAAAAAGTACCAGTAGAACTCCTTTCTGGCACTTTCACCGGTGGAGTTGTGCATGGGGTGTGTTTGCAACATTTTGTCACCAGCCGAGACCAAAATTCAGCGATTCCCCATCTCAGCCCAGAAAGCAGGTAGAACAAGTTTTGTGGTGCCTTTCAGCTGCCTACCGGGGTAGTGTAAAAACTACCAAGAGAACTCCTTTCTGGCACCTTCCACGGTGGAGTTGTGCATGGGGTGTGTTTGGAACATTTTGTCAGGAGCCGAGGCCAAAATTCAGCGATTCCCCATCTCAGCCCAGAAAGCAGGTAGAACAAGTTTTGTGGTGCCTTTCAGCTGCCTACCGGGGTAGTGTAAAAACTACCAACAGAACTCCTTTCTGGCACCTTCCCCGGTGGAGTTGTGCATGGGGTGTGTTTGGAACATTTTGTCACCAGCTGAGGCCAAAATTCAGCGTTTCCCCATCTCAGCCCAGAAAGCAGGTAGAACATCTTTTGTGGTGCCTTTCAGCTGTCTACAGGGGTAGTGTAACAAGTACCAGTAGAACTCATTTCTGGCACTTTCCCTGGTGGAGTTGTGCATGGGGTGTGTTTGGAATATTTTGTCACCAGCTGAGGCCAAAATTCAGCCATTCCCCATCTCAGCCCAGAAAGCAGGTAGAACATCTTTTGTGGTGCCTTTCAGCTGCCTACCGGGGTAGTGTAAAAACTACTAAGAGAACTCCTTTCTGGCACCTTCCACGGTGGAGTTGTGCATGGGGTGTGTTTGGAACATTTTGTCAGGAGCCGAGTCCAAAATTCAGCGGTTCCCCATCTCAGCCCAGAAAGCAGGTAGAACGACTTTTGTGGTGCAGTGTAAAAACTACCAACAGACCTCGTTTCTGGCACTTTTTCCCCGGTGGAGTTGTGCATGGGGTGTGTTTGGAACATTTTGTCACCAGCCGAGACCAAAATTCAGCCATTCCCCATCTCAGCCCAGAAAGCAGGTAGAACAACTTTTGTGGTGCCTTTAAGCTGTCTACTGGGGTAGTGTAAAAAGTACCAGTAGAACTCGTTTCTGGCACCTTCCCCGGTGGAGTTGTGCATGGGGTGTGTTTGGAACATTTTGTCACCAGCCGAGTCCAAAATTCAGCGATTCCCCATCTCAGCCCAGAAAGCAGGTAGAACAACTTTTGTGGTGCCTTTCAGCTGCCTACCGGGGTAGTGTAAGAACTACCAAGAGAACTCCTTTCTGGCACTTTCCCCGGTGGAGTTGTGCATGGGGTGTGTTTGGAACATTTTGTCACCAGCCGAGACCAAAATTCAGCGTTTCCCCATCTCAGCCCAGAAAGCAGGTAGAACATCTTTTGTGGTGCCTTTCAGCTGCCTACCGGGGCAGTGTAAAAACTACTAAGAGAACTCCTTTCTGGCACTTTCCCCGGTGGAGTTGTGCATGGGGTGTGTTTGGAACATTTTGTCAGGAGCCGAGACCAAAATTCAGCGATTCCCCATCTCAGCCCAGAAAGCAGGTAGAACAACTTTTGTGGTGCAGTGTAAAAACAACCAACAGACCTCATTTCTGGCACTTTTTCCGCGATGGAGTTGTGCATGGGGTGTGTTTGGAACATTTTGTCACCAGCCGAGACCAAAATTCAGCCATTCCCCATCTCAGCCCAGAAAGCAGGTAGAACAAGTTTTGTGGTGCCTTTCAGCTGCCTACCGGGGTAGTGTAAGAACTACAAAGAGAACTCCTTTCTGGCACTTTCCCCGGTGGAGTTGTGCATGGGGTGTGTTTGGAACATTTTGTCACCAGCCGAGACCAAATTCAGCGATTCCCCATCTCAGCCCAGAAGGCAGGTAGAACAACTTTTGTGGTGCCTTTCAGCTGCCTACCGGGGTAGTGTAAAAACTACCAAGAGAACTCTTTCTGGCACCTTCCCCGGTGGAGTTGTGCATGGGGTGTGTTTGGAACATTTTGTCAGGAGCCGAGACCAAAATTCAGCCATTCCCCATCTCAGCCCAGGAAGCAGGTAGAACAAGTTTTGTGGTGCCTTGCAGCTGCCTACCGGGGTAGTGTAAAAACTACCAACAGAACTCCTTTCTGGCACTTTCCCCGGTGGAGTTGTGCATGGGGTGTGTTTGGAACATTTTGTCACCAGCCGAGACCAAAATTCAGCCATTCCCCATCTCAGCCCAGAAAGCAGGCAGAACAACTTTTGTGGTGCCTTTCAGCTGTCTACTGGGGGAGTGTAAAAAGTACCAGTAGAACTCGTTTCTGGCACTTTCCCCGGTGGAGTTGTGCATGGGGTGTGTTTGGAACATTTTGTCACCAGCCGAGACCAAAATTCAGCCATTCCCCATCTCAGCCCAGAAAGCAGGTAGAACAAGTTTTGTGGTGCCTTTCAGCTGTCTACCGGGGTAGTGTAAAAACTGCCAGTAGAACTCGTTTCTGGCACTTTCCCCGGTGGAGTTGTGCATGGGGTGTGTTTGGAATATTTTGTCACCAGCCGAGTCCAAAATTCAGCGTTTCCCCATCTCAGCCCAGAAAGCAGGTAGAACAACTTTTGTGGTGCCTTTCAGCTGTCTACCGGGGTACTGTAAAATCTATGAACAGAACTCCTTTCTGGCATCTTCCGCGGTGGAGTTGTGCATGGGGTGTGTTTGGAACATTTTGTCAGGAGCCGAGGCCAAAATTCAGCGATTCCCCATCTCAGCCCAGAAAGCAGGTAGAACAAGTTTTGTGGTGCCTTTCAGATGCCTACCGGGGTAGTGTAAAAACTACCAAGAGAACTCGTTTCTGGCACTTTCCCCGGTGGAGTTGTGCATGGGGTGTGTTTGGAACATTTTGTCACCAGCCGAGTCCAAAATTCAGCGTTTCCCCATCTCAGCCCAGAAAGCAGGTAGAACAAGTTTTGTGGTGCCTTTCAGCTGCCTACCGGGGTAGTGTAAGAACTACCAAGAGAACTCCTTTCTGGCACCTTCCCCGGTGGAGTTGTGCATGGGGTGTGTTTGGAACATTTTGTCACCAGCCGAGACCAAAATTCAGCGTATCCCCATCTCAGCCCAGAAAGCAGGTAGAACAAGTTTTGTGGTGCCTTTCAGCTGCCTACCGTGGTAGTGTAAAAACTACCAAGAGAACTCTTTCTGGCACCTTCCCCGGTGGAATTGTGCATGGGGTGTGTTTGGAACATTTTGTCAGGAGCCGAGACCAAAATTCAGCCACTCCCCATCTCAGCCCAGAAAGCAGGTAGAACAAGTTTTGTGGTGCCTTTCAGATGCCTACCGGGGTACTGTAAAATCTATGAACAGAACTCCTTTCTGGCAACTTCCGCGGTGGAGTTGTGCATGGGGTGTGTTTGGAACATTTTGTCACCAGCTGAGGCCAAAATTCAGCGATTCCCCATCTCAGCCCAGGAAGCAGGTAGAACAAGTTTTGTGGTGCCTTTCAGCTGCCTACCGGGGTAGTGTAAAAACTACCAACAGAACTCCTTTCTGGCACTTTCCCCGGTGGAGTTGTGCATGGGGTGTGTTTGGAACATTTTGTCACCAGCCGAGGCCAAAATTCAGCGATTCCCCATCTCAGCCCAGAAAGCAGGTAGAACAAGTTTTGTGGTGCCTTTCAGCTGTCTACCGGGGTACTGTAAAATCTATGAACAGAACTCCTTTCTGGCATCTTCCGCGGTGGAGTTGTGCATGGGGTGTGTTTGGAACATTTTGTCAGGAGCCGAGGCCAAAATTCAGCGATTCCCCATCTCAGCCCAGAAAGCAGGTAGAACAAGTTTTGTGGTGCCTTTCAGCTGCCTACCGGGGTAGTGTAAAAACTACCAAGAGAACTCGTTTCTGGCACTTTCCCCGGTGGAGTTGTGCATGGGGTGTGTTTGGAACATTTTGTCACCAGCCGAGTCCAAAATTCAGCGTTTCCCCATCTCAGCCCAGAAAGCAGGTAGAACAACTTTTGTGGTGCCTTTCAGCTGCCTAGCGGGGTAGTGTAAGAACTACCAAGAGAACTCCTTTCTGGCACCTTCCCCGGTGGAGTTGTGCATGGGGTGTGTTTGGAACATTTTGTCACCAGCCGAGACCAAAATTCAGCGTATCCCCATCTCAGCCCAGAAAGCAGGTAGAACAAGTTTTGTGGTGCCTTTCAGCTGCCTACTGGGGTACTGTAAAATCTATGAACAGAACTCCTTTCTGGCACCTTCCCCGGTGGAGTTGTGCATGGGGTGTGTTTGGAACATTATGTCAGGAGCCGAGACCAAAATTCAGCCACTCCCCATCTCAGCCCAGAAAGCAGGTAGAACAAGTTTTGTGGTGCCTTTCAGATGCCTACCGGGGTACTGTAAAATCTATGAACAGAACTCCTTTCTGGCAACTTCCGCGGTGGAGTTGTGCATGGGGTGTGTTTGGAACATTTTGTCACCAGCTGAGGCCAAAATTCAGCGATTCCCCATCTCAGCCCAGGAAGCAGGTAGAACAAGTTTTGTGGTGCCTTTCAGCTGCCTACCGGGGTAGTGTAAAAACTACCAACAGAACTCCTTTCTGGCACCTTCCCCGGTGGAGTTGTGCATGGGGTGTGTTTGGAACATTTTGTCACCAGCTGAGGCCAAAATTCAGCGTTTCCCCATCTCAGCCCAGAAAGCAGGTAGAACATCTTTTGTGGTGCCTTTCAGCTGTCTACAGGGGTAGTGTAACAAGTACCAGTAGAACTCATTTCTGGCACTTTCCCTGGTGGAGTTGTGCATGGGGTGTGTTTGGAATATTTTGTCACCAGCTGAGGCCAAAATTCAGCCATTCCCCATCTCAGCCCAGAAAGCAGGTAGAACATCTTTTGTGGTGCCTTTCAGCTGCCTACCGGGGTAGTGTAAAAACTACTAAGAGAACTCCTTTCTGGCACCTTCCACGGTGGAGTTGTGCATGGGGTGTGTTTGGAACATTTTGTCAGGAGCCGAGTCCAAAATTCAGCGGTTCCCCATCTCAGCCCAGAAAGCAGGTAGAACGACTTTTGTGGTGCAGTGTAAAAACTACCAACAGACCTCGTTTCTGGCACTTTTTCCCCGGTGGAGTTGTGCATGGGGTGTGTTTGGAACATTTTGTCACCAGCCGAGACCAAAATTCAGCCATTCCCCATCTCAGCCCAGAAAGCAGGTAGAACAACTTTTGTGGTGCCTTTCAGCTGCCTACCGGGGTAGTGTAAAAACTACCAAGAGAACTCCTTTCTGGCACTTTCCCCGGTGGAGTTGTGCATGGGGTGTGTTTGGAACATTTTTCAGGAGCCGAGACCAAAATTCAGCGATTCCCCATCTCAGCCCAGAAAGCAGGTAGAACAAGTTTTGTGGTGCCTTTAAGCTGTCTACTGGGGTAGTGTAAAAAGTACCAGTAGAACTCGTTTCTGGCACCTTCCCCGGTGGAGTTGTGCATGGGGTGTGTTTGGAATATTTTGTCACCAGCCGAGTCCAAAATTCAGCGATTCCCCATCTCAGCCCAGAAAGCAGGTAGAACAACTTTTGTGGTGCCTTTCAGCTGCCTACCGGGGTAGTGTAAGAACTACCAAGAGAACTCCTTTCTGGCACTTTCCCCGGTGGAGTTGTGCATGGGGTGTGTTTGGAACATTTTGTCACCAGCCGAGACCAAAATTCAGCGTTTCCCCATCTCAGCCCAGAAAGCAGGTAGAACATCTTTTGTGGTGCCTTTCAGCTGCCTACCGGGGCAGTGTAAAAACTACTAAGAGAACTCCTTTCTGGCACTTTCCCCGGTGGAGTTGTGCATGGGGTGTGTTTGGAACATTTTGTCACCAGCCGAGACCAAAATTCAGCGATTCCCCATCTCAGCCCAGAAAGCAGGTAGAACAACTTTTGTGGTGCAGTGTAAAAACAACCAACAGACTTCATTTCTGGCACTTTTTCCGCGATGGAGTTGTGCATGGGGTGTGTTTGGAACATTTTGTCACCAGCCGAGACCAAAATTCAGCCATTCCCCATCTCAGCCCAGAAAGCAGGTAGAACAAGTTTTGTGGTGCCTTTCAGCTGCCTACCGGGGTAGTGTAAGAACTACAAAGAGAACTCCTTTCTGGCACTTTCCCCGGTGGAGTTGTGCATGGGGTGTGTTTGGAACATTTTGTCACCAGCCGAGACCAAATTCAGCGATTCCCCATCTCAGCCCAGAAAGCAGGTAGAACAACTTTTGTGGTGCCTTTCAGCTGCCTACCGGGGTAGTG